>NC_143577.1:131581938-131887355 GCF_048544385.1 Mastigoproctus giganteus | reverse complement strand
ATGCTACCCTCGCCCTAAACCGACTAACTCAGCCACGTTGTGAAAAAGATCCATAAAAATTGCTCACGTCATCGACGGGACTCGAACTCAGGTCTTATTCCACCCGGTGTGGGGTGGACAGCGATTCTACCAACTGTGCTTCCCACGATGGCAAATTTGATGGCGTTTGAGAAAGAAGAATAATAAGTGTTTAAGAAATGATGAGTCGAGACCAACCAAAAATCAGCGCCAGAAATTTTGTCGAAAGAATTGTGGTGCTAAGTTAACGTAAATGAAAAGTGATTTCAAACAAGACAAATTGCTGCATACAGAGACCTCATCAACCGATTTCTGAGTGAACGCTGGAAGAGAGTCACATAACATGGACATCTGAAGGGTTCCCAAAAATGACCAATTTTAACAGCTACGCATAAAAAAAAAGCTTGAGTAATATAGGATAAAAGAAATAAAAACTGGTCTGTTGATTGGAAAGCTGTGATGTGATTTAAGAAATCAAACATTGTTGTGGGCAAGCCAACGTGTTGTACTAGCTGGTGGTACTCAGTTGTGCTTTGGGGATGTTGTTTTATCTAACCGAGTCTCTTACTTGAAATACCAACCAGGATGAATCAGGCTTGCTATCCTTTTAATTCAGTTGCGCCTTTGCTGAACATTTCAAGGACACTCATGATTTCGATGCCCCTCTATTCCAGGGATAGCAACTGTCTGCTTCACAGGGTTTCTACAATCCAACTGGTGTACCCAAACTATCTACCTTGGATTTCTCCTGGACTTCTCGCCACCTACCTGTTGACCGGCCATGGCGCCATAAGAGAAAAACTGCATGGATTCGGATTGACACCCCCCCATGCCACTGCGGTCGACGCGAGACATGGGGACACTTGATGTACGACTGCCCACTGTACGAGGATCTCCGCTGCCGATTTATAACCACCACCCAAATAATGCTACGAGACCAGGAATATCTGATACTACTGAAAAAGATACTTATAGTGCCTTCACTCAATATGCGTAAGACCTCTTCACAAGAAGGCGGACTCTCCCCCATCCAGCACCGCAACAGCAACAACCATGAAATGAATAACCTATGACAGCAAACAATACAAACCAACAACTAACTGCCTTAGAAAAAAAAAAAAAAAAAACATGATAAGAGGATCACATGAACCGGACCTAACCCACGAAAAGTGTACACCGGATATGTATACCCCCTCCGGACGGGACACAGCCTCATAAGTGACTTTCTACTCAGCTGAATTCCAACCAGCTCAATGAGACCGCAGAGCTTTCTGCATATGCCAGCCATAATGGCAATCGGTGCCGGCGCTCTTGCTGGAACCATCTTTCTTTCCCCCTCCCTCGGCAGTAGCGGAGGAGGAGGAGGAGGAGGCTGTTACTCCTGCCTCCCCCCTACTCGCCAACCCGGATTTCCTCCTGGTGAGGCATGGGCATGCCCACTGACTTTTAATGGGGCCGTTTCCTCTATTGACTCCCATTTCTTCTGTAATTCTCCCGCCAGTCTTCAGTCTCCTCTCCCTCTCTATCTGCTCGCCAGTGTATACCCCACAGGTCAAAATTTAATAGTTCCAAATAAAGTTCGCTCACATTTCGGTCTTTCAATCTAGCGATCAACCCACGCAAATGTAATTTTTTTTTTTTTTGTTTTTAGGTCCTAGCCACTGAAATCTCGGAAACTAGGTGGCAGGACCTGCCAGATAAACTACAACTACTGGGTACCTGGTCTGCCTCCACGGGGCGAAGTGTGGGCAACTTCGGGCCTCAGCAGGGGTCTGGCGGCTAAATGGCCAGAAGAACAACGGTCCACGACATCACACACCTCAAGATCCATATACTTTTAAATTTCTGGCCTTTATAGTGAACTTTATCACACCACAATGTAAACTACGCGGAGATGGGAGAAACCCCTGGTGCCGTTTGACCCTAAACACACTTTACACTTTACTATTTTAAACTGGCAAGAGGAACACGACGGAATGGGAGGGTATTTAAATTGGCCAGCGAAGTTAATGTAAATCCCGCAGAGAACTTATGGGACTACCTTGAACGGAAAGTGAAAACATAACAGTATCCACAAAACTTGAATGAAGTATGGGCTCAATTGTTTTCAAAGTGGCTTAATATTGTTATGCATTATTCAAGAGGTTTAATCGAATCTTGCCACTGGGAATTCATGAGATGTTTCCTGCTAAAGGAGAATTAAAAATTTTAAATTAAACGGGTTAATAATATTTGTCTTGTGTGTGTGTGTGTGTGTGTGTGTGTGTGTGTGTGTGTGTGTGTGTGTGTGTGTGTGTGTGTGTGTGTGTGTGTGTGTGCGCGCGCGCGTATTTTTAAAACATGCATTTTTCCCCTTATACTGTAAATGTTACTCATGGAAATTAACTAAAGTAAAAAACATTAATCATGAGCGATTAACTGGTTTATGGAAAGAGGTTGCAATAAAATTGAATACACTTGAATAGAAACCCCTAAACAATAAGGCGGTGTTTCTCGTCATCGAGCCTGCTGAACCAACTCCAAGATTGATATAGGATGAAGTACTGGGCCTGCATAGCACCCGCCGGTATTGCACTACATCCGGCGGGTAAAGTGTAAAGTGTGTTTAGGGTCAAACGGCACCAGGGGTTTCCCCCATCTCCGCGTTGCTTTCATTGTGGGTGAACCAGTTCGCTGGGAAATGCCAGAGATTTAAAAGTGTATGGATATTGTATATGTGTAGTGTCATGTACCGTTGTTCATCTGGTCGTTTAGCCGCTGGACCCCTACTGAGGCCCAACGTTGCCCCACTTTCGCCCCGTGGAGGCAGACCAGGAAACACCAGTAGACTAAGATTTACTCTGGCAGGTCCTGCCGCTTAATTTCCTGAGATTTCGGCGGCTAGGACCTAAAAAAAAAAAAAATCCATTAGGTTAGTGACGATGCACACACATATATATACACATGTACAATTACATACACGTGTATACATACACATATACGTTAGCGTGGGGGTATGATCGCTAAGGTTGTTATGCCGAATTTAGGCTCAATGGATTTTTGGCACGTTAATTTTTGTTGTGTGGGGCTTTCGTTAGCGTAAAGACAGAAGTGGGGAGGAGACAGAAGACTGGGGGGGGTGAGAGACAGAAATATGGGACCAATAGAGTAGGTAGCCCCAATTTTCAGTGAGGCATGCCCATGCCCCACCAGAGTAGAAGATTAGGGTGGCGAGAAGGGGAGGGAGCAAAGGTCGTCCCCTCCCCCCTCCCCAAGGATGTGGGAATAAAAGGTGAAGGGAGCTAAAGTACCCTCTTCAGGTCGCCATCAGTCTGTTGGCAGTTATGCTGCTTTTTGTCTCTTCTCTGTTTTCAATGTCACTCATGGGGTAATCCCCGTCCTAACTTCTCTTCCAGTTGTCAGCGTTCCATTTGGTCGAGTCTGGTGTCCCAAGAATTTCGATTTTCTGTTTCATCTGGTAGCGTTTCTTGTCAGTCTCTGTGTTGATTGCTGTAGATTGCAATTAGCATTTTCCTCCTGGGGAATAGATCCTGCGCAAAGAGGGAGAGCGCCCTGTATTCTTCCTCTGAGTCCAGGAAGTGGGACTCCAATCCCTTCGGAAGGTATCTGATTTTTGTTATGAGAATCCCTCTGAGGTCCTCATATTGTGGACATTCATAAGCTATGTGGCTCCAGCTTTCGCTCTCTCCACATGTACAGCTGGGATCGTCGGTGAGACCCAGCCCGAAAAGCTTTTCATTGTAAGGGCCATGTCCTGTTAACAGTGTTGTCATGTGGTACCCTAGGAAGTACCACACCGGTTGTTTTGGATATATCTTGCGGATGTCCGGTAGGAATTTTTTTGTCACTTCTCCCTTGGTGGTCTCAGTCCACCTTCTCTGCCAAAGGTTTAGGAGGTGGGTCTGTAACCTGACTTTTTCGTTCTTTAGGCTGTTCGCCGGATCAGTCGTGTAGCCCTGATGGGTGGCAGCCACTCCCCTGGACAGCAGGAACAGCAACCCTGCCTGGATAACCTCTAGATCCATGGGGAGCACTCCAGCAAGCACCTGCAGTGCTGGGGTGCTTACTGTGCTGCAAGCACGCGTTGTTGTGAGTAATATGGTCCTTTGGATCGTTTCAAGTGTTCTTCTGTTCACAACCAGTGCCGCTTTGGGAAACCACATCGCTGCTGCATAGGTGATTGCTGGTAGGAAAGTTGTTTTGTAGTATATTGACAGGGTTCTCTTTTTGAGACCCCAATCTTTCTTTGTGATCCTGGCTACCATCCCAGAGTAGCCCCTGATTTTTCTCCGGATGTATTTCAGGTGCTGCTGGAAAGACAAGTTATTATCCAGGATTACGCCTAAGTACTTTAGCTCGCTCGCGAATTTTATGGTGACATTTTCAATTTTTATTTGCGGGGGCCGCCTGGTGCGGGATTTTAGTGCGCTGAGCACTGACAGTGAATAATGGACCCGGACCTGGCTCCTCGAGTTTGGAACGGGCATTGGGCGGCAGCTGCCCAGGTGTTGGCTGCTCGCTAGTTCGAAGAGGCCTGACACTTTTTCCAGGTCATTTCACAAAGGTTTTGTGCTGTCACAGGTGTTCAAGGTGGAGATGGTCATTTGCTTAGGTGCCACCCTGACTCAAGAACATAAAAAAAAAAAAAAAAAGAGAGGGCAGAAGTGTGTCTGCTGGAGGCACCTCCAAGTGGGCAGGAGCAGCAGTGAATAGCACACGCTTCTTGATTAGACCGGGGTTCGAGCCTGTGACCACCAAATAAGGAGGATGCGGAAAGGTCAGGGAATGATCACCGCATATCCGCGGAGCAATATGGCCTTAGTTGCTAATTCTCCTAAAAACTAAATTACAAACAAACAAGCAAGTGCGTCTGCGTGGGTTGCACAGTGGTATCGTCACCGTCCTCCCCCACACTGAGTGGAAGAAGCCGCGGTTCGAATCCCGTCGATGAAAACAAGGAATTTTAATAGGCTTTTTTCACGCCGTGCCTGAGTTAGTCGGTTTCAGGCGTAGGTAGCAAGGTTTTTCGTCCAGACAAATCGACCATAGAACACAGCACGGCAAATGAATTTAATTGCTCGGGTAACCTGAAAATAATAGTTTGGTTTTCTTTTTCTTTAGAGCAGAAGTGTGTCCCACATTTTTAATTTACCACTTGGTAGATTAGTGTAATTTATTTAATTCCTATAAGATAAATAATCCGTTCTATCAACTAAGAAATTTTATTTTATTTACACGAATAACTTTTTATAATAAAATTGCTATACAACATATAATTTCAATTGTGTGGCCACACAATTGAAATTAAGAAAAATATAAGAACAGTAACACAAAGGCTGTTCACTCTTATACAAATTCACCCAGATTTTTAAGAATACATTCTCAAGTTGTCGAGTTTAAATTTTATTTTTTTAATTTACACTTTTCTCTGTTCCAATTTTTTCAGTATCACCTTTCGATTTATTTTATATCTTTGCTGAATCTCTCACTCCGAATCTTGCCAACGGAACAGGGCAAGCGATTTTCCGGAAAGAAGTTCATGGAATGAAACAAAGCTCTTTTTGCAACTTAAATTTTCTGATTTTTGAATTTATTGGGCATGATTTCAAAAATAAATTAATAATTAATAATTCATTTTTCCCAAGAACTTCGAAGGGAAAACTTTCTGTTGAAGGGAAAGCTTTCTTCGAAGGTAAAACTTTCTGTTGAAGGGAAAGCTTTCTTCGAAGGTAAAACTTTCTGTTGAATATAATGGCAGAAAAATCGAGGGGAAGAGTAGCAGAGGAAAACCTACAACTAGGTGGAAGAATGGGATCAGTGAACTTCTGGGCATGACAGTTTGCGATGCCGCTCGTAGTGCACAAGATCGATGCAGTTGGAGGAATTTGTTGGTGGCCACAACAGCTCCTCAGGAAGCTACGTGACTGGAAGAAGAAGAATTTTTAAACAACATTTTTGGGCTAGTCCATGCTTAAAACATTTACCATATTTGGTTTTTTTTTCCCCCAGAAACTGGGGTTTTTCATCCAGAAAACCCGGCAAATCGACGAGAGAACACATGCAATTTACAGACAAAATACATATATGTAGTCAATTACAGGTGACCTTAATATAATTCATTTGTAAAATGAAGCCATTTTACAAATGGCTTCATTAACCATAATTTGATATGAAGTGGAAGTTAGGACTTTTTTTTTTCTTTTTTTTTGGGTTCGTCTGACTGTTTTTATCCAATGCATTTTGAACCTAATACATGGCTATCCCTGATAATCACTACTTCCCTGTTTAATACTAATTCCTTGCTCTGCTTTTCTGAAAAAACATGGAATTTTAGCATAACCTGATTACTAACTGAAAAAAATATTCGCACATTAAACATCCAAGCATGAAGCAGCCAGTTATGTACTTCGTCTTTAATTTTATTAAGAAGTTTGTGGTTTCATACGTCTCCTTTAAGTGAATCGAATTCACAACTCGAACAAAGCATAAATATTCCCCTTATGAAGAACATGTTTTAGACTAGTTTGGAGAAACTGATTGGTAACCTCCATTAATTTGGTATATTGGAACTCCTTGAACACAGTACCAGTCTCAATCTCTGGTATAATAACACTCCCAACGCAATCATTAATCTCGAAATCCTGCCGCAAAAGACAAATGAATTTCCTTGTAATTAAATGGAATGAACTCTTCATGAAGTCCGCTCGGAAGATAAAAATGAATCCATGGGCATGCTCCTTATAGCAGACTGTGAAATGAAATAATAAATATTCTTTTTATTTTTAGTCTTGTAATCCTGCACTTTAAAACGTAATTTATGTTACTTCTCAGCTCATGCCAGAAATTGCAAGGCCAGAGAATTTTTAATTTGACTCTACTTCTGAATTGTTCAAAGCAATGTTGAAAGACTTTGTGTCCATAATCTATATTGATCCAGAAACATGTATATTATGCTTTTTAATAAATTCTGTAATGTTTTCTTTGCTTTTTAACAAAGTACAACCACCAAAAGTGTATCCAAAAATGTCGGATTTATTGATGCAGCCTCTTGATTCCATATTATACTACAAAAATAATGCGAAAAAAAAAAAAAAACTTATTTTGTTTATTTTTTAGAAAATTTGACTTTCATTTTCAAATATCGTAAGTTAATAAAGATATTTTATTAATTGTCAGCTCAATCTATATTCCACCGTGAATTTATGCTTATAAGTGAAATACTATATACAGAATGATGAGGGACTATTTTCTATAAAGAATGTAAACATTTTCAATGGAAAATTGTGAAAAATGATTAAAAAGTTGATTAGTTAATTCCTAAGTTCAGTTACGTAACAGACATTGGAATGCTAATGAATGAGAGTGCCAATGTGATCTTGTAAATGTCATATGTTGCAAGCATCTCAAAATGATGGCATGAATGCGTTCTGTAACAAGTCAGTTACAGAACGCAGTTATACAGTGCATTCATCAGAATGAAGCACGTAGCATAGGTTTGTGATGCATGGGGTTAAAATGGCTTTAATTTAACAATTTCCACTTCGCAGGGCTCTGCTAAGACGAGGCAGGCATTCATTCCTCTTAGAGGCCAGCGGTAGCGTACCTAATGAAATATTGCCAGAACACGTTTACGGATCTGATAAATAAAAGTGAGATGCTCTAAATAACAGATGGCGGAAGCATAAAGAAAAAAGCTCGTTCCACAGCATCCATCTTTTTATCACTGTGTAGCCGGCTAGGCCCCATCGATCACATTATCTTTTATATGCACACTCATCTATCACACAACTGCCTGTAACAACGACAGGGTAGAGTCAGAGACTGCTAAATGAACTTACCTCGACCGAAGGCACCACGAACGCTCTCGTTTTCTGCTCGATGAACGGTCAGTCACCATGTTGACGAGATGAAGGTGGAAGAACCCAGAAAAAATAAAATAAAAGACAACGTTAGGAAGGTTATGAGAAATTTAAGTTGTCTACATAAAATTCCAGCAAATGTTGGTGTGTCAGAAACAATTTAATGCTAGAAAAATATTCTTGTAGTTACTGTTCGTTGTTTAAGAACTGCATTTTAGGGTTTGCTCTATAATCACATAAGAAATTAAATGTAAAATAAGTTAGCATAAAAATTAAAAGCACAAATAGAAAATTAATGCTCTATTATATGTTTCAGATATTGTAAAGATTTTTTAATACAGGTAGTTCTCGACTTTACGAGTTAATTCGTACCTAGCCCGCGCTCGTAAAGCGAAAACTCTTAGAGCGGGAATTTATTTCCCAAAGACATAAGGTTAAAAATAGGGGTAACGTTCTCAACAATGAAATTAGTTAGCTAATTAGTTTATGTTTAAACAATGACTGATTTTTCGAAAGAAATAAAAACGTAGCCTGTAAAATCAAAGTATAATAATAGAGTAGAGAAATTATTTACGACTTACAAATGTTAAAGAATGTTTATTCTTCATCATCATCGACAAAATGCAAACTCGTTGATCACTAATTATTGGCTCGGCACTCGTTGGTTTGTTGCACAAGGAGTCGTCGTCTTCAAAAATGTTTCAAGCGGCGTTTGTTTCCAAGATAACCTTCTCTTTTAATTATAAATTTCACGATTGCATGCATAAGTATTTTTTAACGGCTCAGACGAATTGCAACTAACATGATTCGCTGGTAACGAATGGGCCTGGTGTACTGGGGTCCATGGTTTATAATAACATACACGAATAAGTTATAAATCCAGTTTAATATAAGAATACAAATATATACTAACAGTAGCTTTCGAGACGCGTGTCTCTTCATCAACTGACATTTAAATACAAAAATATACAACGATAAGTGCAATGAGCTGCGTGAGGCACGTTAATCATGCGTCATTGTTGTTGCACGGACGTGCGCTGCTTTCTACTTCACTGATCATCTAGCTTTAAAACTGTTGTCTCTAGGATGGGGTGTAGACGTATGCCTTTCTGGCGATTTAATGCCTTTGGATTGTTTACTATGTTGAGTGACTCTAGCCATAGGCGGTGGCGAAAGTATCGTGAGTGGTCTACTATTTCAAAGTCGCGTTTGGGGTCAAGATTGTGGTTGGTGGCCCAAAAATGTTCCGCGACCGCGGACTGGTCAGTTTCGGCAAGCCGGATTGCTCTGTCGTGTTCCGTAAGGCGATCTTGGAGACGCCTTGATGTTTCTCCTATGTAGCAACTGTTACAGTCTCTACAGGTGATGCGATATACTACATTGCTGCGTAAGACAGGTATGGTAGGGGCCTTCGCCCTGGAGACAAGTGAACGTAGGTTCCTGCAGGGTAATTGCACACATTTCATGTTGTAATTTCTAAAGACCTTCGAGATCCGTCCTGACACGCCTGGATAATAGGGAATGTAGGCGGACGATATACCGACTTGGTTCGGTGGTCTTGGGTTGGATGTGAGTTCTTCTGCCTGTAATAGAATCTGCTTAGCACATGGGATGGATAACCACATTTGGTTAGGTCCGCCTTCACACGGGAGATCTCGTTACGCCTAATTGTATCAGAGCTGGAATGGCTCCAAGCCCTGGAGAATAGGGTGCGGGCAGTGCTATTGAGATGGCTTGGTGCGTGGCCGGATCTGTAGTTAGTGAATTGACCGCACCACATAGGTTTGTGGTATACTGAAGTCTCTAGATGTGGGCCTACGCGATGCACTAGGACGTCCAGGAACGGGAGCGTACCGTTCACCTCTGACTCTATGGTAAACTTGATGAAATTAGATAGGGAGTTGAGGTATTCCAGCAGTGCAGTTTCAGAGCCACGTGGTATTACGGTAAAAATATCGTCAAAGTATATACACCATGTTGTAATGGGTGTAGGTGGGTTCCGGTGTATCTGCTCCTCCAGATCTTCCATGGCGATGTTGGCTACTACGGAACTGACAGGGGCACCCATAGCAGTGCCGTGTACCTGCTGGTAGACTGAATCCTGAAAAGTGAAGATGCTGCTTGATAAGCATAGGTTGGGGGCGGTACAGATGTCATCAGTGGATAGTGATGTCCTGGATTGGAGGCTTAAGTCGTTCTCGAGGAGCCTTCTGGCGCAGTACACGGCCTGTTGGACGGGAATTGAAGTGAATAAAGAAATCACATCAAATGATGCCATGACAGTGTTGTCAGGGATTGAAAGGTCCTTAATGAGGTGGATGAATTCACTGCTATTTTAACGGTGTGCGAGGTATTACCTATAAGAGGTGAGAGGAGGCGCGCGATATGCTTGGACAGTTCATACGTTGAGGCACTGCAGTACGACACTATTGGTCTGAGAGGAATACCCAGTTTGTGGATCTTTGGTAATCCATAGAATTGCGGTAGTTGGCAGCCAGTGGCACGTAGAAGACGCTGAGTTGTAGTCGAGATCTTCTTATCTGTAAACCATGTGTGGACGAGTTTATGGACATGTGACTCTAGACGTTTCAAGACCTTAATGGGTGGATCAGATAGAGGTTCATATACGTTTTGGTCTAGTAGTAGGGTCAGGGCTTTCTCTCGGTAGGTCGATTGGTCTAACACAACGGTCCGGCGCCCTTTATCCGCAGGAAGTACGACGATGGAGTTGTCTTTTCTTATAGATGATAGGGCGGCATGTTGACGATGGTTAAGGTTTGAGTAAGTTTTTCGAGTGCTGCGGAGGATTGCGGTAGTCCTGAAACGGATCTCGTTGGCAGTTTCTTCGGGAAGGTTGGTAATACTGGCTTCTATACCCATAGCGAGCTGTGTGAATGGAGGTTTCGATGGTATGACGGCGAATTTCATGCCGTTGGATAAGACATTCAGCTGTTCGATGGATAGTTGTTTGCTGCTTAGGTTCAAGTCGAAGGAAGTTGTATCACTTGAACATGTGCTTCCCTTTAAGGAGTTAGCTTCTATGCTTAAGCTTATGAATTTGCGCTGTTGGCGTAAACGGTAGGTATCAGAGATCTGATTAGCCCGATGACAAATGGTATGTACTGTATAAGGTTCGTAAATACGATAGGCGAGACCTTCTTATCGCGAAATCAAGAGCGCTGACTACAACAAGTCCAGACTGTTACAACATCTACAAGGTAAGTATCTAATTTCATCAAGTTTACCATAGAGTCAGATGTGAACGGTACGCTCCCGTTCCTGGACGTCCTAGTGCATCGCGTAGGCCCACATCTAGAGACTTCAGTATACCACAAACCTATGTGGTGCGGTCAATTCACTAACTACAGATCCGGCCACAAACCAACCATCTCAATAGCACTGCTCGCACCCTATTCTCCAGGGCTTGGAGCCATTCCAGCTCTGATACAATTAGGTGTAACGAGATCTCCCGTGTGAAGGCGGACCTAACCAAATGTGGTTATCCATCCCATGTGCTAAGCAGATGCCTATTACAGGCAGAAGAACTCACATCCAACCCAAGACCACCGAACCAAGTCGGTATATCGTCCGCCTACATTCCCTATTATCCAGGCGTGTCAGGACGGATCTCGAAGGTCCTTAGAAATTACAACATCAAATGTGTGCAATTACCCTGCAGGAACCTACGTTCACTTGTCTCCAGCGTGAAGGCCCCTGCCACACCTGTCTTACGCAGCAATGTAGTATATCGCATCACCTGTAGAGACTGTATCAGTTGCTACATAGGAGAAACATCAAGGCGTCTCCAAGATCGCCTTACGGAACACCACAGAGCAATCCGGCTTGCCGAAACTGACCAGTTCGCGGTCGCGGAACATTTTTGGGCCACCAACCACAATCTTGACCCCAAACGCGACTTTGAAATAGTAGACCACTCACGATACTTTCGCCACCGCCTATGGCTAGAGTCACTCAACATAGTAAACAATCCAAAGGCATTAAATCGCCAGAAATAATAAATAAATAAGATCTTTATTGCACAGTTCACCGGTACACGCAGGTACCACGATCATACAATACCCTTCACGGCACCATGCCAGGGGTTAACAAACGGCAGAGATAATAAAGGAATTGTAAAGATTAATTATAAGTAAATTATATAATAAAAAAAAAAAAGTACTCATAGCAGATAACATTGACTTGAAAGGAAAACTAATACAAAATAATAAAAATAACAAATTATGATAACAAAAGATTTTCCTCAAGTTCAGTTTTCTGAGAGTCTCTTGCCCCGCCATAACGATCTGAGATCAGTTGGTAGTTCTGGAGACCACGTGCAGATCTAGGATGAACCGTCTATACTTTTTATCATCTATGATTTTAAATAAGTCAGCATCCAGGGATTGAACCAGATGGAGCTTCTGATAAGGGAGGAACCGATCTTTCAAATGTAGTCTCGAAGGAAGAGCAAGAAGCTTGGGAGTGGAGCGGAGACCTGGTTGGGGAATCCGCCAGCACACGGTGTCCCAAACGTTGGGTGCTGAGACTCTCCCGGCAATCATTTTTACGGTGAAGATGAGTCTTCTCTCGTGCATTAATGCTGAAAACCTGGTTAAATTCAGCGCGTTGTCCATCGGTGTTGTGCGCTGCTGTGGTGGGAGATGACACTTCCAGGTTGCCCACTTCAGGAGCCAGTATACAGCGGCTTTTAATGGTTTAATTGTGGGGTCTGCATCTGAGCCCCACAACTCTACTCCATACAGTACACTTCCAAAAATCATCATCCTGATATACATTTTTATCAGGTTTCTGTTGTGAATGTGTACCAAGTGCTGCTTGGCAACCCACCGTTTCTTGTTTGTGAATTTAGCACAGAGTTCTTCTATATGGTGATGGAATAGTGATTTTCTGTCGAAGATTACACCCAGATCTCTTTGCTTTTCAACGCAGGGGATCGGGACTCCGTCAATCGCAGGCTGAATTATGGTTGGTATGGGTTTAAGAGAGAATACCATGATGGCAGATTTCTCAGGGTTCACTTGCAGGTCAAAATTCTTGAGGTACTGCTGTACTTCTGATAAGGTCTTGTTGATGGTCACTGTGGCGTTTTTGGCTTCATCGGTCAAATTTATTTTTGTGAAGATCTTTAAATCATCTGCATATGATATCATATCTGTTCTATTGTGTATTAGGGGGTAGATGATAGCAGTGAAAAGAATTCCGGACAGGACTCCTCCTTTACACCCCCATCCTAGAGACAACAGTTTTAAAGCTAGATGATCAGTGGAGTAGAAAGCAGCGCTTTCTACTCCACTGATCATCTAGCATGAATGTTTAACATTCATTTTTTGCAATTAATGTTCATATTTTCGATTTTGTTGATACTTGGGAAAAAAACTCAGAAACCCTGGAACTCTTAAAGCGATAACTCGTAAAGCGAGAACTGCCTGTGTATATTTTCTCCCTTGAGCACCTATACGTAATACTGAGTATATAACATATATATTCTACATAATGCCTTTATATCAGAGATACATAGTATTTCTCACTCTATCTCTCTCTTTCTATCTACCTATCTAACCAAGTTTCTTATTTTGTGCTTGTGTTCTAGGCCTATGCTAAGCTATCGGTCGATAACGTTAATAATTATCAGTTCTGAGCGAATCCTAACCATTAACAAAACTATTGTCAGGGGGAATTAGTAGTAGTAGTAGTAGTAGCAGTAGTAGTAGTAGTAGTAGCAGTAGTAGTAGTAGCATGTGATGCAAAAAACCAAGTGTATAAGCTGATGCAGCATCAGCCAAAAAAAAAAAATCACACCATTCCCTCCAAATGACTGTCCAGCTCCTCCTTAAATTTATTCAACCTATCAACTTCCACAACGACAGATGGAAGTTTGTTCCAGCAATTAACCACCCCACTGGCTAAAGGCAAATTTCCGCACATCTATTCTACATCTGTCCTTTCTTAATTTGAATTAATGCCCCTTAGGTTGGAAATCTGAACAAGTGGAAGGATCCCATCAGAATTCATCGTGCTCAATCCATTCACGGCGTTATACACCTGACTCAGATCACCTCGCAGGTGCCTATTCTCCAGCCGCTGCAATTTGCAGAACTTATAAGACTCTCTTGGTAAGAGGATCCCTTCATTCCCCTCACCAATTTTGTTGCCCTTCTCTGTACACGCTCAAGCAAATCAACATCCTTCCTAAAATGAGACCTCCACACCTGTACGCAGTACTCAAAGCGTGATACTCAAGGCGCAGTACTCATTGTCTTATACAGAGGGACAATTACCTCATTTTTCATGCTAGCAAAATCCCTATATATCACTGACAAACCCCATGTCCTGCCCTGGCAGCCTGTCTGCATTGCTCAGAAAATTTTATATCTGACTGCACAATTACTCCCAGGTCTTTTTCATTTTCTACCACCTTAAGTGTATTACTACACAGTTGGTACGTTTCTCTGAGGTTACTTCTACCCATATGCAGTGCTTTGCATTTGTCAAGGTTAAACTTCAGTTGCCACTTCTTAGCCCATCTGCCCAAATTATCTAGATTCTGTTGCAGTAGCACACTGCCATTGCTGTCATTAACAACCCTGCCAACCTTTGTATCATCTGCAAACTTCGACATTAAGTCTGATATTACCTTCATCAATATCATTGATAAATATACAAAACAACAGTGGACCCTACACCGAACCCTGTGGGACTCCCCTAATAATATTAGCCCACAAAGAGTAGCACCCATTAATTACCACCCTCTGT
Source organism: Mastigoproctus giganteus (assembly GCF_048544385.1). Taxonomy (NCBI): domain Eukaryota; kingdom Metazoa; phylum Arthropoda; class Arachnida; order Uropygi; family Thelyphonidae; genus Mastigoproctus; species Mastigoproctus giganteus. The sequence continues at coordinate 131,872,704 of NC_143577.1, read as the reverse complement.
CTTCTCCCACTTAACCATCCTTTTATCCATTGTAGCAACTTACCCTTAATACCATTCTGCTCCAAATTGTACAATAGTCTTCCATGCGCAACAGTGTCAAAAGCTTTCCTGAAATCCAAATATATATCAAAATTATTTTTTGCATCCAGTTCCTTTGTAACCACATCATAATATCCTATCAAATTTGTCAGACAAGACTTTCCCTTAACAAACCCATGCTGTGTCTGAATCATTGCTGCAGTCTTGTCTAGATGATCCTGCTATGCATCTTTAACCAGAGACTGCATTATTTTACCCGGAACAGAAGCTACACTAACTGGTCTGTAATTACTGGTGTCACCCTTCGATCCCCCTTAGTGAATTGGGGATAGATTTGCACATCTCCAGTCCGTGGGAACCTCCCCTGAGTCCAAGGATGCTCTCATAATTATGGCCAAGCGTTTGCTGAGTTGCTTTGCCGCCTCCTTTAATATAACTGGATAGATCCCATCCACACCAGGTGCTTTTCTTATGTTTAACTTCAACAATTTCTCCTCCAATTTGCTCTCAGTTATTACAAAATCATTACGTATCCTGCTACAACTTGATAACCTTCTGCCATTTTCAAAGCTTAATAATTCCTCATGTGTGAATGTAGATGCAAAATATTCATTCAGTTTGTTTGCTATCTGAGCAGGATCATCAACAGTCGAACCATTGATGTCAAGTGGACCAATTAGATTAATCCCCGTCCTTTTAGAGTTTTTATAAGTAAAGAAATCCTTGCTGTTTTTCTTAGCATCTTTTGCCAAGGATTTCTCGTAATCTGCCTTCGCCTGCCTAACCTCCTCTGTGACCTGATATAGACTAGCTTATATCTGCCATAGGCTTCTGAGTCGCTTGATAATTTATATGCATCCCATTCATTTTCTTCTCTGTTACGAGTCTCATTAGTTCATTTGATAACCATTTAGGCCTAAACCTTGAACAATATTTCTTAATAGGTATGAAACTTTTAGTAGCATCTACGATTAATTCCTTGAATGCTTCCCACTTAGAATTTACTGTTGATAACATCGTCAGATGATCCCATTGTTCAGAATTTAAAAACTTTCTGAGACCACTGTACTCACCTATACGGAAGCAAAAACCCTTTCCTTTACCCCTGATGGTAATTAAATCTGTAAGTAAATCCCGCAGTACACTGTGATCACTGCCACCTAGTGGTTCCTTTATCTGCAAATTCTTAATACACGAATGATCACTGCTGATAACCAGATCAAGAGTATTACTCTCTCTGGTTGCCTCTCGAACATGCTGCTGCAGAAAGCAATCATCCAATAAATCCACAAAAGTCTGACTAGTGTGTGAGTGACCAACCCACAAGCTCCAATCAATATCTGGGAAGTTAATATCCCCCATTATAAGACATTCCAATTTACTAGCCCACTCTATTTCTCTGTACAATTGTTCATTGTACTCATTCGAGTCATTAGGCCTATAACACACTCCTACTCTTATTTTTTCTTTCGCAGTGTTTATGTCACACCAAACTGACTCAAAAGTGTACTGTTCATCTATATTAACTGGGTGCACTTCTTTTGATTTTATCTTTTTCTTTATTAACAGAATAACACCGCCTCCCTTTCTATCCTGTCTATCCTTTCTGTACAAACTATACTCCCCAAATTCCAGTTCTGCATTCCTCATATCTGTGTGACACCTCGTCTCTGCTGTCCCAACAATATCCACCTTTGATGTCTTGACCAACACTTCAAATTCATCAAATTTATTTACTATACTTCTAGCATTGGTATACATGCAAGCATACATGCTCCTATTCCTATTCCTAGTCACCCTAACGCATCCCATATACCCACCTATTTCCTTTCACGATGATTACTATCCGTCCCTGAAACCCCCAACATCCCTCGCTCCAGGTCGCTACTTATTCTAATAGAAGTTGTGCAAGAATCACCTTCCCCTCTGCCTGCGGCTACTGTTAAACTGTTAGTAATTGTGTGCCCCCAAACTAGCTGTTTTCCGACCCACCTAACACTGCCTCTATAGCATCAGCAAATATTCTGGCACCCTTCCTATTTAAGTGTATCCCATCCCTGTGGAAGCAGTCTCTCATGTTAACAAGTACAGTCAAGGCTGAAAAAAATTCTGCCCCTGGAAAGATTGTGCAAGGCTCAAGCCTTGCACAATCTTTCCAGGGCCGAATTGATCGAGAAGGCTCTCATCATATACTGCCTTCTATTCGTGTCTGGGCAGAATTGCAGACACTTTCAAATTCATCCCTAATTCCCGGCTTTTTTTCAACAGTGACCTGTACTTGTTAAGTAATTCTGCCGGTCTCCTACTGTTAATATCATTAGTACAACTATATCACCTTTTGTGCCCTTAAAAGATTATATCCGCTCTACAACGTCATCAACCTTTGCCCTGGCAGAGATACCCTGGTCCTGTTCCACCTATCCTTTTTACAAAGTATGTTCCCCGTTTCCCTGACAATAGAGTCACCACAACTACTAGTTCCTGTGGAACCAGCGCATTCTGCCTTGGGGGTTGCCGCTGTGTTGAGTGATGACCAAGTGCAAGCTCTGGCATTGATGTGGGCAGCTGAGAGCTTGATGGGCCCCTCAATTTAGATCCTTCGAGGGCATCCACCCTGTCCTTCAAGCTCTCATATTGGCCCATAACAACGCTAAGTTGTCGACTGATTTACTACCACTCCTTACATCGCGCACGCACAAAGACATCCCCATGGCGCAATATAATAATAATAAGATTCTTTATTAACATAAATTTTATACAATAATGATTCCGTACACAGAAATCCAGAGGAATCTTACAATTTGTTGTTTATACAAGTGATTTTGTTTTATATAAAAAAAAAAAATATATATATATATATAGCGAGCAAATAGAATACGTGAACAGAATTTATAAATGTAGTATAGCGTTCTGTTGCCACTAACTTATCTATTACTTGCTTTTAACAATAATATATATATATATATATATATATATGTATATATAATAATAATAATAATTAATAGATCAAAGCAAAGATGATAAACAGAATGTAAAATGAATGAAGTAGTAATTACAGCGAAAACGGACTACAAGTTGAGCAGAACATGAAATGACATCGGCTAGCTAAGATCGGCACTTACATAAATGTCCTTTACAAACAGCAAGATGGGCCAAGATGCCATCGCGATATGCCTTGTCTATAGTCCACAGGTCGATGTCGATGTTGAGCGAGTTGAGAGTGTCCAGAGTCACATTAGGGAAGTGTCTTTTGAAATTCTGTAACCGCTGGAGCCTTGAGCACAATGAGGGAGTACTACGGAGATGTCTGCCTGGCAAACGCCAACCAACCGTGTTCCAGATATTGATGTGATCCTGCTTAGCTGCTTAGCTGAGCACAGATATCATGTTCCCTTCCAGAAGTTCGGCAAACATTTCACAAGTTGCACATTTTTTTAGGCTGTGATGCTTTGGAGTTGGAGAATCGCCCTCCCGCCTCAGTTCTCCCCCGAGTCGCAGCATTTCTGCCACTTTGTGTCCGTTGCTTTGCTGCTGTAGTCTGGGGCATGATATTTTAAATTAATAAGATCAATAAATTAAATTAATTAAATGTCAACACTACGCTATCTAACAGAAACAGTGAAGCGTATCACGCTATATAATTATACGTTATAGCTACCTAGTTACCTCAATTAAAAATTTGAATTCCCTACCACTACATACAAAAACAATGGCTGCAAAATTCGAACGAAATAACGGTTTTAGGTATATTAAGTAGTAATCCACAAAAACCCTTCATCTAAATTAAAATAAAAATAACCAGCGTAACTATAACTATAAGACTACGTATAAAGTACAATATAAAATAACAATTATATAAATAAAAAGGCAAACACTTATCGCTTTTTCGGAGCCTGTAATTCAGAGCTGTAATTTTTAAAGAGAGTCAGCGCCCTCTTTCTTTATTTAGAAATTGGTTTTCTTTATTTCTGCAGCCAGTTGGATGGCCCTCCACTTCTGATCTTTCTACATGGCCGTCTTCCTTGTACCTGGCTTACAGATTTTTCAGGCATTCCTTTCCTAGATTCTCCTTTCGAGAAATCGATGGGCAATGGTCTGTATCCATTTTATTTTCTTATTATGATGAGGCTTGGACTTCTTAAGCATTCAGCAGGCTGTTCATCAGACAAACTTCACATCTTTTTTTTTTTCGACTTTCTTCACTCCTCCAACCTTTACCTCAAAACCCAGGCTTCATGGCCATTCTTTCCGACACGGCGTTACAACATTATTTTTTAAACATTCAGAAAATCAAAATTTCCTTTCTCTTTGTGATCGTGCTTTTTGTTTCCATTCTCCTGCCTTCTTCTTAACCAATACAATCACCTTCTCTACCAAGCTCTCTACTCTAATTCATGCTTCATCTCAAATATTTGTTTCAGCCATGTTGTATGGCTAGCCATCCTTCCCCGAAGTACTTTCCCTTAATCCAATTTGTTACGCTCGTAGTCAGGAATAGACACCCTTCTGTTTGCGAAATTCATTCCTGGGTCAGTTTCATTGTATGTACCTGAAACTTAAGTTATCTTTCCTTACTAGGTTCACAGTCCATTACTCTACTGAAGCACTTACCACGATTAATGGATAATTTGAGACGGTGACTTTATTGCTTTCCCAACAAAGCATTCCTACGATTGCCTGCATTCCGAACCATTATTTTCAGAAATGAAACTTGCCATCCATTGTCATTTTCCAATGTTCTGTACTTTTCAATTGTTCACATTGCATAATTAATCCGCAATCTGCTTGAGATGAATATTTGTGTGGATTTAGATGCAAAAGCACTTAGCTTACCCTCTCAGTTTAAAAATAATTAATTTCAAAAAACAGAAATTTATTATTTTTCTGGAGTTGTAAGATCGGGATCTTACAGTTCTTGGGAGGCCAGGCTGCTCTTCATTCATCAGCTTTTCTCTTCCTAAATATTCGACATCCCTTACGAACTTCTTTTTAGATATTGTTGCTGCTTTGATTTCTGTTGACTTATTGCTTTCACAAACTGAAAAACGGATGACTTCTCAAAATTCTTTTGGGTACGTGTCTGGGCGGTTGACCATTACTACCAAGTCTCTGCACACTCACATCTAAAAGGAAATCAGTTGGATCAGTTCATCTAATTTCTAGTAATTAATTAGAAATCGCATGTAAATATTCCTGTAGTTATGAGGTGGTTTATACTGGAAAATACAGGCAATTCTCGATTTACGAGTTTTCGATTTACGAGTTCCCGGGATTACGAGTTTTTTTTTTTTTTCCCAAGTATCAAGTATCAACAAAATCGAAAATATGAACATTAATTACAAAAAATGAATGTTAAACATTCATAATACCGCAATCCAAACCACGTGCGTAGCTATACAATACAGTGTACCCCACTTTACGATATTAATCCGTTCCAGAGGCACCATCGTATCGTCAAAATACCGTAAAAAAACGTAAAGTGCAGCCATTATCAACCCACTGGAGGATGGAAGCCTCCTCAACAATTCATGTTGAGGGAAATGGACCATAATCTGCCACGCTGGTCCAGTGCGAGTTGGCAGATCGACCGTATTTAGGGGCTTGAACCCCGGTCTACTCAAGCAGCGTGTACTACTGCACTCCCGCTCCTGACCACTCGGTACGGACACATAATGTGAACCCAATAGCACATTGTTTTTTTGTAATACGTTTCAAGATCTCGGAAGTTGAAATTTTCTCTGTATAACTAAGCTATTTACCACACTAAAATTTCATTTTAAGGTCACGAGCGTGACCTTAAGGCCATATAAAAGGACGTGAGTGTGGTTTGTAAATTGTATTAGTTACCAATTCAGATGACTTTCATCGTTATCATATGTTTCGCTATAAGAATCAATTTTAAACGCCTTTGCGATATATTTCTAAAACACATCTGTGGAGGTCACGACCATAAAACAATAAAAACAATTTGCACTTTCCGGTTTATTGGGCTTTTCTGTTACTGTAAGCAATTATAACCGGGTAGTAAACTCGATCTTTTTGCATTTGCGAAAATACCGATAGCTGGAATTGTGTAGTTTTTTTATGTTATTATTGTGAAATATATTTCCCCTTTACTGAAATCTTCAATCATATAAAAAAACATAAATAAATTTTCAGAATCTTCTCTTCATTCCTTTCTTTTTAAGCTTCGTAAACTTGTTACTCCATGCGAATCATGTTAGTTGCAATTTGTGTGTGCCGCTAAAAATTGCTTATGCATGCAATCGTGAAATTTATAATTAAAATAGAAGGTTATCTTGGAAACAAACGCCTCTTAAAACATTTTTGAAGACGACGACTCCTTGTGCAACAAACCAACGAGTGCCGAGCCAATAATTAGTGATCAACGAATGTGCATTTAGTCGATGATGATGAAGAATAAACATTCTTTAACATTTGTAAGTCGTAAATAATTTCTCTACTCAATTATTATACTTTGTTTGATTTTGCACGCTACGTTTTTATTTCTTTCTAAAAATCAATCATTGTTTAAACATAAACTAATTAGCTAACTAATTTCATTGTTGAGAACGTATCTTCTATTTTTAACCTTATGTCTTTGGGAAATGAATTCCCGCTTTACCAGTTTTCGCTTTACGAGCGCGCGCTAGGAACGAATTAACTCGTAAAGTCGAGAACTACGTGTAAACTTTTGTTAATGTTTATAAATTCAAATTAGTGCTTCATCATTCTAAGAGAAGTGGTCACTGCCCTAAAAAAAATTTCATTATGTCCTAATCTATTCAGGGGAAATAAAAATATCATCAGTGCCCAGAATCATCTGTGACAGAAAGAATAAATAAAGCAGTCAGGTAGCTTGTGAGATTTGGAGGAGTGAGGAGCCAATTGTGTTTTAATTGGGATAGGTATAGGTAGGTATAGGTATGTTGAGGGTCTGACGGCTCCGGGGATTTCTCCCATCTCCGCGTATGTTCTTTGTATCGAGTGACAGTACCCTGTCTATGCCAGAGGTTTAAAAATAATGTATGGGTCATGTGGTATGTAGTTTGTTGTGCCCATTGTTCATCCGGCCTGTTGGCCGCCGGGCCCCCAGTGGGACCCGGCGTTACCATACCTAGCGACGGGGACGTCGGCCGGGTGTACCAAGAGACTAATTATACTCTGGCAGGTCCTGCCACTTACTTTCCTGGGATTTCGGTGACGAGGACCTAAAATAAAGGCTGTAGTTATCGCTAAGTTGGAGTTATCGGTTTAAGTAAAATTGCATTTAGAAAGCGCTGCGTGGGGTTTTACGCTGAAAGAACTATTTCTTGAGAGCCTAAAAGGTCGGGCAAAATTTGATGTGATTTAAATTTGGACATGTGGGGCAGTCGCTGTACAAGAGAAAGTGTTGGGAGGGGAGGGTGAAGACTGGAGGAATGAAATAGGAAGAAGAGGGGTCGGAGAGAGAGGTGACCCCCCCATTTTCAGTGGGGCATGCCCATGCCCCACCAGAGTGAAAATATGGGGAGGCGAGGAAAGGAGAAGAGCAAATACCCCCTCCCCCTCCCTGAAAAAAAAAAATAAATAAAAAAAAAAAATAAAAAATAAATAAATAAATAAAACCGCACAAGGGAGTGCAGTGTTGGGTCGATAGTAGGCCATTCAAATCATCCTAAAGTCTTGTCTTTCTGTGGTATGGTGAGTTTTTTGCTTGTGTTTTTACTTGTTTGATCTCCTGCATTCTTTCTAGTTGGGTTGCCTTTGGTATATTTCTATCATTGTTTTCCTTCTGGAAAATAGATCCTGGGCATATTGACTGAGTGCCTTGTAGTCCTCTTGAGTGTCTAGCAGTCTGGGTTCTTGGTTGTCTGGGATATATTGGATTGACGTTATTAGCTGTAGTCGCAGGTCGTCATACAAATCACACTCAAACATTAAGTGTCTCCAGGACTCCGGGTTGCCACAGGGACAGTCCGCGTTATTTATGATACCAAGTTGGTGAAGTTTAGCTTTAAACGGGCCGTGTCCTGTAAGGAGGAAGGTGGTATTTCGACCAGGGTGAAACCACACTGGCGCCTTAGGGTACAGCTTGGTGACAATGGGGAGGAATCTTCTGGTCACTGCACCTTTTTCTGTGTTGCTCCATCTCCTCTGCCAAATCTGGATGAGGTGATCGGTGATTCTTCTCTTCTCATAGTTGCGGTCATTAGTGATGTCAGTGGTGAGGTCATACATCGTAGCCGATGTGTTTCTGGCAAGATGATAGAGCAGACCACAGCGGGTAGCTTCGAGATCCAGGGGTAGAACTCCTACCAGGACTTGGAGGGCAGCCGTGCTAGTCGTTCTAGTTGCTCTTGACATGGTAAGGAGGATGGTCCTCTGAATGGTTTCGAGGATCCGTTTATTCACTTCTAGTGCCGTCCTCGCGTACCAGACAGGAGAGCCATATGTGATGGCAGGGATGAAAAGAGCTTTGTAGTACAAAGACAGGGTAGTACGTCTGAGTCCCCAGTCCCTGCGAGTGACTCTAGCGAGGAGGGCCGCGTATCTTCTTATCTTTTGTTTAATATATTCTAGGTGTAGCTTGAAATTTAATTTTCTGTCCAAGTTTATTCCTAGGTATTTAATCTGTTCGCACAGCTTAACTGTTTTGTTCTCAATCTTAATTTGTGGCGGTCTCCTTAAGTCTAGCGTACCTTTTAGCAGCACCGAATTTGTCTTGTCGGGTGCTAGTTTGAGCAAGTGTAGCTTCGTCCAATCTAGCAGCTTTTGCAGGGCATCATTTGCTTGGATTTCTAAGGAGGATCTGCTGTCAGCCTCGATGGTCAAGATCAAGTCATCTGCATAGGCCTGGGCCTCCACACCACCCAGATCCATGGCGAGGAATTCGTCCAGGACAAAGTTCCACAGGAGCGGCCCCAGGACAGAACCCTGGGGGCAGCCCCTGCGGACTGGGCGACTGAGGCATTTATATGGTGTGGTAACTTGCACTGCTCTATCAGCCAGGTAATCCTTCATGCAATAATAAAGATTCAATGGAAGGTTGGCAGCTCTGAGTCTCGCCAAGACGCTCGGCCACCAGAGGGTGTCGAACGCCCCAGCGAAATCCACTGCGATGACGAGGAAGTATTTCCTTTTACAGTGGGCGACTCTAGAGAGTAGGTTCTGTATTGCTTCGATAGTGGATTTGCCAGGAGTAAATCCGTATTGCTTTGTCATGTTAGGATTTTCTTCATTATAATGCCTTGTGATTCTTGTATGTAGCAGCCGTTCGAATATTTTACTGAGGGTTGGTAGCAGGGCTATGGGTCTGTAGGAACTAGGTGTCTCTGGTGGCTTTGTTGGGTTTTTTAGGATCAGTTTTAAATTTGCTTTTTTCCACTGTAGTGGAAATTTACCTGCTTCCAGGCAACAATTGAATAGTTTTAGCAGTAATTCAGGTATATTTTCCGTTGCTTCTTTTGCCATCTCCGGTTCAATTAGGTCCAGTCCAGGGCATTTCTTATTTTTTGCGCGGCTTGCTGCATCCTGAATTTCTTCTAAGGTGAAGGGGGGTTCTATTTGGTCATTATTATATTAATTGGAATAATACACACTACCTAAATTGGGTTCCCAAGCATGGGGTATAACGACGCTTAACCAGATAAATAAATAAAATAAATAGTAAGGAACCGCGGTTCTTACATTCACCGCATCATTCACAGAATATTTAATATTGCTGATACCGAGACTACGGAACAATCGTCGTGTAACTGTAAAAGAGATCAGTGAAATGCTTGACGTCTCACAATACAGCTTAGAATAGCCCCCATCAACAACTTAATTTCAATAAATTTTCAGGCAGGTAGGTTTGAGAAATGTTGATAGACAGAGACCTCCTCTACTTCAGGAGTCGTAGGTCTTGGTCGTCCTTGGTCGGCAGCACGAGGTGTAAAGATCCCATGTTCGCAAAGGTGGCGATGGATACCTTAAAGTTTTCCTGTCTGGACATCTTCATTCTGGGAACCTTTCGTGGTACAAACGACGAGCCTCCAGTGCATTGTCGTCCGCAAAACCGTACATAAAGTGCATATCCGCTTGCTCCTAATTTGAGTACATGGTCGAAAAACCACCAGATTCTGTCAGTACCTTGTGATGAAGGAAATCACCTGCGGGAGGTAAAACATTCCGGTTAATAACTCGGTAACCAAGAATTTCCGGAACTATGTTGATATAAAATATTTTTATTGTCTACATATGAGGAACTCATTCCTGAAGTTATGCCGTGTATTTTTGAGACACCCTATATAGGCAGTGCTAAATACCAAAAGAAGAAGTAAACCTCAACTTCTTGATGATGGAACCATTTTCATGACAATATACACACTGTGCAGTTGACAACAAATTGCTTGGAGCACATTATGGCATTCTACATAAAGCAAGGTTTTATTTGTTTGGTAACGTCATACGTAACAAAATAACAGAGCATAATACACAGTGGAAGATAACAGAATATAAAATATTAAAGGAAAGTAAAAATTTAATATACAATAATAAATAGGTATACATTAGAAAAAGAGGAAAAGGGAAAGAGAAAAAAAAACGGGTAATATAACATATGATTCCTGGAAACGGTGGTACTTCAGATAGCACTTCTGAATTTTGTCTGGAATTTTGGAAGGAAGTCAGAATTCTCTAGGAACATATATAATTCAGTCTTATTTGCAATATTTGTTTCTTAATATATTAATGACGAAGTCCTTTCCCAGATAGGTTTGAAAACCGTTAATATTGAAGATATCCTTTTTATGGATTACTGCCAACCAACTGCAATCCATAAATTCTTCTTGTCACTATGTCAAAGGAGTGCATAGTGTGCATAGTGTTGAGGGAAAGGCGCCTCCGGTGGTTTCATACATCTGCGCCATATACAAATTTGTATACTCTGTGGAGACAAACAGTATCACTGTGAAAGCCAGAAAAATTTTTGTGTTGTTAATGAAGTATTATGCTGGGTTCTGTTGGGTGTCCTGGCTTTTGGCCGCAGGGCCCGTCATGGGACCCCACGTTGCCCGCACACACCACTAGGAGGTAGCCGGGCTGTCGATAATTCTCTGGCTAGTCTCCTCCAGGTCACCTGAGCTTCCTGGAAAGAGACCAAGTAAAGAAAAATAAAATAAAATAAAATAAAATAATAGGGTACAGGGAATACAGGATGTACTGGAGAGGGTAAAGGAAAGGAGGTATAGACAGCGACGGGGGTGTAAAGGAAGGCATGCTCCACAGGTTGGTGGGAATTCTCTCACCTAAGCGGAAGTGGAAGAAGAGGACCCTCGAGAGGGTGGGAAGACAATCACATATCAAGAGAGACACGGATGAAACAATTCAAGCGACCTGAGTGTCAAGTCCAGTAGCTAGAAGTGGTCACAATCTAGGTGAAGATGTTCAGTATATGAAAAAAGAGTGTTGATCAATGTGCATAAGTTCCAGGATGTTGTACCAGTGATCTTCTTCTGGTGAAGAGATCATGGGCGAAGGCAGAGAAAGTATGGTACTGGTCTTCCTCATTGATCAGAAAATGTTCATTTCCTCGACGCAAGGCATGTATTTTTGATATGAGCAACGTTCGCAGGTCCTCATAGAGCGGGAAAACATAGAATAGGTGATCCCAGTCTTCGTTTTCACCATAAAGACAGCGAGGGTCATCCACGATGTTCATAGAGGCAAGTTTGTGATTTATGGATCCATGGCCTGTAATCAGGAAAGTGGTATATAACCCTGGGCTGTACCATGCTGGAGCTTTAGGGTAGATCTCGGCTATTTCAGGTAAGAATTTTTTAGTGATGGAACCTTTGAGGGTGGTATTCCATCTGTTTTGCCAGGCGTTAAGAAGGTAGACTGCAAGGCGCTTTTTTTCTTCTTTGATGGTGTTTGCTGGGTTTGTAGTGAAATCCAGGATGGTGGTAGGGATTTCTTTGCTAGCCGGTAGTGCACGCCTTTGCGAATTATCTGCAGGTCCAGAGGGAGAACTCCTGCCAAGACTTGGAGCGCTGAGCTGCTTACTGTGCAGCAAGCACGGGTGATAGTGAGAAGGATATTACGCTGGATGGAGGTGAGCTTCCTTTGGTTACGAACAATGAGTGCACAATGATACCAGACACCTGCACAGTAGGTTATAGTGGGAATAAATACAGCTTTGTATAGCATCTGCAGTGAGCGGCGATTTAGGCCCCAGTCAGACCTGCTGATCCTCACTACCACTGCCGTGTAGTTCCTGACTTTGCGATGAAGGTAGTCTATATGCGGGTAAAACGTGAGCTTGGGGTCGAGAAATACCCCAAGGTACTTCAACTTAGTTGTCAGTTTGATAGTTCTACAAGCAGTTTTAATCTGCGGCGGCTTGCTTATTTGAAGGGTTCCTCTCAGTAGAATTGAAGTAGTTTTTTCAGGGGATATAGGGTGTTTATGGAGGCTGGTTCACTCTTGTAGCTTTGTAACGGCTCCGTTGGCTGTTGTTTCCAGGGAAGCTCTGGAGTTTCCAGTGATTGCCAGTATCAAGTCGTCTGCGAAGGCTTGGGTGGAAACATCCCCCAGGTCTAGGTTCAGGAACTTGTCCATGACCACATTCCATAGGAAAGGACCAAGGGCAGAGCCCTGGGGGCATCCTCTGTAGACATTTCTGGAGACTTGTCGATGGGCATTTCTGACTGTAACACTTCTGTTGTGAAGATAGTCCTGTATGCAGCTGTAAAGATTTGCTGGAACGCTGGCTTCTCTGAGTCTTCGTAGTATACTTGACCACCAGAGCAAGTCAAAGGCTCCGGCGAAATCCACTGATATTACTAAGAAGTATTTGGTGGCTGAATTTTTGACTGAATCCGTGAGCTGTCGAAGTGCATCTTCTGCTGAACGACCTGGCCGAAAACCGAACTGGTTTGGTGACTGGAGATTTGCATTTTTATAGTGTTTTTTCAATCTGGATAAGAGAAGACGTTCAAATATTTTGCTTAAAACGGGAAGGAGTGCTATGGGTCTGTATGACCTTGGCTGCTCTGGTGGTTTACTTGGATTCTTCAAAATGAGGCGTAGATTGGCCTCTTTCCAGTCATCTGGGAAGAGTCCAACTTCCAGACAATGGTTGTACAGGCTGAGAAGGAGATTTGATTGCGTCTCTGCAAGCTTCTTAATTACTTCTGCTTAAATGTTTTTTGTTTTGCCAATGGAAAGTTTTAATTCATCTAAGTTGAAAGTCTGTTCTATAGAAGTGGTGCTGTAGGGTGCGTTTTCAGTACAGATTTCTTGTTGCTGGCTGGATTGAGGATCTGTGTTTAGCGGGAACAGGGTGTCCAAGATGTTGTTTACCGACTCTTCCCATGTGAGGATTGTGGTGCCCTGCGGGGTGACTGTAGAGGAGTTGACCTCACCCCTGGGGAGCTTGTTCGTAACAATGCGATACACAACTCCCCAGGGGGTGCTGTTTCCAGTCGTGGAGACCAGGTGCTCCCAAGACTGTTTCTTCTTGGCTCTAATTAAACTAGTGTAATCATTTCTTATGCTACGATAGTTATTGCGTAGGGCATCAACTTTATGAGGGGGCCAGGTACGGCTAGCACGTTGAAATGATTTCCGTGCTGTATGAACCTGATGGCGGAGATGATCTAGTTGGTTGCACAACCATGGGACAGCACTCGGGAAAGGGTGTTTCTTCTTGATTGTTTTGTCACAGACATTGGTTATAATTGATGTTATTTTCCTCTGATGCTGGTTGTAGTTGAGGTTGGTGAGATTGGTGTTTACAGGAATTTGAAGGGAAGCTTGGACCGTTAAATTAAAGAGGTTCCAGTCTGCTTTGCTAATTGCATAATGGATGATATTATTGTTTCTAGGTAGAGGTGCTGATTCTATTGAGCGTTGAAGGGTAAAAGTAATCACCCTATGGTCGGAAGTTGTCCAAGCCTCGCGGACTTTCCAATCAGTGATCTTAGTGGTAATGGATCTTGTGGCTGCTGAGATGTCTATTGTGGACTCCCATAGGGTATTACTGAAGGTAGACATGTTGTTAGGCTTGTTAAGGATTACAAGAGAGGATGTAGCGAGAAAGTTCTCGAGTTGCCGACCGTTGTGATTGCCCGGGCGATCTTCCGAGTTGCTGTGCCACATTGCAGAACGGCAATTAACGTCGGCACAGAGAACAATCTTCCCATCTGAGAGGAGGGCTTGGACTGCTTTTAGATACCTGATGGCAGGGGCTATATCTTCGCCTGGACTACAATACAATGAGATGACGTGGAACGATCCCATAGGTCCTATAAGCTTGGCGCACACCGCCAATGGGGTACAGAGGGTGTGAATTTTGGTGGCAGTTATGTGCGGGTTCCTAACAAGGATAACCGCCCACGGAGTGTCTTCTTCTGATTATATAATTTTGTACGTAAGCCGATATCCCCTGACTTTTCTTGCATTTGTATAGGGCTCTTGGAAGGAGTTTAATATCAGCTTTTTTTCTACAAGTAATCAGATTAAAGATTAAAGTGGTCCAGCAGTGAGTTATAGTAACAGTAATAGTATTCAACGTATAGTTAAAGGAAGCCAAAGGATTTGCTGCACTGGCAAAAATATATATAAATAAAATAAAACTAACCAAGTAGATAAGAAAACACAAATTATATGCCTCTCCTCACACAAGTAAGTATCCAATTGCCCTTTGAATTTATTCAAACTGTCAACCTCAACTACCTGCAAGAGAAACTTGTTCCAGAATCGACAACTCCCTGACTAAAAGAAAATTTCCTACAATCTAATCTATACCTCAACCTTGGGTTCATAATTTGAATTTATGACCCCTTGTTTTAGGATCCTTCATAACAGTGATAATCCACTTTCACTCATTTTACTAATCCCTATCAGAGCCACTGTAAACCTCAATTAGGTCACCTCTGAGGTGTCTGGTTACCAAGGCACCTCAGAGGTGACCTGATCGAGCCCACATAAATGGAGTCTTTTCTCATACGGTCTTCCATCGGCCGATGTCACTATTCGAATTGCCCGTCTTTGTACCCTTACAAGAAGCTTAATGTCTTTTTTCAGATGAGGTCACCATTCTTGAACACAGTATTCCAAATGTGGGCTTATAATTGCCTTGTACAGTGGGATTATGACCACCCTATCTCTACAGAATAATGTTCGATAAATCATCGATAGGACACCATGGGGTTTTCTGGCTGCCTGTTTACACTGTTCAGAAAACTTCATATCTGCCCATATTGTAACCCCCAGATCCCTTTCTCATCCACTGTTTATAATCCAACCCCACCAAATGTATAATTTGTTTGTGGATTGCTGTTCCCGAAGTGTAAGATCTTGCATTTAGTAGCATTTAAAGATAGCTCTCACTTCTCTGACCATTTTTAAAGTCTATTCAAGTCATCTTTAAGGAGCGCTGCTTGGCACGGATCATTAACGTCTCTGCCAATTTTTACGTCATCTGCATCTGACATTACTCCAATCTGAAAAACATTGATTAATCACAACCTTCTCCCCTACAGCCACCCAGAATCTTACCAGTAATTCCAACTTGTTCAAGCATATACAGCCTTTCATGAGGGATCGAGTCAAATGATTTGCTAAAATCCAAATAAACTATGTCGAAATTACTTCCTAAATCCAACTCATGAGTTACTGTGACAAAATGGCCTACTAACTAAGCCTATTAAATAACTTTACTACGTCAGTTAAGCATGATTTAGTCTTAACAAAGCCATGTTGTGTGTCCTTCAGAATGACATATTTATCTAAATGCCCTTTTATTGCACTCTTAATCATTGCCTCTAAGATTTTTTCCACCACTGAAGTTAGAAAAACCAGTCTGTAGTTACTAACTTAGAACAGCCTTTATGTATTGACAATATGTAGACATATGTATAGGGTGGCACCTAGAACATCTGTTTAACTCTGCCTTGCGTCACTATGAAGAGCAGAATCAACTGTAAAAGGGCCAGAAATATGTTGGTGTAGGTTTGTGTGTATTATGTGTGTTCTGTTGTTCTGTTCTGGCCGCTTGACCACCCAGAAGCATCAATCATCTGGAGAGATGATTCAGGGTACTCGTCCACAGCACGGGAAGATGAGCCAGTCCCAGTAAAGCACGTACTGTCTCAAAAGAAACTCTGACCCACCTGGTGTGCCAGGATCCTCTGGGGGCCCATTCCAGAGGGACAAACAAAACAGAGAAGAGAGCGAGAGGGAAAAGAAAGATAAAATAAAGGAAGAAGAAAAAATCTTCAATTTTAATCCATTTCAGGCCCAATACCGGGGGTGTTGACCACTCTATATGTTCTCCTCCTTCGAGCAAAGACTTCCGTAGTAAAGTTTAGAAGAGCAGATAAATGTTCAGAGGTTAGGCATAACTGGTCTAACTGATTTTCAAATATTGGGATGATGTTGACTAAATCTTGCCTCAGATCTTCGTACAGAAAACAGTCAAAAAGGAGATGCCTCCAATTTTCCTTGGCTCTGCAGTAACACAGGTCAGTCGCGCAGAAGCCTAGTTTGTGAAGTTTTTCAGTGAGCCTTGTCCTGTAACCAGGAAAAATGTCTCCATGGTGAGGAAAAGCCAGGATTGGACAGACTTAGAGGGTGTAAAGGTGACGTCGGGAAGGAATCTTCCGGTAACCATCCCGACCTGAGATGTATCCCAGCAGGTGTGATAGATGTTCACTAACTCATTGTACCATCTAGCTTTTTCAGCTTTTGGGGCGGCATCAAGGTCAAGCTCGATGTCAAGAAATTTAGAGGGGATGTTATTTTTAATTCTAAATACTAGTCCTCTGTAGGCGGCATACAGATCCAGACGAAGAGTTCCAGCTATGACCTGGATGGCTGCTGTAGACACTGTTCTGAAAACGCTAAGGGTTGCCAGTAGCATTGTATGTTGGATGGAACTCAGTCTGTCACTCATCTTGACAAAGCCCACTCGGTGACACCAGACACAAGGCATGTGACAATCGGCAGGAAGACTGCTTCATAGTAGAGTCGAAGCATCCTTTTTGAAAGGCCCCAGTCATTACTGAGAGCTTCTTGAATTTTGATCTGAGATGAGTGAGTTGTGGCAGGAAACTCAGTTTGTGGTCAATAACCACCCTGAGAATGGTAGCTTCAGTAGCTATTGGGTAGCCGGATTCCAGAGATTTTTACCTGTGGTAGCCGCCTGAGGTCTAGCTCCTAGACCTCAGGCGGCTTAAAGAGCATCATTTTGATTTTACACCGGTTAATGTGGAGTTTGTTGAAGGCAGCCCAGGAGGAGAGATCTGACAGTCGCAGATTAGCATAGTGTTCATTGGCGCTCCTAGATTTTCCAGTAACAAGGATCATAAGGTCATCGGCCTTTGCTGATGACCTTACAATTTTAGTGTTCTCGCAGGAGTAGCACCATATTCCACACCAGAGGCCCTAAAACTGACCCCTGGGGAATCTCCAGAGACAGGCCTGAGGACATGCTGATACTTAGATTTTAGGATAACAGTTCTTTCAGAGAAGTAGCTAAAGAAGAATTTATATAGTTGATGGGAACAGGAGGCAGGCCGGAGGCGCTCCAAGGCACTGTCCCACCAGACAGTGTCCAATGCTCCTTCAAAATTGATAAAAATTGACAATTCAAACTTGTCCTCGAAGTTTTCTTTATGTAACACCTAAAAAAAAAATTAATTATTATACTAGAGCCACCCGTAATTTCTTACATATACCTGTATATGTATGATGTTTATAAATTGTGTATTCTCTGGTCGATTAGTCTGTTTTGCTGGATGAAAAAAAAACTTGCTATCTATGCCTGAGACCGACTAACTCAGCTATGGAGTGAATAAAGTCCATTAAAGTTCCCCTTGCCATTGACAAGATTCGACACATATACAAGGACACATATATGGACACATATACAAGTCCCCAAGTCCTTTTATGGGAGGAAGTGGGTCACAGGTCTAATGCAAATGCAATTAAGTGAAGTAGTTTACGATAAAGCTATGAGGAAACGTTGGTCTATTGCCTAGACCCTACAGACCTGTGATTGATTGTACCTGTCCAGCAGTGACACCAAGTCTGGGAGTTGTTGGCAAATCTGACCTACATACACAGTTGCGCAGGTCGAGCGCTTCCTTGTGGAGAGTCAAAATAAAAACTGTCAATTAAGTGACGTAATGGGATTCTGGTAAGAATGAAATATGGAGTTTGTTAGTAAAATACTTAACAAGTATTTCTGAAAGGTGTGTCGAAAAGCATCAAGGATAAATTCTTGATCCTTGATGCATTTGAACATGCTAGACAAAAAGACACACCTTTCAGAAATACTTGTTAAGTATTTTACTAACAAACTCCATATTTCATTCTTACAAAAATGCCTTATTCACAACATAATTCCTAAATTCGCTCGTATTTTTCCCAAAAATACTTGCAAAAGATATCCACACATTATACATCAAACCTCAATTGCCATTATACGGGAAGAATTACATAAAAGGTTCAATAAAAATTATCAATTATTACATAAGATTACATCTTAAAAAAGAAATGTCACCCCAAACTTGGATAGAATTTACTACCGTCAACGACACACGCATTAATGCTGCCCTCAAAGACGTGGAACAAAGGCATATTAAAAAATGGAATACACTCATACAAAAAATACAACCCTCCTCACACAGAATTCCACCGTTAATATTTCATCACAAACCTTCACTACCACCGAACTTTCTGGACTGGAACATGGGTTTCACTTCGCTATAAGGGACCACCATTATCCCATAAAATATTGCATCATAGAGTTAAACTAAACTCGAAAATCATCCCTATAAATGGCGAATCATGCACCAAACCAAGCCATTATCAACTCAAAACTCACCCCCCAACTCAACATGAAAAAACAACTATTTGACATACAAAAACTACGGAATATTCCAAACATCATTATACAAAAAGCTGACAAAGGTGATACGATTTTAATTCTAGATAAAAGCAGCTATATCGACAAAATGGAACAGATCCTTTCCGACCAAGACACCTATAAAATTAATAACGCATACAATATTTCCAAACTTAAAAATAAACTCGATGTTATCCTAAGGAGACCGAGATCACACAAAAATTAATTTACACACATTACAGCAAATCGGTATACGTAACAACATCCTCCCACATATGTTTGGCATCACCGAATTACACAAACCTGGCCACCCCATAAGACTAATAGTTTCTTTTAGCAAATCTGCCTTTGCCAACCTATCCTCCTTTTTAGTAAAAATTATATCCCCCCCCCCCTGACAAGGTTCTCAAAATTCAAAGTTAGTAACACTAATTAAGCATTTGAAAAAATAAATACTACCATAATTTCCAGTGAAGACATCTTAGAGTCTTTTGATGTTGTTTCTTTATATACAAACGTACACTTACCATTTACACTGCAAGCCTTACGAGAATTCCTAATGACAGACAATACTTTAATTAATCGCACCTCTCTTTCCATCAACAATACCTTAGAACTTACTTCGTTCTTACTGGATGCTAAACACTTCCGGTTCCATAACCAAATATTTCAACAAACATTCGGCCTCCCCATGGGTCTAGGAATTTCTGCCCCCTTATCTGAGATTTAATTAGCAACCATAGAAAGGGATTAACCTTCAGGGATTAAACTACAGTATATGTAAGTTATGCAGACGACATACTTTTATTAGGAAATAGAATTACAATTCAATACATGATAGACTAAAATACACACTTGAAACAGAAGTTAACAATGAAATCAATTTCTTTAACATCACAATATACAAAACATTCACCAAACTGGGAACCAAGATTTTTAGGAAAAATACACACACAGGTAAATATCTACACTTTTAATCACACCACCCACTTAGTACAAAAAAAAGCTATTCTTTATAACCAAATTCACAACGCTATTAAATACAGTTCTTCACAAGATGACTTATCTGTTGAACTACAATATCTTACAAAAAGTTCATGTCCAAGAAATACCCGTTCCAATTAATCCAACACAATTTCCGTCGCCAAAAATAACACCAATAATTTACCCAAACACAACACAAAAGGGAGCACGCGCATCATTCTCCCGTATCACAGTACTCTCGCTAGATAATTCCGTCAAGTGTTCGCAGGCACTACATTACACTTATATTTTCCTGATATAACAAACTAGGGTCACTATTTAATACATACAAAGAAACATATAAATACCCAATAAATTACATGAATAATATTGTATATTTAATCAAATGTCAGCAAAATTGCAATGCCTGCTACATCGGAAGCACCACTACCAAGTACGGTTCCACAAAAACCTCTAACACACGGGCTTATTACCATTTCAACAGTTTCAGAACAGGGCAATCCAGTACCGAGCTTACACTACACGTACATTCCCACAACCCCTTTAGTTCGTTCTGCCATTACCATCAAAAAATTAAAATCTAGTTACAAAATGTTTCAATACGAAGCCCTTATTATAGAATGGTTCCGCCATTATACCAAATTAAATGTCATAAATGCGAAACTACCCTCCAACCTTACCCCGGGGCCGCCTCCGTAGCCAGGTGGGAAGGAGCAGCAGTGCGTAGTACACGCTTCTTGATTAGACCGGGGTTCGAGCCCGTCACCACCAAATACGGAGGATGCGGAAAGGTCAAGGGAATGACCACCGCATATTCCCGGAGCAATATGGCCTTAGTTGCTAATGCTACTAAAAACCAAATAACAAACCAAATAACAAACCTTACCCCGGTCTGGAATCTCACGCACCTAAGATTCCCGCACGTCACAAGAGCATCACGGGAACATAGAAGTCCTTTAAAACACGCGTTCTCTTCTCACTTAAGTATTGCCAACTGAAGACGTTAAAAAACGAAAGTCAGTCGTTATGACATTTGGCTTCACCAGTTTTCATATTTTAGTTTTTAATTAATTCTTCAATGACAACCAGGGACGAAGTTGTGCAATATTACTTCCTTGAGTATATTTTAATTCCATTTTTAATTTTAAATTCCATATCCTTACTAATTAACTCATTTAAACTCTAAATTATTCAAAACCTCTTAAACCACAAAATTATTCATCCATCCTAATTCATGTAACAACTGCAGATTATCTAAGGTGAGTACCGTTTATTAAGCTTTGCTATTCGAACTTTTGAGTTATGGAATACCTAATTCTGCCTAGTTTGTCCAGCATGGACGTTTTTTCCAGAAAATACATAGTTGCACTATACTGTGAGACTACCCATCCTGTCAATCTAGGACCTGGAGAGTATACTGTGGGCCTTGCAGGAGCCATTTTGCCATCGGAATTCGACGATATCGACGAAGGGTTTAATAAGATAATTCTCGAGAAATTTTTTTCGATGCCCAGCATGAAGATTTTGAACGTACCGTGAAAACGCGGCTAGGTTCGCCTGCAATGCAAGAAGCATTAGTAGAGCAGTTTTCGGATGCTTGTTATGTTGTTATTTTGTTTTTAGGAGCATTAGCAACTAAGGCCATATTGCTCCGGGATATGCGGTAGTCATTCCCTTGACCTTTCCGCATCCTCCGTATTTGGTGGTGACGGGCTCGAACCCCGGTCTAATCAAGAAGCGTGTGCAAGCACTGCTGCTCCTGCCCACTTGGATACGGAGGCGCCTTTTCGGATGCTATGTTGCAGAGCTGAGAGGTACAAACAAAATCTCCCAAAGTTCCACCTATTCTTGAAAAGCTGAAAAATTAAAACTGTGTGGTTGTTTCTTAACAACCACACAGTTTTAACAAGTCTTAACAAGTTTATCTGCAATGATTTTCTTATTTTCTGAATGACAAGGTGCCTCTCTCTGGTGTTGGAAATAGCTAAAAATAAAATTATTACTAACTAAATATTAGTTTTTTTTTTTTTTTTTTTTCTCTCGAGATAATTTCGTTCTTGTGGCCTCTGCTGTTGAAAACTGAAATAAAAATTGTATATGCGTGTAGTGATAACATTGAAACCTTGTCAACTTTACCAATAATGAGTGTTCTTTTCTGAAATCTTTGAATCTACTTAATGTGTAAAAAAATCCAAAGTAAAAAGTTTTAAGATTAAAAATTTAACAATGAGTTGTCATATACAAAGTAAAAGGATAAGATTAAAATTTAACAGTTAGTTGTGCTGTTATTGTCATAAATTTTAACATTTAAAAGCTTATTTTTTCTGTCGATAATACTAAGAAACCGCACAGATAGATAGAAATTTACAAAGAACAATTTATTAGCGCTAACCAGACATTATTTACAAAATAGCAATAACCATACAAATTATTTCTAAATAAGCAATAGAATGCAAAATCCAATGTCAAGATATAGTCACTCACAAAATTTTACCAATAACACATTTTCTGGTCTTTTCATCATCTAGTTGAACGGGAATGCTATGTATTTGAGAGAGAGTAGGAATAGCCATCATCTAACTCTGTGACCATAGCGACGACCGCCTGGAAGACCCCATACGTATTGAATACACAGTATCTGTCACCCTTCTTACATTTAGCTAAAAACGTTTGTATGGTATTAAAAGGTACCATGATACAAACAATGTTCATAAACAGGTTGAAATGGTATTTTGACTGTCTGGAAAATATATCGCTCTCCCACTTCATCTAGGTCTGCCAACATGCAGGTCTCCATTAGGCAGAACATAGGCAACTGATTCCAATCTCTGTAAGAAATCCTCAATAAATGAGATTTCAAGAGATAAAACCTCCAACTACAATGCCAAGAGTTAATTGCACTTCAGCCTTACCAACGTCAGTGAGCCATTCTATAGTTGACTACGCATTACCTACTTCGATTGTTAGCCTGTGAAGATTAGTCTTTTTAGCCCTTCCGCGTATGAGAAGTAATTTCATCAAGTTTTCCTTTCAGCTCAGTCCATTGGGTTTTGAACAGACTTATGTAAGCTTTAGAGGTTTCAATAAGGATAACGGGATGGAAATAGAAAAACACCATGTGGAGCATTGAGTGCATAATCAAGCATCTAGAGAAAACATTTTTCTTACCCGAGCAGGAAGAGTTGTAATTTGCACTTGCCATTTTGCTTAGCGACCACGCGCTCAAGAACTGAGAATGAAATGACTCCTTGAGCCACAACCAGAGCAATTGTGAAATGCGAGTTGTGCAGTAGTGACTCGAGCGATGAAAAGGACATGCCACCATATCAAAATGGAGTTTTCTGATTGGTGAACAGTTCAGATTGGTCACATTTGTATGGTGCAACGATGTAAAGTTTTTCAATATTTTTATTTTTTCTAGCCCTTTAACAAAAATACGATCGATATTGCTTGTTTTAGCCCATAACCATGCCTGGATATCATCTTGTGATAACTTGCCAGCCTTCCCGGAATTCTGTGGTTGTTATCCTCCAGCCAACGGTTCTGTTTTGGATTTTAAAAGGCAATAGCCACCATATACAAACTGGGTGGATCATGAAAAAAATATGTACTTGAATCGTTAGAAACGGCAATTTCTTTTATTATTAATTCCGACTGGTCATTTAAACTAATTTCGAAATCACAGGCGATCATTTCAATACGTTCACAATAAACGTCCGTTCATGCCACACTTCTAGTAAACGCTATACGTACTACAGCTATGAGTCCCTTCCAATCGATAAAACACAATAGCGCCACCTAGCGGAACAGAAAATAAACAGTGCTAACTGGAGGACAAAAAATTTTTGTCCTCCAGTCTAATTTTCCCCCCGAGCATCCCATCCCAACACACACAGAGGGACTAAAGGTGGGGCATACTTGCAACCCAAATCATCCAAAGGGCATCCGAATGGGAGCCCCTAACCATCCGCGCCACCACCGTCCTTTTGCACAGCAGAAGGCCGGCGGCTGCGTGGGATGGTTGCTCCCGGCCATTTGCTGAGAGGAAATGTCGAAGTCCTCTGGACATCAACCATCCCAATTGGTGCCCCAAAATTAAAAAATACTCTGAAAATTAAATTCTGAAATCACAACTAACGCCATCTACCAAGAGAAAAACAAACTAACACTAGAAAAATAAACATTTTTTCCTGACCCCATCAGGACATTGTCAAGTGTGTACTGAAAAGTTCGGTTCAAACAGTATCCTAACACTAGTTGAGTAGTGATGAATCAGTTTTGTGTGACATAAGCACTGGAAAAGCAAAAGTGAGAGTAGGAGTGTGTTATAGTCCTATTGACTCTGGTGAGTCCAATGAACTCATCAGTATGGAGAAATAGATGGGGCCAGTAAATGAGATTGTCTTATAATGGGGGATTTTGACTTCCAAATTGACTGGAACTTGCGGATTGGTCACTTGCACACTAACAAGGCTTTTGTAGATTCATTTAATGATTGTTTTCTACAGCAGCATGTTTCAGAGGCAACCAGAGGGAGCAATATTCTTCATCTGATTATCAGTAGTGATTCTTCATGCATTAAGAATCTACAGATAAAGGGACGACTAGGTGGCAGTGACCACAGTGTGCTGGTGTGAGATGTACTCACACAGTAACTACTGTCAGAGAACTGACAGTACTCACAGAGTAACTACAGTAAGTGGAAGCATTTTTGCTTTTGTAAAGGTGACTACAGTGATTTCAAACAGTTTTTAAAACTATACAGTGGCAACTAATGATGTTACCAACAGCAAATTCTAAATGGGAAGCATTCAAAGAATTAATCTTGGAAACTACCAGGCTTTTCATACCAACTAAGAGAATTATTCTACAGGGTATCTCAAAAATATCGGTACAAACGTTTAGGGGAGGTAGGTAACATCTGAAGGAATGTGAATCGCATAGGAACCCATAACCGGAAACGTCACCGTAAGTCGTTACACGGCGCTGTTCATCAGTTTGCGAGAGGGAAAATTTCTGGTTTACTCATTCAAGCAGTAGTCGCCGCACATAGAGCATGCATCGATATTTTGGTATTTGGTATGTTGAAGGTCTAGCGGCTCCTGGGATTTCTCCCATCTCCGCGGTGTTCTCTGTATCGAGTGACAGTACAATGTCAAGCGAGAGATTTAAAGTGAGTGGATTGTGTAGTCTGTTGTGCCCATTGTTCATCGGGCCCCTGATGGGACCCGACGTTGCCCATACCGCGCCACGTGGAGGCTAGCCAGGTGTTAACAGTAAGGAATCAGTACTCTGGCAGGTCCTGCCACCTACTTTCCTCAGATTTCAGTGGCTAGGACCTAAAAAAAAAAAAATGCTTTAATTGTTGTTGGTGCTTTTGTTTGGTCATAGAGATTTGCCTTAAGAACGAGAAGGGATCGTACGCTGGATGAGTTTTATTTTTGGCCGAAAAGGGTCGGGCAAGCAATTTTGGTGTTGTTACAATTTGACATGTGGGGCTGTGCACTGTGAAGGTAAACAGATTTGGGTGGAGAGAAGGAAGGCTGGAGGGCAGAAAAGGAAGAAAGAGACCGATAGAGAAGGTGGCCCCCAAATGTTCAGTGGGCGTGCCCATGCCACACCAGAGGGAAAGTGGGTTTTGCAGGGAGAGGATGGGACAGGGGTGTCCCCCCTCCGGGAAAAGGAGATAAAGCAGGCCCAGTATGGTGTCGGGCCTGGGTCGCTAGTTGGCAGCAAGGCTACAATCTAAGTCGTTCACTTTGACTCTCCAGGTGGTGGACTTAGTCTCGGCAGAGGTCAGGATGCACGTCACGTGCACGTGACAGGCCAGCTACATCTAGGTCCCAGTGTTTGGTCGCATCCAGTTAGGACTCAGTTGCTGTAGGTTATCCCCACCACTTGTGTTCAAGTCCTGTAGTTACTCAGCTGGTCGTCAATGGCCAGTTGTGTTCTTGGTGTCCATCGGTGGTCCAAAGTCTGAAGTTCGTTTCAAGGTGGTGGAAGTGCCCTTTGCCTCGCGAAGAGATTTTGAGCGAAAAGCGTGAAAGCCTTATAGTTTTCTTTTTCCTGTAGCACTATGTTCTCCCTGATTGCTAAGGATGGAGCGTAGTTTGGTAAACAGCAGGCCACGGAGGTCTTCATATATATTACATTCGTAGAGCAGGTGCTCCCAAGTTCTTCTTGTCCGCATCTACAGTGCGCTATGTCCGAGATTCCAAAATTGTGTAGCTTCTTCCTGAAGGAGCTATGCCCTGTCAGCAGGTAAGTGGTATGAAGTCCAGGAGAGTACCAGGTCGGGGAAATAGGGTAAACACGTCCAATGTCTGGTATGAAGCTTCTAGTTATGCGGCCTTTAGTGGAGTCATTCCACTGATTCTGCCACACTCTTCTCATGTAGTCTGTAAGACGTCTTTTTTCCTGTGGTCTAGTCAGAGTTGGGTCCGTAGTGTATCCCAAATGTGTGATTACCCTTCCTTTGGCTTGTTGGTGCAGCAGCCCCCAGCCGACAATCTCCAAGTCCAGATGCAGACATCCCGCAAGGACCTGAAAGCATGGATGCTCACGTGCAGCATGCTCTGGTTGTTGTGATGGGAATTATTCTATGGATGGTTTCCAGTTTCCTGCTGTTAACAGCAGTGCTTGCCTTAGCGTACCAAGCTCCCGCTGCATAAGCCAGTACAGGGATGAAGAATGCCTTGTAGAGGATGGCGAGCGCCCTCAGCTTCATACCCCAGTCTCTGCATGTAACTCTAGCGAATAGGCCGGAATATTTCCTGAATTTTATTCTGAGGTAACTAAGATGCGGATTGAAGTTGAGGTGTCTATCGAGGATAACTCCAAGATACTTGACTTTTGTTTGGAGTTTAATGGTTTTTCCATTTATCTTGATCTGGGGAGGCCTCCTGGGATCAAGGGAGCCCTTGAGGAGTATTGAATGTGTTTTTTCCGGTGAGATGTTCAGTAGGTTCCCATTTGCCCATCCTTGCAGAACAGAAATGGCATGATTTGCATGGGTCTCGCTGTGTCCTGCTATTAGCCTGCAGCATCAGTATAAGATCATCGGCGTAATGCCTGCGTTCTTATATTAGGGATTTCCATATTGAGGAACTCATCCAGCACGAGTCCACAGAAGGGGCCCCAGAACTGATCCCTAGGGGCAGCCTCTGTGGACCTGCCTGGAGAGAGTGGCAAAGGGTGGTCTGGAGAGAGTGGCAAAGGGTGGTCTGGAGAGAGTGGCAAAGGGTGGTCTGGAGAGAGTGGCAAAGGGTGGTCTGGAGAGAGTGGCAAAGGATTACAGAGAGTGGTCTCTGTAATCCTTCTGTCTTCCAAGTATAATCTAAGGCAGCAGAACAGGTTGCCTGGAATTTGGGCTCGCCGAAGTCTGGCCAGGATTCAAGGGCACCAGAGAGAATCAAAAGCGCCAGCAAAGTCTATTGATATGAGGAGAAAATACTTCATGTCGCAGTTTTTTGATGCCTCAATTATGTTTTCCAAAGCGACTGCCGCTGAGCGTCCTCTTCTGAAGCCGAACTGGTTCGGCGACATCATGTTCGCTGTATCGATATACGAACTGTGAGCTGGCAGACATGCACCTCATCTATGGATTAGCAGAGGGCAATGGACAAGTCGCTCAACGAATTTATGGAGAATGCTTCCCAGACAGACATGTACCGGACCACCGTTTGTTTGCGTGTGCGCATCAAAATTTGTGCGATTATGGGTCATTTACAGCTAACAGGAGTAGTGCAGGCAGACCACGTTCGACGTGAACTCTCGCCATGGAAGAAAGTGTGAGGAATGCCGTCCAGAATAATCCTACTACCAGCACACGTACCGTTGCCTCTGCCCTAGAAGTGTCTCGTTGCAGTGTACAGCGGGTCTGGCACGACGATTCCTTACATCCCTCTCATCTCCAAAGGGTTCAGTTACTGCTCTCCCAAGATCATCCTGCACGTATGGCTTTTGCGCAGTGGTTTCTCCAAGAAAGTGTTCAAGATTTGAATTTTTCAGCCTATGTTTTGTTCACGGATGAGGCTTATTTCACTCGGGAAAGCTTATTCAATCAGCACAATGCTCATGCGTGGGCTCATGACAATCAACACGGTGTGCGTTCCCTTGTGGCACACCATAGCTTCACAATAAATATGTGGGCAGGTATGGCAGGTGAATGTGTGGGCAGGTATCCGATATTAACTCCGCTAAATATCGGATCTTTCTTGAACAAGTTCTACCAGGGTTGCTTGACGATGTTCCAGCAAATGTGAGACGCAACATTTGGTTTCAACATGACGGGGCGCCTGCCCATTATGGAAGGTGTGTTCGTGACCTTGGCCGTGGTGGACCCGTTGCCTGGCCCCCACGCTCATCTGATTTATCGAGCCTTGATTTCTTTCTGTGGGGGGGGCTCAATTCTATCGTGTATGAATCGCTTGTGGAGACGGAAATGGATCTCGTGGCGAGACTCGTCTGCGCTGCTGCTGCTACTGTCAAAAAAACTCTAGGTGTGTTCGACCGTGTCCGCCAATCCATGCTGCGTCGGTGTCACGCATGCATCGCGTCTCATGGTGGAACCCTCGAGCATCTGTTGTAACATCATGAAATACATCCACCTCGTACTCCATTGTTAATATCATGTCAAATAAATGTTTTCCAGTAATTACTGTCTTGTGGCATTTCTGCTTCTTGTGCCTCTGCTACTACATTACCGTGACGTTTCTGGTTATGGGTTCCTATGCGATTCACATTCCTTTAGATGTTACCTACATCCCCTAAACGTTTGCACCAATATTTTTGAGACACCCTGTATTGGGTTTAGTCCTAAATGGGTGTCAGATGAACTAATGACACTCGTGGCAGAGAAGAAAAATGCATGGGATTCATTTTCATATCAGGTGATACAGAAGCCTATGGTAGATATAAACTGGTCTGTAATCATGTCACAAAGGAGTTTAGGCAGGCAAACCAGTTTACGAGAAATCTTTGGCGAAGGATACAAAGAAAATTAGCAAAGATTCTTTATTTATGTAAATTCTAGAAGAAAGGGGATGAATCAGATTGGTCCACTTGATATCGATAGTTCGGCTGTTGAGGATCCTGCTCAGGTAGCTGACAGACTGAATTAATATTTTGCATCTACATTAGCACATGAGGTTATCAGTTATTCAGGTTGCGGAATGCCAGAAGTTTAGGAAACTGGCAGGTAGCTAAATTATTTTGTAATATCTAAGAGCAAAGTGAAGGAGATATTGTTAAAGTTGAACATAAGATAGGCACCAGACGTGGATGGGATCTATCCAGTTATATTAATGGAGGCAGGAAAAGAAGTAAGCAAACCCTTAGCCATAATTATGAGAACTTCCTTGGATTGTGGAGAGGTCCCCATGGACTGGAGATGAGCAAATATGACCTCAGTTCACAAATGAGGATCAAAGGGTCACAAGTAATTACAGACCTGTTAGTTTAACTGCTGTTCCAGGGAAATCAATGGAGGCATTACACTGCACACTCCTCTAGAAAAGACTGTAGTTATAATTCAGACACAGCATGTTCAGACTTGTCTGACCAATTTGATTGGATAATATGTTGTGATCACAAAGGTATTGGAGGCAAAAAATAATCTAGATATCATATAATTGGATTTTAGCAAAGCTTTGGATCAGTGTTGCCAACTCTTAATAATATTTCCCGCTAGCCGCATACTCAAAATCCGCTATTTTTAACACTTAACCCGCCAAATTTTTAAAATTTTCATTTGTTTGTACTTTGTAGTGAATAAAAACAAACAAACAAATAGTATATATAAATAGTTATTTATTTTCTGTTTTTAATATAAAATCAATATCTAAAAATCTAAATTAATTTCGAAATTCAATATCTCCTTATCATATGCTTCTTCTGTACCTATTTTGCGAAGCACTTCTTCAGGTAAAACAATTTTTACAACACTTTTCAACTCTTTTGAGCCCGTATCGTACTGATAAGATTGCATTAACCATGCCAACACTCATTCTGTTGCGTGTTTTGTTTTTTACTAGATTTAAGTTGCTGAATATTCTTTCCACATCTGCATTGGATAATGGCAAAATTAAAATACCCAATGCAAATTGGCTAATTTCTTTAAATGGATTTTCACCGCTTGCATCTGGATATTTCTGAACTTCTGACCAAAACTTCATTGTATTGTTGATGTTTTCTCATTTAACAAGAGTAATGTTTATATACTGTTGCTCATTTTTTTCAATTTGATTCAAAAGATTTGTTTACTCTTTGTACTTCAGATAAGATAGGTTTTAAAAATAAAATATACGCTAAATTACTTTCATCTTTGAACATTGAATAAAGAAGTTGTGCAGTATAACGTTTGTCAGTCAAACGAGTTATTTCAAAATGGGCTTTTATTTCAATATACTGTTCTAAAATTCTTGTTATAGCAACTTCAATGGATAATCACCTTGTTTGACACGAATGAACTATCTTTTTCGGATCTGCACCATCGTTTATGGCACTTTATAAATATTTAAATTGATTCTGTCAGCTAGTGGATTTACTAAACCAATTATAAGTTTCAGCGATCATGAATTCTAGAATTCTAGGGAATATTTCGCGGGTTGCATGAGATACTGCTAATTGCAAAGAATGACATACGCATTTAATTAATATCAATTTCGGTACATCGGACTTCAAATGTGTATAAACGCTGTTATTAACTCCAATCATAACGCTAGCATTATCTGTCCCAATGCCCACAAATTATTTAAATTCTGGTTTAAATCGTTTCAGCTAATTCTTAATATTATTTTTGGTATATTGTAATTATGGAAGGTAGATTAAATGATACTGAAAACAGACTGGCTCTGATGCCGTAGCCTAGTGGTCAGGCGCGCGGGTGCATAAGTACACGTGCTTTGAGTGACCGGGGTTCAAGCCCGTGACTGCTGAATACGGTACTGTTTCTTGTATTCTGTGTATCTTGTAAACTCCTCTGACCGTTTCGTCGTCCCCGAGTATAAACAGAAAATTTATTAAAGGAAGTTTAAAATTTTCCAGCGTTATTTTAATTGAATTTGAAATATTTTCAGCGTTACATTGATCTAATTCCACAAGAGCTAAGAATGTAGAAACTCTTTTATCGAATTGCTCATCATAATACACAATTGCAATACCTAATAGTTTTGTTACACTAATATCGTTTGATTCATCTAGTAACAAACTATAATTTGAAAAGCCATTGGGCACTGACTATAATAAATCTTTCTGAAAGTGGGGGTGTAGGATATATTTTATAACGCCGTTGCATTTTGTTCGATGAATTTTTAAAGTTTTGGCTGTTTGATCTTGGAATGCATTCTTACATAATTCACCAAGGTGGTCTATTGCCAGTATTGACGAGTGAGCACAAACAAACAAACTTAACTTTGCTTCAGCTTCCACTGTTTGTAAATTCTTGGTGGGAAAATTTAATTTAGATTGGTTGCCTGATCTATTAGGTGAAAATGGTTCTTCTACTGACTTAATATGTTTGAAAGTTTTTAAATGACTTTTAATGTTATGTCGGTAATTCGGATCGCATTTCTTGGAAGCCAGTCAAATACGACGAATAAAAATTATTCAATGCCATTTCTTCGCGGTTTCAAAAAAAGGCGTCATTAGAATTTTTCCCACATTTTTAGATTTGATTCAACAATTAAAGCTATGACCCAACAGTCAGGTCGTTTGACCGCGGGCGTAACTACGTAAAATTGTTGGGGTTCTCCTCAGGGAAATTCCAGAATAATATAAAACCGATTCTTCGCTTTAAAAAAAAAAAAACAAAAAAAAACTATGAAATATGATATCCCTACTATGTTTACGATGTATATCGATAAAACATTTCAATTATGAAATATTTTTATTGTTAATTAAATAATTACTTGAACAATTAATTTAAAATATAAATATAAAATTAAAATATAAAATTGAAATAAAACATTTCAATTATGAAATATTTTTATTGTTAATTAAATAATTACTTGAACAATTAATTTAATATTTGTTAAATAAATATTTTTTAATTTAAATGTTACATTGCCAAAATATATAAAATGCTAAACATTTATACTCTTCCCGCTAAAACATCCGCTATCCGCTATTTCATATTTTAATCCGCTAAACCTGAAGCAATTCCGCTAAATCTAGCGGGAAAACCGCTAAAATGGCAACACTGTTACTGCTATTGTAGTTTTTTGAAACCATGCGCCGGATGCGTAGGTGACGATCGGAGTGAAGATAGTTCTGTAGAACAGTTGGAGGACTCGCTTTTTCAACTCCCATTCTTTATGCATTCTTTTTTTTACCCTGGCAACCATGACTGCGTAGCGTCTTATTTTTTCACGGAGATATTTTAGATGGTCCTGAAATTACAGGTTTTGGTCCAATATCACGCCTAGGTATTTCAGTTGTTTGGAGAATTTGATTGTTTCCTGCCCAATTTTTATTTGCTGAGGACGCCTAAGATCAAGGCATCCCTTTAGTAGGATGAAGTTGGTTTTTGTTGGGGATATTTTGAGTTGATTTCGGTTTGCCCATTCTTGGAGAGTGGTCA
Organism: Mastigoproctus giganteus; assembly: GCF_048544385.1. Taxonomy (NCBI): domain Eukaryota; kingdom Metazoa; phylum Arthropoda; class Arachnida; order Uropygi; family Thelyphonidae; genus Mastigoproctus; species Mastigoproctus giganteus. Next base: position 131,840,224 of record NC_143577.1, on the reverse strand, counting down.
GTGCCCGATTTGCGAGGACCTCCAACGCGGCTCTTGAGTTCGCCTGTATCGTCAGAATGAGATAGTCCACAAATGCCTGCGATTGTACTTCATGGAGATCGATGTTAAGAAAGGTGTCCAAGACAACATTCCACAGTAGTGGACCAAGGACCGAACCTTAAGGGCAGCCTCGATGGACATGCCTGGAGAGTGTGCCATAGGGGCGATGACTTTGAAGGTTCTGTTGCTTAGGTAACTTTGGATGGTGTTATAGAGGTTTTCCGGCATGTTGGCTTCGCGCAGCCTCACCAGGACGCTCGGCCACCAAAGTGAGTCGAACGCCCCAGCGAAGTCCACGGCTATCACCAGGAAGTACTTTGTATTACATCTGTTTACCTTGGTCAGGAGGTGAGTTAATGCGTCCACGGCAGAGATTCCCCGCCTGAAGCCGAATTGGTTTGGTGAGGCCAGGCCTGCCTTATCATAGTAAAGTTGGATCCGTGTGTAGAGTAGTTGTTCAAATAGCTTACTGATAACTGTCAAAGGTGCAATGGGCCGGTAGGAGTCCGGAAGGTGTGGTGGCTTTGTTGGATTCTTTAGGATGAGTTTAACGCTCGCCATCTTCCAGGAAGTCGGGAAGGTACCTTCTCTGAGACAGAGGTTATATAGGTTTAATAGTAAGTTCGGAGCGTACTCTACCGTTTTTTTTTTTTTTTTTTTGATAATTTCGGGTTCCAGAAGGTCCGGTCCAGGGCACCTATTTCACTCTATTAGGTCTGCTGCATTGCTGATCCCTTCCATGGTGAAAGGGTGCTCTTTTGTTGCCGTTTGATGAGTCTCGTTGGCCTGGCAAACTCGGCTCTGTTCTGTTGTCATTGTTTGTATCTCTGGATGAAAGGCAGTGTCAAGGATATTGTTGATGGTGTGTTTCCAAGTGATAGTCAAGTATCCTTAAGGCGTTTTAGTGGCTTCAACTACTTCCCAATCAGGGGAGTTTGATGGTGACAAGCTTGTATACAAGTCCCCAAGGGTCCTTGTTTCCAGTGATGGAGACCAGGCTCTCCCAGGATTTGATTTTGCTTTCTCTAATTTGTACTGTATAGGCGTTTCTCGCCTCTTTGTAGCTCTGTCTTAGGGTTTCAATTTCCGCCGTCGGTCAGGAGCGCCTGGCTCGCTGGAAGGCCTTTCTTCTTTCCTGCGCCTCTTTCCTGGAGGTTTTTATTCCACCAGGGCACTTCTCCTGGTGTTGGATTTTTCTTCCTGATGGCTGTGTCGCTGGCTTGTTTTATGATTTCTGTCGTTTTAATTTGGAAGATTCTTGGGTCCTCGATACGTTGGAATTCTCTCTGTCGTTGTATGCTATTCCGTAGGATGGTCTGGAAGAGTTCCCAGTCTGCCTTTGCTAGGGCATATCTATGGGCGGTTTGTATGTTCAGTCTCTGTGGTGTGGTCCATGAAGGTAGTCGATCTTCCTTTTATCAGATTATAGAGCATGCCACACCGCACAATTTCCAGGTCCAGGGGGAGGACGCGCTCCAGCGCCTGTAGGGCATGAGTGCTGACAATGCGGCAAGCCCATGAGATGGTCAATAGGATTGAGTATTGTATGCTCTCGAGTTTTCTTTGTTTTACTGCCATCGTGGCTTTTCTGAATCATACAAGTGCGGCATAGGTTATGGCGGGTAGGAATACTGTCTTGTAGAAGAGACTGAGGGTTCTCCGTTTGAGACCCCAATCCCTCCATGCGACTCTGGCAACCATGCTGAGTAGCCTTTTATTTTTAGCTGGATATAGGTGAGGTGTGGCTTGATGGTTACATTTCCATCGAGTATAAGTCCCAGATGTTTGAGTTGGTGGCATGCTTGATCGTGCCACCAACAATTTTATTATGGATCTTGATTTGTGGTGGTCAGTTGGGGTAGAGATAACCTATCAGTAAGATAGAGCAGGTTTTTGTTGGTGATATTTGGAGGTTGTTTTGGGCAGCCGACTCTTGTAGAATCGCGAGAGCCCGGTTTCCCAATGCCTACAGATGTGCTCTGAAGCCTGCGGCCAGCAATAAGACAAGATCGTCGACGTAGGCCTGGATGGTTATGCATCCAAAGTCCTGGTGGAGGAAGTCATCCATGACCACGTTCCAGAGCAGTGGGCCCAGTACAGAGTCCTATGGAGAGCCTCTATGTACCTGGCATGTCGTTTGACAGAAAGGTGCTGGGACTGTGATTTTTCTATTTGGGAGATATTGCCTTAAACAGTTGTACAGGTTTATGGGCAGGTGTGCCTTACTGAGCCTGCCTACGATGCTCAGCCACCATAAGGTGTCGAACGCCCCAGGAAAGTCGATTGATGTGAGTAAAAGATATTTTTGGTTGTAGTTGTTTGCAGTAGTGATGATGTTGTTCAAGGCGTCAGTGGTGGACTTGCCTCGTCTGAAGCCAAATTGATTGTTTGAAGCTAGATTGCCAATGTTGTAGTGGTTTTCAAATCTTTGTCGCAGAAGGTATTCCACTGTTTTGCTTAAGACAGATAATAGGGCGATGAGACGGTAAGAGTCAAGTAGGTCCTGTTTCTTCGTCGAATGTTTTAGAATCAAGCACACGCTGGCTGTTCTCCAATTAGTTGGGAACCATTACAGGCGGAGGCAGTAGTTGGTTAGGTTCAGGAGTACTTCTGGGGCATATTTGATGTTTCTTTTTATGATTTCCGGCCCCAAAAGGACCAAGCCTTGTGTCTTCTTGTTTCTAATTTTCTGGGCTGTGTGCTTGAGTTGTGTGAAGTTGTGTGAACGGTTCTTCAGTCCGATCCGACTGGTATTGTTCGATCTTTAGATAGGTGGTAGATCTCAGAGTGCCTGGCACAGAGTTAACTGGACCAGGGTATCCCAGCAGAACATCGCCCAAAACATGACACCTCCACCACCCGCTTGATTTCGTCCCACAGTACATCCAGACGCCATCGCTTCCCAAGGTAAACGACGCACACGTACCCGGCTGTCTACAAGGTGCAACAGGAAACGTGATTCATCGGACCAGACGACCAATCACTCAAGGTCCAGTTTCGATGCTCGCGTCCCCAGTCGTCATCCTCCCCCCAAACTTTTGTCTTGCACAGCGTTTAGCCCTACATTTCAAAATCAAAAGAGGACATCAAAATTCTTGCCCGAACCTATTTGGTTTTTAAACTCACTTTCACTGCACAGCCCCACGTCGCATACTATTAATACTAACTTGTTAAGTATCACTAATATCAACCTCGATTTTTTTTTTTTTTTTTTTTTTGGTCCTAGCCACTGAAATCCCAGGAAAGTAAGTGGCAAGACCATCCAGAGTACAAATATTGGTAACACCCGGCCGGCCTCCCTGTGGCGGGTATTGGTAACGTCGGGTCTCACTAGGGGCCCGGCGGCTAACAGGCCAGACGAACAATGGACATAACAGACTACATAGTGCATATCCCACACACTTTTAAATCTCTGGCTTGTCCGATACAGAGAACATACGCGGAGATGGGAGAAATCCCAAGTGCCTCAGACCCCGAGCATACCTAATACCTAATGTAGGCGCTGTCGCCGGTGAATCGTGGTGAGCAAGGGCATTCGGAGGGGGCCTGTGGCTACGCAGCCCCATTTTCAGCGGGTTCGATGTGCTGTGTGTTGTGACACATTTCTCCCATCACCTACGTTCCAATTACCGGCTAGTTGCGCCACAGTCGCCATTCTGTTGCCACGTGCCTATAACATCTGAAAGGAACAAGCTGATGGGAATAATTCGGACCTGGGGAAAGTGACAAAGGAATTTTTGCCTACCGTTGTGGATTTCAAGAAAAAGGAATACTTATGGTTCTCTCCTGGGTTATATGACATGAACCTACTGTCTGGCCAGGGCAGTATTAATTACAAGTTGCAATGCGAAGTTTTAGAGATCTTCAAGTACCGTGTTAATAGACTAGTAAAGGATAGCGAATTTACAAGTAACAAATTGCAATTTACAAGTTGCATAAATTGGGTTTGTCACCTACGCCTCTTTGTCTTTGTGGTTGTATTTAGGACGTCAACCACATTCTCCTGGATTGTCACTTTTATACTGATCTTCTGCTTGAGCTCCAATTGATTGTGGGCTATCTTAATGGAGACAATAAATTCCTTCTAACGCAGACACAAACAGCTTTTAACGCTCTTAATAATTTTGCATCTAGAGTGTTTAAGAGATGAGACGAAATAAGATTTGCTACTTTACACTGAATTGCCTTTGATGAGGCAGTAGTGCAGTAATATCTTTACCTTGAATTGTATGGGTAAACTCAGGAACCCTGTTTAATTGGAAACGCAGTGTTTGAGAACCTGTACGTTGTGTATACAGTGTATTTAAATATTTAAGTGCTTCATGTAAGGTTCCTTGTTTAAAGTACTTATGGTGTTTCACACTTGTGTTTTGTATTATGCTTCATATAAAAGTGCTATATGCAAGGTGTCTAAAAAATACACGGCATAACTTAAGGAATGAGTTCCTCATATGTAGATAATAAAAATATTTTACATCAACATAATTCCGGAAATGCTTGGTTCCCGAATTATTAACCGGAATGTCTTATCTCCCGCAGGTGATTTCCTTTATCACAAGGTACTGACAGAATCTGGTGGTTTTCCATTCCGACCATGTACTGAAATCAGGAGCAAGTGGATATGCACTTTATGTAAGGTTTGGCGGACGGCAATGCCCTGGAGGCTCGTCGTTTGTACCACGAAAGGTTCCCAGAACGAAGATGTCCAGACAGGGAAACGTTTGAAGATATCCATCGCCTCCTTTGTGAACATGGGACCTTTACACTTCGTGCTGCCGACCGAGGACGACCAAGATCTACGACTCCTGAAGTAGAGGAAGAGATTTTGGATGTTGTGCATGCCACTCCTGGAATCAGCACACGCAGAATAGCAATGCAACTAGCTGTTCAACGTTCGACTATTTGGAGAGTGTTGCAAGAACACCAACTGTATCCTTACCATCTGCATCGGGTACGACGAAGCCAACGGTAATTTGGCATCGTCTTCACGAGTCCATGAGACATCGATGTGAGGCCTGTATTCAAGCAGAAGGTGAACATTTTGAACAATTACTATAAGGTGATGTGAACAGTTACGTGTCATAGACAGACCTTCAAAACTTGGAAACCAAGCGTTTTCGGAACTATGTTGATATAAAAATTTTTATTGTCTACATATGAGGAACTCATTCCTGAAGTTATGCCGTGTATTTTTGAGACACCCTATATATATATAGTGCTTCATACGGTGACGCATATAGTGCTTATAAAGTGCTTCATATAGAACTTCAAATAGTGTTTCATTCAGTGAGAATTTCTACATAGTATTTATAGGGTATACAAGTGCTCATTTTGGTGCTTCATGTAAAAAGTGCTTCATATAGTGCTTTAACAGTGAGTCATAAAAGTGCCTCTTAGTGTTTCATATTGTGCATCTTAGTGTTTCATATTGTGCATCTTAGTGCTTCATATAATGCAGCTCATATAGTGCTTCATATAATGCAACTCATATAGTGCTTCATATAATGCAACTCATACAGTGCTTCAAATAAAAGTGTTTTACAGCTCTTTATATAGTGCTTCACTTGATTCTCCGAATTCCCTGGATTTGGCACGATCTTCTCTCGTTGGCTGGTATATTTCCCGGTGGTTTTACTGCTCAACATTAGTTTGGAATATATATATATATTTTTTTAATTATATATATATATATATATATATATATATATATATATATTATTTTAAATATATATATATATATATATATATATTATTTTTAAATATTTTTAAATATATATATATTTTTTTTTTTTTCTTTTTCAAGGTGAATACAGAACTACAATAGTTTTCTGGATCTTATTGGTAGCTTCAATAGTAAGTTGGTGTTCCCTATTGGAAAGATAGGACTTATCAGTGTGATGTGGTTGCACGTGTTGATCCTGTTTGGGCACGGTTACTGGTAGTATTGGAGATGAATTTGTGCTGAGAAAATTTCTAGATTTAATTGGAACCTCCGGTTGTGAGGCGGGATTGTACATAAAAGAACCTTTACTCTTGTCGTTGGTTTGTTCTCTCTCGTGAAGATAAGGCTCTCAGCGAGATGTCATTTTATCTGCTTGTCCTGTATCGGGCGCTGCTGAAGGTCATATCATCGAGCTGATGATAATGTTGGAGAAGAATTTCAACGCCTGCTGATCCCGAATTTCGTATTCAGGATGGGATACTTTGAGACTGACTAGTCTCATCCTGGAAGATGAGTTCTACCATTTTTTTTTAACTTTTTACTTTTCCTATTCAACGCTTCTTTCCTATTTCTATGGTGGGTCCCTCTGTCTGATCCCCTTTACTTTCTCTTTCCTCCCTGAACCATCCCATACTATTCCTACTTTACCCCTTTCACTTTCTCTAATATGTCTGTCTCGTGACTTTGTCATGATACAGATTAGCAAGATTATAGTCCTGGCCGCCTCCACGTGGCAGGGATGGGGGTGGGACGTGGTGGTCAGGTGTTGCAGCTTCCCACTTGCTAAAAGCCAGGTACCGGCCGACTACATAACAACAGAACGCATCATAACATTTACTTGGCGTAAGCTTCAACACAATGAAGTACAATACCGGCGAATGGCGGAAACCCTGTGGTCTCCCACAACAATACATGAATATTCCTGAATATCCTCTGTTTCCACGTACCATCCGGGAGAGCCTTCGCTCACATCGAGTATCGATGTGCCGTGGTCGTCGAACACCTCGCGGGCGGTTCGTGGGTTTTCCCTCCTCGGACCACTTTCAGTAGGTTCTAACCACGGCTGACCATGAGCATCCCACCAGCCATGCCGTTTCGAATATGCTCTGACCCAGTCGTCCGGCCATTACAATTTGGCCTTTGTTTAACTCGCTTAAGTCCGCTGCCTTTCCCATCTCATGCGCCTCTGTAGCCAGGTGGACAGGAGCAGTAGTGCGTAGCACACGCTTCTCGATTAGACTGGGGTTCGAGACCGTGATCCCCAAATACGGAGGATGCAGAAAGGTCAGGGAATGACCACCGCATATCCCCGGAGCATATGGCCTTAGTTTCTATTGCTCCTAAAAAAAAAACCAAATAACAAATAATTTCCCATCTCAAGAACAAGAGTAACACTAATTAACGGAGCTCAGTATCAGGTGTTTTTTATACCATGTCCCGACCTGCGCACGTGCTGTAGTTCACCTGCAGTTGCTTCGATTTGCATTACGACTAGCTGTTTTGGCTCATTGGTCACACACACGCTACCCATATATCGTATGTTGTAGCCTGAAGCACTAGCTATATTTGTGCTGTCATCTGCTGTTTGCAGAAATGAATGGGAAATGTGATGGAGTCATAGAAACGAACTTTTCTTAATTAGATCATACAAGTCGTCGCTTTTTGCTCTTTTTTTTTTAGCATTAATTTTTTGCTGACGCACATGAAGTGTAATGCACTATATATGTTAACTGATTTTTATGTAACTATTTAAGTATTCGTATATCAATAACGGAGGAATGTATTCCCAAATTCATTTCAGTTTCTGCTAACCATTATACGAACACACTACGTGTTGGAAAAGACACAATAATACAAAATGCAGTAAAATCATTGTCGTCTCCATCTTGTAAAACTTTTTTGAGCCAAAGAAACTGTCCCGGAGTATTTTTTTATTTTGTTTTATTTTATTTCCAAATGGATTTAATAAAATGCAAAAAACTTGAATGAAAATGTTAGGGTAGAAACGTTCATACCAGTCTATATAGCAAATGAGTGGACACCTAGGGTTTGCTTCTTGAATATCTTACTTGTGTTTAAGCCTACCACTACAGGTATAATAAGGACCAACACTATTTCTAAAGGTGAAAACCACAAAATCAAACGAAACAGCCTGTCGCAATTTGCATAACTGTGGCCGTTCAGTAGAAAGCTGGTGCACATGCAAAAACGTGAATCGTGATGAGAGGACTTACATAAACAGATAAAAGTATCAGTTCAGCAGTTATGTGCAAATTACCGAATGGTGATCACGGTTGTCACAGACGTTGTATTGATTTCATAGAGTGCTACTGACAACGAAATGGCCAGTAGACGACATCTGGATGACTTTACCCGGGGTCGAATAATTGAGAAGCTCGAGGAAGGTCGAAGTGCGAGGAGTGTGGCTGCAGAGTTCAGTATCGCCCTGGCGCCTCCGTAGCCAGGTGGGAAGGAGCAGCAGTGCGTAGCACACGCACGCTTCCTGATTAGACCGGTGTTCGAGCCCATCACCACCAAATACGGAGGATGCGGAAAGGTCAGGGAATGACCACCGCATATCCCGGAGCAATATGGCCTTAGTTGCTAATGCTCCTAAAAACCAAACAATAACATCAGTATCGCCCATAGCATCGTCTCACGTGCGTGGTCGGCCTTCAGAACGACAGGTACAGTTATTCGAAGGACCAGCGGTGGGCGTCCATGAAAACAGCGCCCACTGATGACCGCTATATACTCCTCCAGGCCAAGAGGGACGGACACCAGACAGCGAGATCCATTGCAAAGCTGCTGCACAGGACGCAGGATATCACGTTTACTGTGGCCAGGCGACTCCACAATGGTGGACTTTTCGCCCGACGGCCGGTACGCTGTGTCCCTTTAATACCTGCCCATCGGAGACACAGTTTACAGCAGTGCATCGAACACAAGGACTGGACAGCAGCGCAATGGGGTAAGGTACTCTTTACTGATGAGAGTAGATTCAGTCTCAGCCGCGATCTGGACGTCAGGTGATCTGGCGAGAGGTTGTCACACGGTATCACCCCACAAACATTACTGAAAGGGATCGATATGGCGATCGAGGTGTTCTCATCTGGGGAGGTGTTATCTTGGATGGACGTACACGACTCCAGATAGTGGAAGGCGGTACTGTAACCGGTGCACGCTACTGTACTGAGATAATCCTTCCCCATGTGCGTCTGTTCCGAGGTGCCATTGGCCCCGAGTTAGTTTTTATGAATGATAACGCCACACCCCATCGCACTCCAGCTGTTGATATGCTTTTGGAAAGTGAGGACATTGTTCATATGGATTGTCCTGCCCGTTCTACCGATCTAAATCCCATCGAACATATATGGGACGCTCTGGGGAGGTGCCTAGCGGCACGTCCACGTCCACCAGAAAATGTTCACCAGCTGAAGATGGCGCTGACAGAGGAATGGACGATGTTTCCCCAAGAATTTATCAACAGCATTGTTCTAAGTATGGACAGAAAAAAACGAAAACAAAAACTCCAAAATAATATAAAAAAAACTGTTTAGAAGAATCATAAAAATTCCCATACAGAATCAATTACGTATTCTTGTGTGACTGTCATTTTTGTTTGTTTGCAACAGTAGAACGATGAGACCTTAACCAAGTCCGGACATAAAAATTGGGATTCCATAATTCTAATGGTGGACTGTGTAGTTTAATAAACAACAAACTTACCACATGTTCGACAAGAATAAGGGATCTTTTCTCAGTTAATATTAAATTCATACTGCTGAAGCCACGCTCGCATTCAGAAGAACTGCAAGCTATAATTTTGGAATAAGTTTTTAAATGTTCCAAATCTATGGTCACGCTACGATCAACGTTAGCTAAATAATCCCTGTAGGCATTCAAACATTTTGTGAAAGATAAATTAAAACGTTTACAAAGAGATTCTATTTCATTTTCTCCAAATCTAAGATCAATTTCAGATGGCCGGTTCAAGAATTTGCAACTCTTTTATAATGTCTGAAGTTGAAATTCCTTCAGTAAATTCAGTAGAATCTGTACTAACGCTCATAGTACAGTTTAGAAATTTTTTAGAAATTGTTTCTATGAATTAGCGTTAGTTTCATATTGTCCGTTAATGTTACTGAATATAAATTCTTTTTTTTTTTTTTCAATAGCATCTGAGGCTTCTAACAACTTTTTTCCTTTTTGAGGATCTTTTAAAAATTCCAAGTAACGAATTGTACAACGAACCAATTTGTCTGCATATACTATTGTGCTTTCTCTTTTTTGCTATGACTCTGAAAGAATCGATAGCTCAAACAATACATCGTACATCACGGCTAAATTTGAACAAACTTTGGATGAAATTCGTTTATATAATCTGTTGAACATGGATTGTTCAGTTTGGTTTCGGTTGTGATCTATACTGGAATTTTCAAAATGATGTCATAAAGAGCCAAAATTTTGCGAAACTGCTGATACGGTCCTAAAGGAGCTGGCCACCCACCAGCTCCTTTAGGACCGTACTACATTAAATACCCGTCCAATTCTTTTAATTTCTTGGCCGATGCTGGTAGCGCATGTTTCTGTTTCTCGCTGATTTTTTTGGAGATTGACTGTACCAAGTGTACAGTTTGTTTGTTCATAAATATTTGAAAATGGTTAATTTCATGAACTTCTGATATTGCATCTACAGCTGATAACTGAAGCCGATGGTTTAACAATGCCATATGATCAAATCTGGATATTTTTCTAATAATTTATTTCCAACTCCAGATTTTCTGCCAAACGCAACACTTGCCCCATCGCTCGTAAAAGAAATTAAACAGTGCTTTAAATAACTGTCGTCAAATCCGTATTTTTCAAGATTGTTTCTCATTGGTTTCACATTTTAAATAAATAATCAGATTAGATTTCTTGCTTACAGTGGTAGACTCATCAATGAGAATTGATAAGTTTCCACTTATATCCACAATTTGTTGACACAAGTTTAGTTTCCTTTGCCTTGTGATATGCTCTATTATATTAGTAGCACTTAATCTTGACCGCTAACCGTGAGCAATAACGGTGCCATTCAATTCTTGAAGTTGTAACAACTCAAAATGATCAGAATATGGTCGTCATGTTTCGCAATATAATATGCAGTTCTAAAAACCTCAAAGATTCTAGAAATTTCGGAGTCATTCATTCGATCAATTACCGCTTCTAAATGTTGTTCATTTGCAGCTTGCAAGATTTTTTCAGCATGTATATGTGAAGTACTTTCTGAATGTTCATCAATTTTCTTAAGCAAAGATGTCAATTGTGCACTTCTATCTTTGCCATAAGATGATACCACTACCAAACTCCATTCCTTTGAAATGCTACCTCCCTGCGTTTTAGTCGGCCCGAATTATTTTACAGCAGTGCAAGCCAAAACATCCTAATTTTCCGGCGTCGCATGTAAGCCAAGGATATGCTTTTTTCTTCTCAGTCCACCCGTCACCAATCAAAAGTTCGGCCAATTAAATTTTAATGCTGCACTGTTTCTCTCATCCTTATATCTTGATGGAAAAGAAGAGGTCATGTCGTTTTTGATTTCTTGCACAGTTTTCAATTTTTTATCAAAAACTCTTTTTAATGTTGTTTGCTTGCGTTTTTCGCTGATTTTGTATTTAATGAAAATTTCTTCCTGAAATTTTTACATTCTTAAATTACGTAAATTTAAATTTATATATTTAATCCCGTAAAAATTAATTTCTACCTTAGAAGAAACAGTAATAAATTAATTAATTAATCTAAATAGTAGAGATTGGGTCATAAACTCACATGTACATATTATATTACATAATACATATATGAATGACAAAAAAATCCTGTACGTTGTTATCCAGAAGACTACATGATCACGCCACATCGACTGTACAGTAACTGAATCAGACTTCAGACGCCACAGTTCATAGAACAACCAGTTCTAGCATTCCACTCATGGTAAATCAAAATGCAGCATTCATACGCATCACAGTATATCTCATTAGATCTCTTTATGTAACACATAATACTTTAGTAAGAAACGTTCAAGGTTCATTGCGAAATTTATATTTTTGTTATTAAATTAATTTTTAAAGAAATCTATTAATTTTAAATATTACTATTATTATCTATTTTTAGTAGCAATGGGTAAAATATTTATTATTTCTCCCTTCCCTTTGATTATGTCATTGTTTCCTAATATTAGGTGTATAAATTTAATGATTTTCTATTATGACATTTAGAAAAAAGTACTGGAACGTCGTTCCGGTGCGTTCCGCCCCGAATACACCACTGTTTATATGGTTTATTGAAGTATCCGATACAACTGGTGAAGGATTAACAAACAGATTAACAGAGCTTAATTTAGATGTTATAAATTGTAAAGGGCAAGCATACAACAACGGGAGGGAGCAATATGAAGGATAAATATAAAGGTGTGCATTGCAAAATAATTAATATAAATCATCATGCAATTTATGCGCCTTATTTATCACATTCTTTTAATATTTTTTTTAATTTGTGATGCTGCTTCCAGCAGTATGTACAGTATAATTTTTTTTTTTTTGGAATATTGTAACGTTTATACTCTTTATTTTCTGCATCTACAAAAAAGATGGTAAATTATGGGAAAGCATTTAAATTAAATATTACACTTAAACCATTTATGATACTCGTTAACCAAAATGGATTCAGTTAAAGCTGTGTATATACAGTTTGAACAAACTGTAGTGTCCTTGAAGAACTTATTGACACTAGTAACGATAATGCAGTATTATCCCAAGCTCAAAGTTTATTAGATTCATTACAAACAATGTCATTCATATTATGTTTACATTCATATTACTTTTAACAGTATGGTTTTCAATATTCTCTAAAATTAATAATATTAACAAATTATTGCAAACAAAAACAATTATACTTGATTCAGTTTTCACTTTAATAAATAAAATTAAAAACGAAATATTGTACTTAATTTAAGATGCCAATATGACAAATTTTAAATGAATCAAAGAATGCAGCATGAGTATTTCAGAGTGTTCCTGAGACATGAGTTAGGAAAAAGAAAAGATTATTTTCTGAATTGGCAGGAAATGAACTATCAAAAGATTCCTGTGGAAGAATTTAGGAACAATGCTTTCAATTTGTATTGTAATTGATACAGTTATTGTGCAAATAGAAGAAAGATTCAAAAACATACCTAAAATTATTACCAGTTTTAATTAATAACAGCTATAAAAAAATTAGAAAACAAAGAATTAGAAAAACAATCATGGGATTTTGTAACATTTTATAAAAAAGATGTAGACAAAGATCTAATTCAACAAATTATTTCATTAAAAGAATCGATTTTGAACGAAAATGATATAAATTATGTGCAGGATATATTGCAGTATATAGTAAATAACACTTACAATCAGTGGTGTATTCGAGCCGGAACGCACCGGAACGACATTCGGGTACTTTTTGTAACAGCAGCAAGGAACTTTGTCAAGAAGAAAATTCTAAGTTTTTCACCTGCATAATATCGATAAGTTTTTTTTTTTTTCATCTCAAACAACAAAGCAGTAACTTTAAGCGCAGTCGGTGAATCAGACGGACGAATGATGCCTTCGTATTAGTCTCAAACGAAAGTCCACATCCCAAGAAGTTGTTATAAGCCATTGGACACGTTCTAGGATAATTATTTCTGAAATGACCCTTTTCTTTTCAAGCGTTGGTTTAGTGTCTACACTATTAACTTTTATGTTTTTTTGGGTTTTTTTGAAATTGTAAAATGATCTTTAAAGGGTAAGCATGTTTCTAAGGGTAATTTAGATTAACTTCAATTGTCGCAGAAAGTCCATTGTCTTAGTTATCTTTCAATAAAAATATATAGGCCATATAAAGTGTGTAAATATAAATAGATTTGTAAATTGCGCCCACTCTGTTGTGAACACACCTGCGGCTCCCACTGTTTTTGAATGTTCAAGTCTATTTTAAAGCATTACATAACGATTTCCGGCTTGAACTGTGGCTGTTTGGTCAGGTCTACATCGTTAATTTTATGTTTCTTTTTAGCGTTAGTTTCAAAAGGGCAGTAGTAACCTTTTTCTACAATTTACCATGACGGCTGTGTACATTATAATTTTAAGAGATGTAAATTTAAAGAAAACTATGTAAATGAATGCTATCATGCGTTCGTAACAACTGTCATGTTCCGAAATACACCGTACAAACTTTCTTATCTCTATAAACTCAAACTAGAATCAGGTTAACTTTATTTTGTGAATCTCTCCAAATCAGTTAAGTGTAGCAGTTAATTTTATAAAGTTTATTCTGTGACGCTTCTTATCGTTAAAGGCGCCTCCGTAGCCAGGTGGGAAGGTGCAGCAATGCATAGCACACGCTTCTTGATTAGACCGGGGTTCGAGCCCGTCGCCACCAAATACGGAGGATGCGGTAAGGTCAGGGAATGACCACCGCATATTCCAGGAGCAATATGGCCTTAGTTGCTAATGCTCCTAAAAACCAAATAACAAACAACAACTTATCCTTAAAACCGAATGGTAAGAATTCTTCGCGAATGTTAACACAAGAAGGAAAGTGTGATGAAAAATTACCAAAACTGTGACTGTAGACTTTTTTCCCTCTGGTAGTAGCAAGTTCAAGTTGAAAATAATACAGTGTGTGTAAGAAGTCAACCTTTGATGTTTCAACGCATATCTTGCACTATTGAACTATTGTTGTTTGCCGCCGTTTGAATTTCTTCAAACTGATACCCTTCAGTAGTCTGCATTCTGTATATTCGTCTTGTTAAGAAACATATTGGCTTTCAAAAGTAGAGAAAAACAAAGTTCGAATTTTTACGTTACAATTTTGAAAATTTTTAATTTTAAACGCAACAAAAGCATTTACCAAATTCAAAAAGAGGAAAATGTTTGCACAGATATTGGCAATCCTCAACTCCTTCCCGACTATAGAGATTAAGACTCCGAGACACCTACTCTAACCTGTGAATGTGCAATTCTAACTTTTCTTCTTGTGGTGAGAACCACAATGTCTAACTTCACACTGGTAATTTCCACTTTAACATCTTGTGTTAACAACTAAAACCACAAATTTATAGAGAGAGAGAGAGAGAGAGAGAGAGAGAACCGGATGTGTTGAACTGTCCACTTATGTGTTTTAATCATAATGCGATTTCATAATGTCACAAAGAATTTCTTTCATAATAAGAAGAAACAGAGTTTGTCATTTTTCTCTGATTTCAAGCGGGAACTATACAAAATTTGCACACAAGAACAGACGACAGAATGTATGTTCATATTGTCACAGTGTTTTCTGAAATTTAATATTTTGAAAGTTTGAAAAATCAGATTAAGTTTACTTCGAGTATCTCTTTAAACAGTTAAGTTTATCTTCTTTAGCAGTTAATTTTTAAAGTTTTATTCTGTCAATGCTACTTATCCTTAAAAATTAAAACAATACAGACACAAAATTTACAAAAGCATAGTTTTATCAACTACCTATATACCAGTTAAATGGAATTACATTCGTTTTGTGAACAGAGCGCGCCGATTGGAGAGTTTCAATGTACTGTGTGAGTATTGTTCGTTTGGAATTAAGCTGCAGACAATAAGTAAGTTAATTCTGAATTTTAAATCCGGACAGTGAAGTACGAAAGTCTTCTTAGTAAAATTTCAATGGTGGTTAGCTCTTATGTTTTAAACATAACAGCCAAAAACAGAAAGTTTAATTTTGAAACAGACACGTCACTATCAGATGTGTAAAGCTGATGTTCCGAAAATAAAATGCAATATGATTGGTTTCTTTGAATTTTTGTAAATTTCTATCTGTCCACGTGGTCATGGTGGCTTGACGTGCACAAATCATATCCAAGAATAAAATGTATATCACCAAATAAGTATGATTTCTGAAACTTAAAAATTTCCAAAGTTTGAAAAAACAAACTGTTTTCTATTTTCGGAAACAAGAGGCATTATTCGAGTTTTAAATGAACTTGATGTTTGGAAGTATACAGAGTGAAAAAAAAGTTCGTAGGAAATTTCTTAAAATTTTACAAAAAACACACTCACTCATATGTTCCCCCAAAATCTGTTTTTTTTTACCCCTTCAGCTCAAGGGAAAAAAAAAAATGTAAACTAATCACAGTGCTTGATTAGTCTTTAAAACTAGAGGGCGCTGACTCTCTTTAGAAAATACAGCTGCGAGTTACAGGCTCTGAAAAAAACGATAAGTGTTTGCTTTTTTATATGCATAATTGTTATTTTATATTGTACTTAATACGTAGTCTTATAGTTTTAATTACGCTGGTTATTTTTATTTTAATTTATATAAAAAGTTTTTGTAGATATGCGTAATACTTTACAAAACCGTTATTCGTTCGAATATTGCAGGCATTGTTTTTGTATATAGTGATAGGGAATTCAAATTTTTAATTGAGGTAGCTAGGTAGCTATAACGTATAATTATAGAAACAGTAATACGCTTCACTGTTTCTATTAGATAGCGTAGTATTGACATTTAATTAATTTAATTTATTGATTTTATTAATTTAAATTATCATGCCCAAAACTAGAGCAGCAAAGCAACGGGCACAAAGTGGCAGGAGTGCTGTGACTCGGGGGAGAACTGCGGGGGGCAATTCTCCAACGCATCACAGCCTAAAAAAATGTGCAACTTGTGAAATGTTTGTCGAACTATCTGTAACGGAACATGATATTGCCATGGGGGATGTCTTTGTGTGTGCGCGATGTAAGGAGTGTAAGGAAATCAGGCGACAACTCAGCGTTGTTATGGGCCTATATGAGAGTTTGAAGGACAGGGTGGATGCCCTCGAAAGATCTAAATTGAGGGGCCCATCGGGCTCTCAGCTGCCCACATCAACGCCAGAGCTTGCACTTTGTCATCACGCAACACAGCGGCAACCCCCAAGGCAGAATGCGCTGGTCCCTCAGGAACTATTAGTTGTTGGTGACTCTATTGTCAGGGAAACGGGGAACATGCTTTGTAAAAAGGATAAGTGGAACAGGACCAGGGTATGTCTGCCAGGGGCAAAGGTTGATGACGTTGTAGAGCAGATATCATCTTTTAAGGGCACAAAAGGTGATATAGTTGTACACGTTGGCACAAATGATATCAAGAGTAGGAGACCGGCAGAATTGCTTAACAAGTACAGGTCACTGTTGAAAAAAAGCCGTGAAATAGGGTTGAATTTGAAAGTGTCTGCAATTCTACCCAGACACGATAGGAGGGAGTATATGATGAGAGCCTTGTCGATCAATGCGGCCCTGGAAAGATTGTGCAAGGCTCAAGGGATAGAATTTTTTTCAGCATGGACTGTACTTGTTAAAAGGAGAGACTGCTTCTACAGGGATGGGATACACTTAAATAGAAAGGGCGCAAGAATATTTGCTGATGCTATCGAGGCAGTGTTAGGTGGATCGGAAAACTGATAGCTTGGGGGGATACAAGGACTAATAGTTTAACAGTAGCTGTAGGCAGAGGGGAAGGTGATTCTTGCACAACTTCTATTAGAATAAGGAGCAACCTGGAGGGTGAGGTGTTGGGGGTTTCAGGGACGAGTGGTGGTCATCGTGGAACGGGTATATGGGATGTGTTAGGGTAACAAAGAATAGGAGTAGGAGCATGTATGCTTGCATGTATACAAATGCTAGAAGTATAGTAAATAAATTTGATGAATTTGAAGTGTTGGTCAAGACATCAAAGGCGGCTATTGTTGGAATATCAGACATGGTGTCACACTAATATAAGGAATGCCGAACTGGAATTTGGGGAGTGCAATGTGTACAGAAAGGATAGGAAGGGAGGAGGTGTTATGCTGTTAATTAAGAAAAACATAAAATCAAAATAAGTGCATCCAGTTGATATAGATGAACAGTGCACTGTTGAGTCAGTTTGGTGTGACATAAGCACTGCGAAAGTAAAAATAAGAGTAGGAGTGTGTTATAGGCCTAATGACTCGAATGAGTACAATGAACAATTGTACAGAGAAACAGAGTGGGCTAGTAAATCGGAATGTCTTATAATGGGGGATTTCAACTTCCCAGATATTGACTGAAACTTGTGGGTTGATCACTTACACACTAGTCAGACTTTTGTGGATTTATTGGATGATTGTTTTCTGCAGCAGCATGTTCGAGAGGCAACCAGAGAAAGTAATACTCTTGATCTGGTTATCAGCAGTGATCATTCATGTATTAGGAATTTGCAGATAAAAGAACCACTAGGTGGCAGTGATCACAGTGTACTGACGTGGGATTTACTTAAAGATTTAATTACCATCAGGGGTAAAGGAAAGGGTTTTTGCTTCCGAAAAGGCGAGTACAGTGGTCTCCGACAGTTTTTAAATTCTGTACAGTGGGATCAACTGACGATGTTACCAACAGTAAATTCTAAGTGGGAAGCATTCAAGGAATTAATCGTGGATGCTACTAAAAGTTTCATACCTATTAAGAAATATTGTTCAAGGTTTAGGCCTAAATGGTTATCAAATGAACTAATGAGACTCGTAACAGAGAAGAAAAATGCATGGGATGCATACAAATTAACACGTGACACAGAAGCCTATGATAGCTACAAGTTGATCTGTAACCAAGTTACAAAGGAGGTTAGGCAGGTGAAGGCAGATTACGAGAAATCCTTGGCAAAAGATGCTAAGAAAAACAGCAAGGATTTCTTTACTTATATAAACTCTAAAAGGAAGGGGATGAATCTTATTGGTCCACTTGACATAGATGGTTCGACTGTTGATGATCCTGCTCAGATAGCAAACAAACTGAATGAGTATTTTCCATCTACATTCACACGTGAGGAATTATTAAGGTTTGAAAATGGCAGAAGGTTATCAAATTGTAGCAGGATACTTAATGATTTTGTAATAACTGAGAGCAAAGTGGAAGAGAAATTGTTGAAGTTAAACGTAAGAAAAGCACCTGGGGTGGATGGGATCTATCCAGTTATATTAAAGGAGGCGGCAAAGCAACTAAGCAAACCGTTAGCCATAATTATGAGAGCATCCTTGGACTCAGGGGAGGTTCCCACGGACTGGAGATGTGCAAATGTATCCCCAATTCACAAAGGGGGATCGAAGGGTGACACGGGTAATTACAGACCAGTTAGTTCCGGGTAAAATAATGGAGTCGCTGGTTAAAGATGCATTACAGGATCATCTAGACAAGACTGCAGCAATAATTCAGACACAGCATGGGTTTGTTAAGGGAAAGTCTTGTCTGACAAATTTGATAGGATATTATGATGTGGTTACAAAGGAACTGGATGCAAAAAATAATTTTGATATCATATATTTGGATTTCAGGAAAGCTTTTGACACAGTTGCGCATGGAAGACTATTGTACAAATTGGAGCAGAATGGTATTAAGGGAAAGTTGCTACAATGGATAAAAGGATGGTTAAGTGGGAGAAGACAGAGGGTAGTAATCAATGGGTGCTGCTCTTCTTGGACTAATGTTATTAGTGGAGTCCCACAGGGTTCGGTGTTGGGTCCACTGTTGTTTTGTATATTTATCAATGATATTGATGAAGGAATATCAGGCTTAGTGTCGAAGTTTGCAGATGATACAAAGGTTGGCAGGGTTGTTAATGACAGTAATGGCAGTGTGCTACTGCAACAGGATCTAGATAATTTGGGCAGATGGGCTAAGAAGTGGCAACTGAAGTTTAACCTTGACAAATGCAAAGTACTGCATATGGGTAGAAGTAACCCCAGAGAAACGTACCAACTGTGTGGTACTACACTTAAGGTGGTAGAAAATGAAAAAGACCTGGGAGTAATTGTGCAGGCAGATATGAAGTTTTCTGAGCAATGCAGACAGGCTGCCAGGGCAGGTCATGGGGTTTTGTCAATGATATATAGGAATTTTGCTAGCAGGGAAAAGGAGGTGATTATCCCTCTGTATAAGGCAATGGTCAGGCCACGCCTTGAGTACTGCGTACAGGTCTGGAGGCCTCATTTTAGGAAGGATGTAGACTTACTTGAGCGTGTACAGAGAAGGGCAACAAGATTGTTGAGGGGAATGAAGGGATCCTCTATCAAGAGAGGCTTAAGTTCTGCAAATTGCAGTGGCTGGAGACTAGGCACCTGCGCGGTGATCTGATTGAGGTGTATAAGGCCTTGAATGGGTTCAGCACGCTGAATTCTGATGGGATCCTTCCACTTGTTCAGATTACGAACCTAAGGGGGCATAAATTCAAATTAAGAAAAGACAGATGTAGATTGGATGTGCGGAAATTTGCCTTTAGCCAGCGGGTGGTTAATTGATGAACAAACTTCCATCTGTCGTTGTGGAAGTTGATAGGTTGAATAAATTTAAGGAGGAACTAGACAGGCATTTGAAGGGAATGCTGTGATTTTTTTTTTTTTTTTTTTGGCTGATGCTGCATAAGCTCATACATTTGCTTTCTTGCATCACATGGCACTACTACTACTACTACTAACTAATAGTTACATGGCAGTGGCAGTTAGGGAAGCCAAGACACTTGTTCTATTCGTTACACAGACTAAAACGAAACTGTCAGCAATGAAACTTTATCCGTTAAAAATTCGAGTTTTTCGTAATTTCCAGAGCGATAGTTTCAGTGTGATTTGTGATAGCAGTTTTTTTCTGAATTTTGAAAAGAATCAGATCCCAAGTCACAGCTCCCAGAACTAGTTCCGGGAATGTGCGTGTGATATATGGGTTTAAAAAGCCGTATTTCTATATTTGTGAAGTTAAGATGTATATGTGATTACTACCTGTTTCTCGGTACACTGCAAAGACTTGTAAATAGCCCCTCGTGTTTGTTTCTGATATAAACGAGTGTTTTTCAGACAGGTGAAAAGCAGACTTTACTTTACTAAACTTGTTTTTTCATGGAGCATAAATATCAATTTATTAAGATAATAAAATGAAAAAGCGTTAGTTTATTCAACTAATATTAGGAAAAAATGTACTTTTTGTATAGTCTACCTTTTTGGATATATTACTAATCGTATTCATGTCTGGAAAATAAAAACTTGATCATGTTCACCCCCACACAACGCATGATTCTTCTGGGTGAGTCGGTGAAACTTCAAAAGCTATGTTCGGGAACTGCCGAAAGGAAATTAGTCAGCTGAGGGATTGTCATGTGCAGACATGTTTTCGCTAGCGATATTCAAGTGAACAAGAGGAATTAAAAGAAACACATTCTGTCGGTTGGTTGAAGCTGTATGTCTGTTGTGCTTTCATCCAGCTAAGTGGAAAAATGTGTTTTCTTGTTTGCTTAACAATGTGTAGCCTTGTGATACAGTTGATATGGAGATGAATACATTTCCAGTGAATAATACAAAAATCTTTAAATGTATGTGAATGATTGTTTTGTGTGTTTGTGCTTTGCAAGGCAACTGTACAATTCTGCTTCCACAGTGGAGCAGCCCTGGTGAGATTTTGATTCATTTTGATTGTGCGAGTCCAAAACAAAAGCTTTAGTGACTATACCCTTATTAAGTTGTTAAATAGGTTTTGGCTTTTGTAAATGTTATCAGCACCTATGTTTATTAAGAGTAAGCTTAAGTAGATTTGAAATTCAATTTTAAACTCTTAACTTTAGAGATTTTTACCATTAACTTGATCCGGTGATTTTACCATTAACTTGATACAGTGAAATCATACATTAAAATGTTTTTCACACACACACATACACGCACACACACATTTTAAATTTAAAGTTTTCAATACTGCAGAAACTGGTAGTGTCAGTTTTACACACCATTAGATCAACAAACATGATGTTAGTCATAGCTCTATCAACAGAGAAATACTAAGTTTAAGGTTTTTTCCTGCCACTTGCAAACATAGCATCTGCTTCGTGGTGCCCCTTATGCTTGTAAACAGTTTGTGATTTTTTGTTAACTTTGCTGTTTGAAAATTTTTAAGCACCTGTGGTTAGTAAGCCTAAGTACTAGAGAGCGAAAAATTAACTGTTGACAATAAAAACTATCATCTTAATGCATGCAGAATGTTTAAGTAGGCTTTAAGAAAATGCATTTGAAAAATGCGAGCGCACACACACACACACATGAGCCCAATAATTTCTTTTAATTTCTAAACTGTTGATGTTATTTACTGGCCTGTTAAGAAGCAGATGCTACCGTTAATATTGGTTATTTTAAGTTTTTGAGAAAAAACGTTGTTAATTGGTGGTCACTGAAAGAAACACATGTTGGCTTTGCATACACCCTTCAATTTTTGACAAAACTAAATGGTTAATCGTAACATGTGTGTTTTGGTTTGCTTTTGAAAATTTAAGTAGAGTCAAAAACCACACTTGATAATGCTAAACTTTGAGTTTTATAATTGAAGTAATATCGAAAATAACCTAAAATGCCAACCTTAACGTTGGTATTTTCACTTAAACTCATTTACACAAGCATACTTGATGACACTTAATATACACTTTTATTGTTGTTGTGACAGCTAAAACTTCGAACTTAAAAGTTGGCAATTTTCTCATTAACATCTTGTGCTAACAACTAAAACGGCAAAATAACTATCTTAAGAAGAAACTAACTGCAGTCACTGAGAAATAGTTTTGCTAAAAATGAACACAAATCGACGTCAGAACCATTAGAGGAACAAATAACCACTGGCTTAATTTTTCAGCTTTTCAAGAACAGGTGGAGTTTGTAAATATTATCTGTGTCTGTGTAATTCTTTAGTATTATAGAGAAAAATACCCTTTTAAGTGTTTGACAACTGTTTAATCTTAAATTTTACCTTGGAATAGATTTTACATCAAAATAAACCCACACTCGCTTGTGTTTTTTCCTATGAGAATTACAAGCAAAAACGAATGGTGTTTGACACCATTCACCACGAATGGGTGGGTTTTTAGATTTCAAAAAGGTAGCTACAGACAATGGGAGAAAAAAATATATTTCGTTCTGAAGAAGGGAAATAAATATCAGGTTCTATTTTCAGCCAGACTTCAAAGAATCACACAGTTTTAATTTTTCAGCTTTTCAAGAACAGGTTTCAAAAGGTTATTTCATTTCAAAAAATAACCTTTTAACAACTGCTTAATCTTAAATTTTACTTTGGAACAGATTTTTTACACATCAACATATACAGGGGTTTAAGAAAATGACAGTCATTGCAAATAAACTTGATAAGACTTCAAGCTCACACAGATTTAATATTAAACCTGTGAAACTTTGGTAAAAAAAAATTTTAAGAATACAGAAAATTTTATTTTCCGGTCTCAATAACAGATGGAAACAGCAAGGAATTTTTTATCTTTCAGGGAAAAAAAAAGGTTTTTCATCCCTCGAGGTTTTCCAACCCGTACACAAACAAGGTGCTGCGTCTGCGACGCGGCCCTGCCCCCACAACATAACCATTCCGAAAATAGACCTTCCCAATTAAGACCACAATGCATTTCCACAAAATTAAAAATATTCACTATGACATCACAATCGATACATTCAAAATATACATCTAACCCTCCAATACCGGGGGACCCCATTATCTGAGAGATTACGTCGAACCCCCCCCCCCAGATATCATCAACATCAGTTTGTGCCCCAGCCAAAAGGTAAAAATAAAATTTAATTGAAAAGTAAATCCTGAAATTAGGACTAACGCCATCTATCGAGAGAAAAACAATCATTTGAAAAGAAGCCGTGAATTAGGGTTGAAATTGAAAGTGTCTGCAATTTTGCCCAGACACGATAGGAGGAGGTATATGATGAGAGCCTGGTCGATCAATTCGGTCCTGGAAAGATTCTGCAAGGCTCAAGGGGTAGAATTTTTTTCAGCCTGGTCTGTACTTGTTAACAGGAGAGACTGCTTCTACAGGGATGGGATACACTTAAATAGAAAGAGTGCAAGAATATTTCCTGATGCTATCGAGGCAGTGTTAAGTGGGTCGGAAAACTGTTAGCTTGGGGGGATACAAAGACCAATAGATTAACAGTAGTCACTGGCAGAGGTGAAAGTGATTCTTGCACTGCTTCTATTGGAATGAGCAGAACCCTGGAAAACAAGATGCAGGGTATTTCAGAGACTCCTGGGAGACACTCCGGTACAAGTAAACACATGGGTTGTGTTAGGTTAGCTAAGAAAAAGAACAGGTGCATGTATACTTGCGTGTACACCAATGCTAGGAGTTTGGTAAATAAATTTGATGAATTTGAGGTATTGCTCAAAGCATCAAATACGGATATTGTTGGGATATCAGAGACGTGGTGTCACACAGATATAAGGAATGCAGAATTGGAATTTGGGGAGTACAATGTGTACAGAAATGATAGACAGGATACGAAGGGAGGAAGGGTTAGGCTATTAGTTAAGAAACACAAAATCCAAGGAAGTGAAGCCAGTCGACATCGCTGGTCAGTGCAGTGTTGAGTCAGTTTGGTGTGACACTGGGAGATCAAAATTGAGAGTAGGAGTGTGCTTTAGGCCTAATGACTCTGATGAGTATAATAAGGAACTATACAGGGAAATAGAGTGGGCCAGTAAATCAGAGAGTCTTATAATGGGGGATTTTAATTTCCCAGATATTGACTGGAATTTGGGGCCTGGTCACTCACACACCAGCAGGGCTTTTGTGGATTTATTGGATGATTGTTTTCTACATCAGCATGTTCGGGTGGCAACTAGAGGGAGTAATACTCTTGATTTGATTATCAGTAGTGATTCTTCATGCATTAAGAATCTGCAGATAAAGGAAACACTAGGTGGCAGTGATCGCAGTGAACTGAAGTGGGATTTACTCAAAGAGGTAACTACCATTAGGGGTAAAGGGGAGGGTTTTTGCTTTCGTAAAGGCGACTACGATGGTTTGAGACAGTATTTAAATTCTATACAGTGGGACCAACTGATGATGTTACCAACAGCAAATTCAAAATGGGAAGCATTCAATGAACTTATCTTGGAAGCTACTAGGCTTTACATACCAACTAAGAAATATTGTTCAAGGTTTAGGCCTAAATGGATGTCAGATGAACTAATGAGATATATGGCAGAAAAGAAAAATGCTTGGGATACGTATAAATTAACACGTGACACAGAAGGTTAGGCAGATTACAAGAAATCTTTAGCAAGGGATGTAAAGAAAAACAGCAAAGAGCTCTTTACTTATGTAAACTCTAGAAGGAAGGGGTTCCATTTGATACCGATGGTTCAACTGTTGATGATCCTGCTCAGGTAGCTAACAAACTATATGAATAATTTGCATCGACATTCACACATGAGGAGCAATTCAGCGAGGGGAATGCCGCAGGTGTATTCAACTCTGGCAAATAATCTTGTAATAACTGAGAGTAAAGTGGAGGAGAAATTGTTGAAGATAAACACAAGAAAGGCACCTGGGGTGGATGGGATCTATCCAGTTATATTAAAGGAGGGAGCAAAGGAAACCCTTAGCCATAATTATGAGAGCTTCCTTAGACTCAGGGGAGGTACCCATAGACTGCAGATGTGCAAATGTGACTCCAATTCACAAAGGAGGACAACGGTTGACACAAGTAATTATAGACCTGTGAGTTTAACTTCTGTTACAGGAAAATTAATGGAGGCACTGGTTAAAGAAGCACTCCAGGATTATCTAGACAAGACTTCAGTTATAGCTCGGACACAGCATGGTTTTCTTAAGGGAAAGTCTTGCTTGACCAAATTGATTAGGTACTATGATGCAATCACAAAAGAACTAGATGCAAGGAATAATTTTGATATTATATATTTGGATCTTAGAAAGGCTTTTAATACTGTTTCACATGGAAGACATTTGAAGACTACTGCACAAATTAGAGCAGTGTGGCATTGGAGGCAAATTGCTGCTATGGATAAAGGGATGGTTGAGCGTGAGAAGACAGAGAGTGGTAATCAATGGACACTGCTCATCGTGGACTAATGTTATCAGTGGAGTCCCTCAGGGTTCAGTGTTGTCTCCATTATTGTTTTCTGTATTTATAAATAATATTGGTGATGGTATATCAAGCTTAATGTCTAAGATTGCAGCCGATACAAAGGTTTGCAGGTTTGCAAGAGTAACTCATGGTGTCTTGTCAATGATATACAGGAATATTTCTAGTAGGGATAAGGAGGTGATTATTCCCTTGTATAAGGCAATGGTCAGGCCACACCTTGAGTACTGTATACAGGTCTGGAGGCCTCATTTCAAGAAGGATGTAGAGCTGTTGGAACGAGTACAGAGACGGGCAACAAGGTTAAGGACACTACTGACGCTATGCTGCTGCAACAGGATCTGGAAAGGTTGAGCAGATGGGCTGAGAGGTGGCAAATAAAGTTTAACATTGACAAATGTAAAGTACTACATATGGGAAACAGCAACCCCAAAGCAACGTATCAACTCTGTGGTACTACACTGACAGTTGGAGAGAATGAAAAGGACCTGGGGGTAATTGTGCAGGCAGATATGAAGTTTTCTGAGCAGTGCGGACGGGCTGCAAGAGTAACTCATGGTGTCTTGTCAATGATATACAGGAATTTTTCTAGTAGGTATAAGGAGGTGATTATTCCCTTGTATAAGGCAATGGTCAGGCCACACCTTCAGTACCTCAAGTACTCAAGGCCACAGCTTGAGTACTTGAGTACTCAAGGTTTGGTCTGGAGGCCTCATTTCAAGGTCTGGAGGCCTCATTTCAAGGAGGATGTAGAGCTGTTGGAACGAGTACAGAGAAGGGCAACAAGGTTAGTGAATGGAACAAAGGGTTGCTCTTACGAAGAAAGGCTTAAGTTTTGCAAATTACAGTGTCTGGAGACTAGGCACCGGCGAGGTGATCTGATAGAGGTGTATGAAGCCTTGAATGGTTTGAGCGTGCACAATGCTGATGGAATTCTTCCTCTTGCTCAGAATAATCATTTGACAGGGCATAAATTCAAATTGAGGAAAGACAGATGTAGAATAGATGTCCAGAAGTTTGCCTTTAGCCAGCGGGTAGTTGGTTGGTGGAACAGACTTCCATCCCTTGTTGTGGAAGTTGATAGCCTAAATAAATTTAAGGCTCAGCTGGACAGATATTTCGAACGAACGGAGGGGTGAAGTGGAAGTTTTTTTTTTTTTTTTTTTTTTTTCTGGCTGATGCTGCATAAGCTTGCTTTCTTGCATCATATAGCTCTACTAATGCTAATGCTGATGCTAATTTTTATTCCTAAATACCATTTCCCACCAAATCGGGACGGGCCTCCATTCCCGCAAAATCGATTCATATTGTCGGGACCCGCATTCCCCTGGAAAGCCGACTCAGCGAACTCAGTTCATACGTTATCCCAATACTAGTAACATTAACGGATAATAACAAGGTAACATTAATTCATAGAAATCAATTTCTAAATAGTATTATTAATAATATGAAGCATAGGCTGTGAGCCGTAGTACAGATTCTACCGAATTTACTGAAGGAATTTCAACTTCAGACATTATAAAAGAGTTTCGAATTCTTGAACCGATCGAATGTCCATCTGATATTGATCTTGAATTTGGAGAAAATGAAATTGACTCTCTTTGTAAGCGTTTTACTTTATCTTTCACAAAATATTTGAATGCCTACATGGATTATTTAGCTAATGGTGGTCATGGCGTGTCCACAGATTTAGAACATTTAAAAGTTTATTCCAAAATTATAGCTTGCAGTTCTTCTGAATGTGAGCATGGCTTCAGCAGTATGAATTTAATATTAACTGAGAAAAGATCCCGTATTCTTGTCGAATATGTGGCAAGTTTGTTGTTTATTAAACTATAAAGGCCGCCGTAGCCTAGTGGTCAGGCGCGCGGGTGCATAAGAATACATGCTTTAAGTGAGCAGGGTTCAAACCCGTGACTGCTGAATACGGTGTTATTTCTTTTATTCTGTCTACTTGTTAACTCCTCTGACTGTTTGGTAGCCCGGAGTATAAACAGAAAATTTATTTATTTATTTTACATGGTCCACCATTAGAATTATGGATTCCATTAGATTATGGAATCCAAATTCTTATGTCCGAACTTGATTACGGTCTCATCGTTCTGCGGTTTCCAACAAACAAATAGGGCAGTCACAAAAGAATTTAGGATATAGGTATCCTATTTCGATCTGACCTTCATCCCTCTTCTCACGTTGATCATATAATATCTCACACTTCTAAACTTCTTGGATTAATCAGGCGTTCTTCCTCTGTTTTCAAGAGTGAGACAAAGTTATAATTCTTCTCTACAAGCAGCTTATACTTCCCATTTTTGATTATTGTGATATTATCTGGTCCCCACAACAGCAATATCTTTCTCACATACTTGAGAGAATTCAAATTAAATTCATTAAATTCTTATCATATCAAAATCACATTGCCTTTCACCGTCGAAATTATGGAGCTCTTTGTGGTCACTTCAGAATCATTCCTCTTCGCTCTAGAGGACAACAGCATGGGTCTCTTTTTGTCTACAATATCACAAACTCTGTTATCGATTCTCCATCTCTTCTTTTAAAAAATACCTTTTGCTATAACCTGTTTGAATTCTCGTTATAAAATTAATTTCTCCCTGTTTGTTCCTCGTACTCATCACTTACTTGTAGTCCTCTGTTTCGTCTCCTTCAGGTAATGAATTATTACAATACTGATTTTACTCTTAATTCATCTATCTATAAGAATTTGCTACTTACTCTGTTTTCTTAATGTAAATTTTGTATACATTTTAATTCTAGTTTTATATTGATTACTACTGTTTTATATTTTATGTAATTCCTAGTGTTCTCACCTTTATTTAGGGTCTGTGTGTCCTATGTGTGAGAAACGTGTATATAAATAAATAAATAAATACGTAATCGATCCTGTATGGGAATTTCTATGATTCTTCTGAACAGTGTTTTTTATATTATTTTGGAGTTTTTGTTTTCATTTTTTTCTTTTCTGATTTTTTTAATATTTTGTCTTCGTTTTTTTACTTTTGAAATTTTTATTTAATAGTTAAAAATAAATACTGAACAAATGTTCTAATCTTTACTTATTTATTTTTGCAAATGAAAAAAAGCATATGTAACTATTTGTAGTTAATCGACGAGCGTTCCGGTACTATTTTTTTAGCAATACACCTCTAATTACAATGAACGTTTTCCCAATTGTACTAAGAATTTTCTTTACATTGCCTATGACTATAGCAAATGCAGAACGTTCTTTGAGCAAATTAAAGCTAATCAAAAATTACCTTCGTTCAACAATGAACGATTAAACGCACTTGCTATTTTAAGTATCGAGAAAGAAGTTAAAGATTGTGATTTTTTAGTATTATTAATAATACTAAAATTCACAATAAAAAAGTCACATACAGTAATTAAAAATGTTAAGTAAACCTTAATTATTGAATAAGACATTTCTTAGGAATTTATAATTACCATGTGTTATATGTATTTATGATTTTTTTTTTGGTAGTTGTTGGCGCATCGGCTTCTGTGGCCATAGTGCACCTTCCAAGTTTTTTGCAGTACATTGATCCAAACCCGAGGAGGGATTCGAACCCGCGATCGTTGGGTTGCTAGGCAGGCACTTTACCCACTTGGCTAGCCCAGTCGGCGTATTGATGATATTAATATATCTGTGTATTTTTTTTTGTTATGATTATTTTTTGGCTGTGATTATTAAAATTTAACAAAGTATGTAAAGTGTTTATTTAATATTTACGTCTATATGTCTGCGTTGACGGTTCTTCAAAAACTATTAGACGAAGCAGAACAGGGAAAGAGTCTCATCAAATTAAATTTGTTTGTTTATGTTTTATTTTATTTTCTTTATTATTATTTTTTTTCGTAAAAAGATATTAGCCTTTGTAATTGTTGAAAAAATTTTTGGGGCCCCAAAAAATTACTTGAATCCGGGCCCCTTTATGGAGAAGGCCGTGCCTGTAGGGACAGTATGTGGATAACAGAGTATCTTATCCCATACCTATTCGCAGCAACGAGGGCCTCATTAAATCTTAATGAGGCCCCCAAGCGTTGCCTATTTGGGGGATTCATGAGTGTTTCAGTTCAGTGAGTGTGAGGAGTAATTGTCCCTTTCTTATCCCATGCCATTTTTCAAACGTCTGGGCTGTGGTATCCACTGAAAATAAATAACAATAATCTTCTCTACTAGAGAAACGTTATTTATTCGAAGTAGTGCAATATCTGCTATCTTGTTGTGAACGCAGCCACAATATGGGATACAATTAAAACGATGCTCTTACACTACAAACGTAGTTCAAATTTATCGGTAAACTATGGTGTATCTACACTGATGTTATACAAGGTCATCGACTGGATCAAGACTGTTATGACCGATTTAAATCCAGGCCATCTTACTGACACTGACTGAGTCGGTGCACGTAGGAGGCGTTCTATGCACACTCACGGCGCAGCGCAGCCAAGGACATTGTTGAGGTGTCAAATAAAACTTAGTGAGTTACCACACTGTTTGCTTCTACGATCACAGCAATCGATCAAATATTTCCAAGATAATTAAAAGAGAAATCACAGACACCTTTTTCGATGACCCTGCATAGTTAATTACCTAAACTCATATGAAATTAATGAGGTCCCCAAGCGTTGCCTATATGGGGGATTCATGAGTGTTTCAGTTCAGTGAGTGTGAGTGTGACCTTGTGCATTTCGTCTTCAAATACATTATTATTCGTTCACCATTTGGCATCCCTCATATTGCGGAAATAACTTCGCACCTGGGATGACATATTGTGTTATCAATGTACCAATCCGCCCGCCAATGAGAAGCCGGTAAGCTTGGAACAGTGCTATTTCATTATTGGAGGACCTTCTCAAAGAAATTTAAGGGAAGATTTTCTGGTTACTGTAAGTGTTAATTTTAATTCTTTTTGCCGACCCTAGTAAAGTTTCCAAGGTGGGATTAAGTGCCATTAGGCATGATCGTTTGATTGTTTTTTATTATTTTTTTTGTTGTTGTTTAAAATGAGTTTCTATATAAGTGAGAGAACTTTGGAGTTCACTGTGGACACAGAGTATAAACCAAGACAGGTGATTGATGGATTGACAAAATGTGTGAATTTTTCGAGATTAGTAAGTATGTAGGAGGTTTAAACACATTGACATACAGTGGTCTCAACGTCCTGCAGGAGGTGTAAACACATTGACATACAGTGGTCTCAACGTCCTGCAGGAGGTGTAAACACATTGACATACAGTGGTCTCAACGTCCTGCAGGAGGTGTAAACACATTTGCATACATAGTTTGTGGTTTATTGATCCGTGTCCGGTAATGAAGTAGGTGGTGTAAAGACCAGGAGAGAACCAATTTGAAGACTTGGGAAATACGGCATTCACATAAGGTATAAAATTCGTGGTGATTGGGCCCTTGTCGGTAGCAGTCCATCTGTCCTGCCAAGTCTGAAGTAGTAGGATGGCAAAATTTGTTTCTTTTTCTGCCTGATTTCATCCAGGTTATTGATGGAGTGTCCAAGGATAGTTGCTGGTATGCCCCTGGATAGACAGTAGTGAGGCCACTTCGAATAACCTCCAGATCAAGCGGAAGGACGCCCGCAAGAATCTCAAGGGCTGGATTGCTAACTATGCAGCATGCTCTTGTAATAGTAAGAAGGATGGTGCGCTGGATGGTTCCCAGTTTACGTTTGTTGTTGTAAAAAGTTGCCCTGCGAAACCAGACCCCAGATCCATACGTTATGAAGGGAAGGAAGATTGATTTGTACAGAACCTTAAGGGTGAGTCGATTCAATCCCCAATTACGACGACTCACCCGTTCAATGAGAGCACTGTAGTTTCTCACTTTAGCATGAGGTGTGCAAAATGCGGAGAGAAAGTGAGCTTAGGGTCAAGTACCATTTCCAGTAGTTTTAACGTAGAAACTAGCTTGATGGTTTGGCCTTGAAGTTTGATATTGGGGTTTCTAGTAGGCTGCAGTGATCCCTTCAGGAGAATGGATTGTGTCTTTTGGGGTGAGAGTCTTAGCTTGTGCAGGGCTGCCCAGTTCTGAAGGATTTGAAGTACCTGGTTTCCTTTGGCTTAGGTCCAGTCTAAGGAGCTCACCTAGGACAATGTTCCACAGAAAATGACCAAGGACTGAACCCTGGGGGAAACCTCTGTAGATAGACCTGGTGATTCTTCGGTACATTGAGGAGATTGTAGTTATCCTATTTTATAAGTAGTTTTGGATGCATTTGTATAAATTTAATGGAATATTTGCTTACCTAAGTCTGCGAAGAATACTTGCCCACCAGAGCCTGTCGAAGGCTCTTACGAAATCTATTGCTAGGTAGTATTTGAAAATAGAAGTTGAGACTGCAGAGATGATACTTTGCACTGCGTCTTCTGTGCAACGCCCCGGTCGAAATCCAAACTAGAAATTGGACTGGAGCCTGGCTTTGATGTAATGGTCTTGAAGCCGGCCTAGGAGCAGACGTTCAAACGGTTTACTGACCATGAATAAAAGGGCAATGGGTCGATATGACTCTGGTTATTGGAGCAGTTTAGACGGATTTTTTGTGATCAGCTTTACATTGACGTTTTTCCATTCTCTGGGAAAGATCCATGGGACAAGCACTTATTGAAGAGGTCGAGTTATAACTGGACATTGATTTGGGCGGTCTTTTTAAGGACTTTGTGTTCAATGATGTCTGATCCGGGGAATTTCCTCTCCTTAAAAATGCCCTTTGATCTTAGTGGTTGGGGAAGAAGTTATGGCCGCCGCCAATGTACGTAATTATTTCAACGAAATCTTCATGAAATCTTCATTGGATTTGTCATTAATGACAAATCCAATCTTTCTAAAAATTAAATATAACTAAATCGACTGATGATATTTTAACGAGTCAAATTAAGCTAAGCTATATCTACGAACTAATATAACTAAATCGTAATGAAGCGGCTTCAATCCTGTATAATGTCAAACATCTAAATAGACAATAAAGTTACAAATTCCTTAATAAAAAACTTATGTTGAATAACGGCCGGACCTATACGGCGTTACCATGCTGTGTGCCGTTGTATATAGTAATTACACGCTGCAAATCAAAATTTTGAAATAGTCATAACCTCTCATTACCTTTGACGATCTTGACTCTGAAACCACCTACAGATAGATCTTGACGAATAGAACTTTCTGAACACAAAATAAATCCACTTTAATCATTTTGAATAACTAATTAATCCTATAATCCGAGGAGCATAAGAACTGTGCATCTGGCCAGATTCAGTCAGTGACCTCTACCTCACACATTTGCATTCATCCCTCCCCCAACAGCAAACATGCTCTGACATCTTCAGTGGTGTCTTTGGAGTTCTAGTTCTTGAGCCGCCTTTCCTTACCCTCCCAGCTCCGGTGATGAGTTGCATTTCCCCTACTAGCTCTTGTGATGAGATGACCTTGAGTTGCCTCACTTACTATCTCATATTTCTTCTCCAGGATTGGACCCCGAACTTCATAGTGTGTAAACTTCTTATTATTGACTCAAACTTGTGTCTTTAGATAAAGACATGTCCAGACTCACATGGTGTGGCTAAACCGTCAGAGTGTGTACGCCTTTTTACTTAAAGTTGTCCGTGCCTTAGAAAATGACCAAACTTGTTTTTTTTTTATTAAAACCCTTTTTTTCATTATTGACTCAAACCTTTGTGTGTGTGTGTGTGTGTGTGTAAACCATTTTATTGACTCAGCCATGTCTTTGGTTAAACTTGTAAGCCTTTTTACTCAAACTTGTGTGTCCTGTGTTTTTAATGAACAGTTTTGAAAAGGTATCTAAGTCCGAACTCATAGAATGTAACCCGTTTTTATTAGTGACTAAACTTGCGTCTTTTCATAGTCTGTCCAAACCCATAGTGTGTAACCGTCACTGTGAGTAAGCCTTTTTATTATTGTGTATGTCTTGACTCAAACTTGTCTTCAGAGGAGTGTGTAAACCCTTTATTATTGACTCAAACTTTGTGCGTGCGTGTGTGTGTGTGCATTGTAAACCATTTTATTGACTCAGCCATGTCTTTGGGTAAACTTGTGTGTCTTAAAAAAATTCACAAACACCAAAGAAAATTCCTGTTTTTTAATGAACAATTTTAAAAAGGTACATCTATGAACAAAGAATAAAATTTCCAGCTGTATCGAAGCATTCCATCCTCATGCGGCTGTTCCAAAATAATCACTATCAGGATGATTAAAAATATAAGTGGTGCTATGTCTTCGGCGGTCTCCATTCTACCTGTGGAGAGAGAGAAATGTTAGCAGACTATTATAATTCTAAAGTAATAGGTAGTTTCAGTTCTGCTTATGCTCTATTCATAAACATACTAAATTGCCTAGACATGTCGTGAGTGAATTCCTAGCTAGTCAACCTACTTACGCATGACATCGACCACAAAGAATTCAGAGAAACCAAATTATAGTCCCCGGACTTAATCATACTTTCCGATGATCTGTCAGCTCTCGCAGGCTGAAATGATGGATATCGTTGCCTTCTGGTTTGCGTGTATTGCTTTTTGCAATTTTCTTGGGTCAGAAAACTGAAAATAAAAAAATCTAACGAGGTGGTACAGGCATTAAAATCTATTTTCAAAGACGAAATTCCATTTTGTGTTAATACAGACCAAGGAAAAGAATTCATTAATGCTCCTCTTCGTGCATTATTCAAATCCCACAGTATCAATTTCTAAACAACAATATCATAAAAGAAGGCTGCTATTGCCGAACGGTTCATTCGAACACTGAAAAAAAAAAAATTAAGTGTATTTATTATTCCAAAAGTCAGAAATATATTCATATAATCGACGATATTGTGGCTATGTACAGAATCGTACACTCCACCGTTCTATTGGTATGGTTTCGGCAAACGTTTCTCTTCATAACGAAGAAGAAATGTATACTAGACTACTCCAACCGAATCAAAGTTCATAATCCGAAATTTAAAATCGGAGATAGAGTTGTTTTAAGCAGTGGGTCTTACCCTTTCTACAAAGGTTACTGGGGGAACTGAATGAGAGAAGTGTTTACTGTTTCTCGAGTTTTGAAGCGTAACCCTGTTGTGTACAGTTTGACAGACCGTGATGTTGAACACATCGAAGGACCGTTTTACGTAGCACAGTTACAGAAAGTTAACTTCGATGATAATCTTTTCCCTGACGTCCACCCCCATTGAAAAGGTACTTAAACAAAAGACAGCTAGAGAACAACGTCAGTTTTTAGTCAAATGGTTAGGCTACCCACAAAGCTTCACCAGTTGCGTAAGCGCACAAGATATTTTTCCTTACGCTACCTAGTAAAGCCAATATCGATCTGCATCCCAGAAATTCCCAGTCATAATTCATAGTGGAACTGTCTAGTGTTGTTTCTCTCGTGGGCAAATGGAAAGTATCCCTCGC
Source organism: Mastigoproctus giganteus (assembly GCF_048544385.1). NCBI lineage: Eukaryota > Metazoa > Arthropoda > Arachnida > Uropygi > Thelyphonidae > Mastigoproctus > Mastigoproctus giganteus. Next base: position 131,805,083 of record NC_143577.1, on the reverse strand, counting down.
CGAAGTATATTTCCACAAATCGTGGGATAATATCTCCGACGGATGGAACTTATTCTCAGTGAACCCCAAAAAGAAAAAAGAAGTCAAAGCGATGACAGTATTAAAAGAAAAGTATAGCAGTTCCTCAAAACTTATCGATGATGTTAATTCTGTCAATGGTAACATTCAACTTAGGGTGAAACAGATGGAACGAAAGAACAGTTCATTCTATGGGTGAAGAACGAGGGTGTGGTGAAAATCCGCAAAGGATTTATTCGAATTATAGGCCTCGATAAGCCATTTAGCGACGGTCAAGGGGGTTACATATTTTCAGAGGTTATCATGTTGGAAAGTGGGTTTCGAAGAAGGAAATCACACTGCCTAAAGACGTATCCAATAGAATGATCACATATCAGGGAGTGAAGACAAACTGTTTGGGTCTGTAAACTACCACGAGGGAACTACAAAAGTATATTCCAGGCGCTCAACTCGATGCAAAAGTGAACTCCATAAGTATAGTGTCTATTAAAATCGATCCTTCAGTTTACCTTCGCGTCCCAAAGACAGGCCTGGGCCAGATGCTAGGTTTGAAAAAACTAGGCAGAGACTTAGAAGGGAGAGTTTACGCTAAGTACTAGGCTGATATATATAGATGTGTCAGTTCCTATTTTGTCTATTGTAGAACTGACACCTCTATATATAGAGGTGTCAGTTCCTATTTTGACTGACAATCGAAGATAAGATTGTTAGTGATACAAAAGCACCACTTTTACGTGTCATTCTGTTTTCCAATAACGGAGAGTTCTTGCATTTAGATTATTATCCCCCCCCCAGTTAAGCACTTTCCATTCCATTTGCATCATCCAAGTGCGTACACATAGCGGCGAATTCGCTTGGATATGTGTACGCAATTGTGGTCTTTCCGTCGCTATGAATGCGTACGTCTATTGCTACACCATGCCAGCAGGGGGAGCCCCTGTTTCGCAGGGCCCTATATTCAAACAGGTTAGGGTTTAGGAAGCATCTTCCAAACAACATTTCGTTTCTTCACACCGATACTCAAACTAGCAGCAGCATTCATCGGTCGGCAAGTACTACATAATAATGTAGATGACGTCATATCAGGCGTCCCACCTAAACGCTCGTTTTTAAATCGTGTATCCGAAGTCGGACAGGCCATTAAAGACAAGTATATAATCAGAGAGGCGGTAAACGTTAACGCCGTGATATTTTCGATGGCAGTCATGTTTCAGCTGGATCTTTTTAATAAACCTGCCACTAATATGAGTAACAGTCGTCATACATTACCTTCCTTCCTCCAGGATCTGTAGACAATATAGGGCCGATCGAATTTTATATTCTGAGGACTTAAGAAGAATATCTAGACATCAGGAAAAGTTATTTGCGGTTGAACGTTCGAATCACTAGAAGCGATGGAAAAGATCTGGAAGAAAATGACAAAGTAGGAATTGCTAACAATTTCTTTCACTCTCTATTCAGCCAGGTCGATCTCTTTGTGTAAGAAAAGCTGATTAACCCATTGTCGAATATGTGCCCTTATCGTGCCTACCTGGAAACACTTGTTAACTACAGACAGGAAGCCAAGAATTCGCAGCTTACAACAGAAATGTACCACAAAAGACCAGTATCCTGATGTTAAACAGACATTCGAGAAGAGCGACAGCGGTATGCACCAACAATCGAGAATAAAATTCTTCTCAAAATCGAAAACGGTGGAAATGTTAGGAAGGCTTCGACTCGATCTGTGCCACCAGCCTAAATACATAATGAATAACATCTCCCTCTATTTACAACTGGTAAGAAGTAATTCCCCGAATTTTGTTTGCTTTCCAACGATTTGTCGCATATCAAGTTGAATATTATGGGCGTAAAGTGAAACTCAATCCTCAGATCCAACTCACTCACATCAGTATTTTAGAGAAGAATCACCTTGTGTACCATATTAATCGCGTGAACGTGACGTACTTTTCGGTTCCCAAAGGAATGGCGGATTGCACTCGAGATAATATATTCTTAGGACATTTCTCTATTGTGTGTGATTATGGATTTGGTGTCGAGCGAAGGTTTCAATGGACCGTATGCTCGAAACCCTTTTAATTTCTCACACTTCAACCTGTGTGACTTACAAGTGATGGTCGACAGTGTTCATTACCCGTCAATACCTTCAATGCCTGACTTCAAGGCAGGACAGTATACGAGATCTTACCTCTCGCTCTTCTCTTCATTAAATAAATGGATGGAAGAAGCTGGAGACGACTTGCCCTACTCCGAATACTCAGTCAGTAACGTCCTGTATGCTTTTGACTTAACACCCGACAAAAATGCCATTGGCAAGCATGTCAGTGCAATGAGGTACAGAACCATACGTCTCAAAATGAAATTTTCATCACCGTTGCCTGAAAAATTCACATGCGTCTTGTACAGCGAGTTCGAGAACGTGTTTTCATTGACAAAAGACAGATCTGTTCTTCTCGACTATGAATAGTGAAGAAATAGCGCGATTGTTCGAAAGTGTCGTTAAAGATTATCGTATAGGTGTATGTGCTCGCGACGAATTGCTTACGAACACTCTTAGTGAGTCAGCTCTTCTGGTCGTCAACCCCAACCGCTTGGACCGACCAGGAACCCACTACATACGTTTTACCTCGGAGAAAAAGAAGCAGATTATTTGGACACGTTTGCCCGCCCCCGCCCGAAGATTTTGCTGCATTTCTCAAAAGACAAATTCGCAAGTCGACTCTTAACAAGACTAATTTAACATCCCGAGTCTATTGCTTCTGGACTCCACTGTATTTTCTTTTCAAGCCATACATGTCGCGGTGTTACTATGTGAGACAAATTCTTAACTCTTTTCTTCCCTCCAAAAACCTTGTCTGAACTGCAATCAATGGATGGACCAAGGCATTATCAAGAATTTGAAAATGCGCAAACCGGAGGCGCATATGGAAAAAAATTATACCGTGAATAGAAACCAACCAACCTATAGATTCTGTTATAGATTTGCAGCTGTGCATATGAGAGTTGGTGAAAGTGTGGCGTCAAGGTGTGACGGAAACAATTATTAAGAATATTTTCGCAAAAAGCAAGTTTTGTTAAAACACCAATTAACAGTGAAGAGAGGAATGAACTACTAGAGATATTGAGCTATCTTGGAAAGAACTCGAGTGAGAGGTTTGATCAGTGGAGAAATTGTTCTTGACGAATTTTTAGGAGTTAATAATGATGTTATAATAGCTGAATATCCAAGTGACTCCAACATTTTTGAGAGTATTGAGAGAAGTAGTGACAGTATCGACGATGGATGGAATGAAAATATCCAACCCATCGTTGGGCCATAAATTCAAGTTACAGGGAGAAGTGTAGGCTGGATTGCAGGAAGTTTTATTTTAGCCAGCGAGTTATAAATTACTGGAATAAGTTACCTACTTAGGTGGTAGAGGCTGACAGGTTGGAGAAATTCAAAGGTCAGCTGGATAGTTACCTATACTGTAAAAATTTGTGGGGCAATGATAATATTGCCACTTTAGATATAATCGATCATTTAAATAAACAAAATTTTAAAATAATGCCTATTTACTCAGTGTATTTTCCTTCCTTTCAAACGATGGGGAGACATCAAAATCGACAGTTTCTTCCTTGCCCGTTTCGGTGCACGCTTTTCCCTGGCCACCATGGCACGAGGAGGCCTCCAGAGGAGGCCTTTTCTTCTTCAGCCCCAGAAAAGTCTGAAGATAGGCTTTCACCTTGGATTCGATCGACATGTCCTGTCTCTTTAGAATTTCAGACATCTCTTCATCCAGAGAAATCATCCGTTGGTGTTCTCGAGTGCCAGGAGTAAATGTTTTTTGAAAGAGTCGTTCATTTTCTGATTAGCCATGTTATCAGCAGAATTATCAGACTGCCCAGTAAGGGAAAAAATGCTCTCCTTGCTGATGAATATACCTCCGTCGTTGTGTGAAGGGAACCGTTTTATCGGCTAAAACATGCAACAGTTTCTTTTTGCACTCGAGTCTTAGATGTTTTTAGGAGGTTGAGGTAGTAAATTTTTGCGCAGTTTGCACTGAGAAGGGGATGCCTGTCTCAAAACTGCATTTGCTTTCTTGGGGCTGGCACCAGACAGAAAAGTGAAGTCTGTTTTCGGAGTCTTTTTTTTTTTTTTGCCATATAGATACATGCGCGATTGAGGGGGCTTCCTACATACGCAGACATAATTGTTCTGGTATATCTTGGCGAAAGTCCAATAATAAATATAAGAATAGCTTTTCTGTGATGTCGTTATAAATATCGATGAGCACGCTCGAATGACTGGGAAATACTTGTGATGCTAAGTGAGAAATTTGTCGGGAATATCTAGGATTTTTAAAAACAATTAAATAGTGAGAATGATGGTTCGATATTGTCTACCCTGACAGAACAAATTTTGGGAGAGAAGGCAGATGTTTGTGTTCCTGTGATGGCTCCTTTTAACGAATATTTCGGCGATTTCAGAACTGTCTTTCGCTTCGTGTAGGAGATCGTCAATTATAATTAGATTTCTGACACGTCTACCAACTTCGGACAATTTCGAGCCTTTTACGAAATTTACGTACGGAAATTGTGAGAACTGGTCCTGCTCTTCTGAGTAGCAGTAGACTGTTCTCTCAGGAGGTGGTAAAATTAGCTGTTTGCTGATCTTAATAAGGGACAGAATGAAGGTAGCTTTGCTGCTTTGTGTACTGCCGACCATGACACAAGTGAAGAGGTGGATAAAGGCACAAACAGCGAGAGAAATAAACCTGATGATTCACTTTTGGCTGTGATTTTCATGGAAGTAGGGGGTTGAGCTATATGCCTCTTAAATGTGAAACCAAACCGCCTAGTTAATGATGTATCGAGCAGCTTTGACTGCCATTTGTCACGTTTCACACTGAATAGTACGGGCAGTGATGTGTGGAACAGTTGAAATAACAACTGTTCCACACATCACAGCGGAACGCATTACTTCTAAATTTACGAGTCGGGTGTTGTTCTCGTTTAGGGCAATGCCTTTACATTTTGTCACTGATTTGCCTGCTCGGGTTCTGTATGAATACGACTTGGGCCGCGAAGTCACGTATTGTACAATAATATCCCCGTTCAACTCATCTAACAGCTCGCCGAGTGAGTGACCGATAATGGGAGCAATATCCCCAGGCATATATGTGAATAAATACCACACTGTAATAATCGTTACATATAATAATCGTTCTCCTAGAGGTGCGATGATGTTATAGAGTTTAATTATTCCGTAAGAAGCAACAAAGGACTTGTACAGTATATCCTTCTGCTTGGAAATTTGCTCATATCCAGCCAGTTCCTAAAAAGAGTGACAAATCCCTCCCATCCAATTATCGTCCCATTGCAATTACTTCTACTCTTTCTAAAGTAATGGAGAAATCAATTAACCGCCAACTCTTAAACTACCTAGAAACCTTCCGTCTGATCAACGATCGCCAGTATGGATTCCGTCAGTGTCGATCCACTGGTGATATTCTGGCTTATGTTACCCATTTATGGACTAATTCAATGGAAAGGTTCGGTGAAACACAAGTAGTTGCTCTTGACATCTCAAAGGCTTTTGATCGTGTTTGGCATAAAGGTCTTCTAAACAAGCTTCCATCTTATGGTTTCCCAACTGTTTTTAGTAATTGGTTATTAAGTTTTCTCTCTGATCGCTCACTGAGGGTGATGGTAAATGGCTCTGTCTTCTCACTTCTCCACTAATGCCGGTGTCCCCAAAGGTTCAGTTCTTTCCCCCACTCTTTTCCTCTTGTATATCAATGACCTTCTCCCATTGACTGGAAATCCTATCCATAGTTTTGCTGATGATAGCACATTGCATTCAACTTTCCATTTTGAGAAACCTTGTCCAGTTCAATCAGCTTCAAGTTCTCGAAAATCTGCTGCCAATTCCTTAAATGCCGATCTTCAGGTAATTCTCCAGTGGGGCAAAGACAACTTAGTTGATTTCAACCCTTCTAAAACTCAATCTTGTCTTATATCTCGCAAAAAGGATTCTTCTGCTCCTATGCTTATCTTTAGTGACACTCCGATTTCTAGGCAAAATGATATATCTCTTTTGGGGATTACCCTGACTTCTAATCTCTCTTGGCACAAGCACATTACAAATATCGCTTCCTCTGCATCTAAAAAACTTGGTTTTCTCTTTCGCTCTCGGCGTTACTTTTCTCCCAAACAGCTGCTCACTCTGTATAAATCGCAAATCCGCCCTGCCATGGAATATTGTTCCCACATCTGGGGTGGTGCCCCCAAAACCTCTCTCAGGCTTCTTGATTCCATTCAGAAGAGGGCAGTTAGGTTAATTAATGATTCATCTCTAACAGAGTCTCTCCACTCGCTTTCTCATAGACGCACTGTTTCTGCTGCATGCCTCTTCTACAGATACTTCCATGGGCACTGTTCTTCTGAATTGGCTTCTATAATTCCCGCTCTCTTTCAAAACAGTCCGAACACGTGCCGCCACCAGCCAACATCCATTTACTGTCCAACTTCAAACCCACAGAACCAACTTTTCATCTTCCTCATTTATTCATTCAATTGCCGTTTTCTGGAACAACCTTCCTTCATTCGTATTTCCTGAAAATTACAATCTACAGAAGTTCAAGTCCAATATCAACAAATATCTTCTTTCGTCTTCTCAACCTCCAACCCAAGCACGGTACTAAGTACTATAGGTTATAATACCTCTCGTGTTTGGGGTTCTCATAAAAAAAAAAATTATTCCGTAAGAAGCAACAAAGGACCTATTAAAGTGGTTCCTTTGCGATATAGGGCTTCTGTACCTTCAAGAGCGCTGTATCCTATTAGTATTTTCTTCAGTGACTAGTCGCGCATCGTGAATAATTTTACTATCATCTAGGAACTGCTCGACAATGCTTCAGTAGGAGGAGCATAGAACAGTATTTACACGATTTGTATGCATGGCAAACCTTCCCCACAAAGAATTCATACACACTTAGCCAAAGCACGTTTGGACGGATGTTTTTTAATTTGTGCAGGATCGAGTGCAATGCCTTCCTTCTGTTTAAATTCTTGGATGTAGGCGTCACGATAGGCACCCCGAGGCCAGCCTGAAGCCTCTTGTTCGATAAAACTGCCAAACAATGATTGGTATGTTTCATCAAATTGACACACTTCGTAGAATTTGACAATTTCGTAGCCGCAGTCACATGCCAGATCTAGCTTTGGAGTTGCCCATATGTCTGTTATGGTCGTATCTTCGCGATTACAAAGAGGGTATTCCTCCTTAGCACATTTTTCACAGAGAGGAAAAATAATTTTCCATTACACATTATCGGTAATAACAGAAGAAACAACTTCTTTAGTGCTCGCACGCGTGCACTAGCAATGCCAAAATATGCTTTAGGGCTGTAATCGAAATCTCTCAGAATAACCTTTGGATGGCCATGAGGATACACCCAGCATATACACACCCAGGGGTATAGGGAGCAAAAATCCACATAACTAATCTGTTTGGTTTTATCCGTTTTGTGATGTTTAAAACAGTCCACGTGGCCATCTATGAGGGCACATCTAGGTATAATCAGTTCTGCTCTATTAAAGCCGGCTACAAAAGCATTCAAGGTGAGATTATTTTTTCTCATTATATTTTTATAAAGGGTTTTCCAATAGTAACGCTCGATGTTTGGCAACAGCGCATGACGAAGTCGACAGTCACACAGGTGGTATCTTTGGTAGCCGTATTCAGTTAGTCTCTGCATTTTATTATGGAGCGTTACACGACTGAGCAACGAGTCGAAATTGTAAAAAAATATTATCAAAACCAATGTTCTATTCGTCAAACGTTTCGTGCACTCCGTGCAGTTTATGGTGTCGACGAACGTCCTTCAGAATCCACAATTCGCCGTTTAATAAACAAATTGGAAGCAACTGGGTCTGTGGCAAATCTGAAAGTGCCTGTACGTCAGCGAAACGCAAGATCCGTTGAAAATATTGCTGCAGCCGGGAAAGTGTGCGTGAGAATCCGCAACAGTCCATTCCGCGTCGGGCTCAAGAACTTGGCCTGTCTTCGACGACAGCTTGGCGAATCCTGCATAAGGCTTCACCCTTATAAAGTGCAATTAACCCAACAACTAAATCCCAACGATCATGCGCAGCGGCGTGCATTCGCTGATTGGGCGCTAGAGCGCCCAATCAGCGAATCGATCCTGATTTTGGGCGAAAAATAATGTTTAGTGACGAGGCTCATTTCTGGTTAAGTGGCTTTGTTAACAAGCAAAATTGCCGAATTTGGAGCGACGAAAACCCACGGGAGATTCATGAGGTCCCACTACATTCCGAAAAAGTTACGGTATGGTGTACACTTTGGTCCGGCGGAATAATCGGTCCGTATTTTTTCGAAAACGAAGAAGAAGTGGCACTTACGGTCAAAGGTGAGCGATACAGGGCTATGATAAGAGATTTGTTTTGGCCTGCAGTGGATGGAATCGATCTAACAAACATTTGGTTTCAGCAAGACGGTGCTACGTGCCATACGGCACGTGATACAGTAACACTATTGCATGAGAAATTTGAAGGTTCCGTTATATCGCGAAATGGTGACGTTAATTGGCCGCCCAGATCCTGCGACCTAACGCCACTGGATTTTTTTCTCTGGGACTTTCTAAAATCCAAAGTCTATGCTAACAAACCACGGACGGTTGCCGCCTTAAAGGCCAACATTAGGCGCGTTATTGCTGAAATGAGCCACTTTTATGCGATAACGTCATCACCAATTGGGTATCCAGGATTAACCAAACCAGACAAAGCCGCGGCGGACATTTATCTGATATAATTTTTAAAACATAATGTTAACACATATACTTCATAATAAAAATAAATCGCTATCACTCTCACAATTTGTTTTATTGCGTTACAAAAATCGAGCGTTACTATTGGAAAGCCCTGTATTTACATTTTTATCTCTTATATTTTTTCTCTTGGCTTTTCAGAAACGTTTATTCGCGATCCAGCATTTCTTCATAGAGAAGTGACATGTGTAGGTTTCTCTTTGTCTGCAGTGTGTTTACCTTGATAATAGATTCCATATCGGTGAAAATAAAAACCATGAAATTCATACACGGTGTTATCTCGGGTCACATTGACGAAAAAGGGCCAAATCCGAGCCGGTTCCCTTCCCCCTGTGAATGGGCATTGACATATCGGCACGTTCTCTTGTTGCCCTATCCAAGACAACCAGGCAAGTGCTTTTCCGATTTGGACGTTAGACCGGCGATACCCCCTCTTGGGGAGGATAGCCATCGTGTTTTGGGGTAGAAAGTTCCTAGCTAAAATTGTACTACATGTTCCAGCAATGGTGAAGATCTCCGGTAGAGGGACCACCGTGTGTAGGTCGAGGAAATTTGGTCTCTTCAAATTGTGCTTATTAATATTGTACCAATGGATTATTTTGGATTTCCTTCGGATCTACAGGTTTCTATTTGTGATGGTGAGTTAATTACGGCAAACTTCTAAGGTGACGCCAATTTCTGAGCGTTTTTAATTTATGCTTTGTCTTCCTCTACTAACGAACGTTCACAATGGCTACGCCTTATAGGTCTGACCGTTGATTATTGTCTATTGGTTTTCGATTTCTAATCTTAATTGTCTCCCTGCAATTATATTTGTATTTTAGTGTTCCTAGAATGGCCTGCATTATTTTATTCTAGAAGAAGTTAAATTCTGATAGTTTTGCTGCAGTATTATAATGAATTGTTTGGATTTTTATTTTTGCATCGTTAAAATATTTTCTGTTGTGGCAGTCTTTGCTTCTTCTCCGACCTGCTGAATAAAAGGCTTCGTTTACTACGTCAGGTCATATGGTACACGTTGCCGCTCCGCTATTGGCTTTTGCCTTCGAAAGATGGACACAGCTGCTCACATTTGGATTAATTGCATTTCTAATTCAACATTCTTCATTATTATTATTATTATTAATCTGGTTATTAATCATTGCTCATGACGTCACAGTATTTATTAATGATTTTATTGATATGCAAATTTCATTCTTGATCCGTGGTCCTTATATCTATATATTCTGCTGAACTTGATAGTGTGATTTTCGTATCCTGTTAATTGACTATGACGTCACCATGTGTCATGTGCCACTGTGAAACATCCTATGCATATTCCTCCCCTGCCTGTCTTGCTCCCTAGTGGCAATAGTTGGAATTACAATTTTCGGTCGATTGTGATTTTTTTTCAGTAGACCCGTTTCAGGAGATTGTCTATTAGTAGACTGTTCTCCGCACACTGATACTTCCCGAACGACAGATAACGCGTATCCGACATGCGTATCCCGCGAGGAATCTAGCTCCGCCGCTGGTGAGGACTCGGATCCAATTAACACCTTCCTTCCCCTTAAGGCAAACAGCCGATCTCGGCAAAAGAAGAGTAAAAAGAGATCCAGGGTCCGTCTACTTTGCTCCACTAACAATCCTTCCTCAGTTGATGATATTGGCAGATCACCCTCTGTTGATCCTGAACAATCAATTGCAGCTAAACTTGACTTCAGCATCTACTCCAGTTGCTGCCGCCATCTTGGAATCGCTTGCTGACGCTTTTCCTGCTCTCCCTTCTGCACAACCAGCTCTACCTTCATCCATCCAACCAACTGCCCCTGTTTCTCCTACTTCAGCTCATCCTGCAGCCTCTTCCTGTACTTCTTCGAATCTGGCTACCTCAGCTCCATCATGCACATCACTTTCAAAAACTGCTCCTTCACTCTCAGCCCTTGAGCGGACTGTTGCATCAGGGCTCCCATCCTCGAACAGGCTTGCTGTTCCTGTCTCCTCTGCCCCTGATGTCGCTGCTTCTGCTGACTCCTCATCACTTCATCAAGTAATATCTACGCTGCATAAATATCTAGTGGCATTCCTAAACCACGACAATAACAGATTTACTAGGTCGGCAGAAAATACTGTGCAGGAGCTGTGGGCTAGACTGGAGACTATCACCACAGCTCTCCTGATTGATAATGAAAAGCTCTGAGCAGTTAATGAAGAGCTCAGGTCCGAGATAAGCATCCTTGAAAGAGTACTTGATACCTTATCCAAGCTCCCTCCAACCGCAACTCATCCTGCACTGGAAGCCCCTCACAGAATAAAGAACTACCCCTCAGATCCTACGCCTCGGCAGCCAAGACGGCATCTGCTACATCATCTCAAGGACTTTCCCACCTCCCACAACTAGCCAAAGCTGACACCCAAAAACCTCAGCATCTTCTCCTGGTCCGTGCATCTGAAGAATCAGAACTGAAGACTAGTGGAGAGGTGAAAGAAACTGTACAGAATACGCTAAAGAACGACTTCAAAATAGTTAAGATCAAGTCATTGAGAGCAATTAGGAACTGGGGAGTTCTTGAAACCACAACCAAGGAGGATCTGGACAACATCGCAGCTGCCTGCTCATTTTACTCTGCTCGAGTAACTATGAATCCCCCAAGTGCACCAATCCATCTATCTTGGTATATGATGTTCCCACAAGTGTTACCAAAGATGAGATCCTTGAGGACTTGTTCTACAAAAATCTTGCTGACCATGGCGTCACCCTTGAGGAAATAAAACAGGATACCAACCTCAGGTTCACAATCAAAGCTAATTCCAGTTGTGCAGCTCACCACGTCATCACACCTAGAATCTTCAGAATAATCATGTCACTTGACAGGATCTTTCTTAGGTGTAGTTCTCACAAGTTCCGCCCGTTCACCGTGGTGACTAAATGCTTTTTGTGTCTTGGATATGGACATACATCCCAGCACTGTATGTACTCATCCTCTACGTGTGGACTCTGCGCCCGTAGTGGCCACCTTCATGCAGAATATCCAAACAAGGATGAGAATCCTAGCTGCGTGAACTGGAAGAGAAGACGTCGTGAACATGGGCACTCGGTGTGGGATGCAGCCTGTCCTGAATACCAGCAAGCACTAGAACAAATAAGACTAAGGACCGCCAATGAATAACCCCCAAACTCTTCAACCACAGCCCCTAGCTGTACAGGGCAGCTCCTCTCCTTCCAATCCACAGTCTCCAGCAATAGCCATAGTGTCAAACTTAAAGTCATCAAGATCAGTGGTCACAGATCCAGCACTGTCGCTGATGAGATGCGACGTGTAGCAGAGGAGCACTCTATAGATATAATATCAATCCAGGACCCCTATATCTCCAAGATGAAACTTGGTAACTCATTTACAGTCATGGGACTCTCCATCCACACTCGGGTAATTCAGCCTATCCTCGATGACCAATCGACCAATATTATGATCCTCAACAGCCAGTTAAATATCCTAGTCATCCACAGCCTTTGCAATAAGTATGCAACCTGTGTTCAAATCACCCATGCCTCATCTATGTTTTATGTAAATTCACTCTACTATCCACCTTCCAAGGACATAGAAGAATCTCTCAAATACCTTGAGTTTGCTTTGCAATATTTGGGTTCTAAATCAATACTTATAACTTCGGACGTCAATGCAAAATCCCAATTCTAGTATAGCTCTTCCTCAGATCCTCGTGGGCTTCTCCTGGACCTCATTCTCACCTGCAATCTGGCAGTCCAGAATCAACCCGACCAACTCTCCACATACTGCAGTTCTACTGGACAATTTAACATAGATATTTCTATCACCACCAATGACCAGAGGTCCCAGATCACTGACTGGACCACTATCCCTGAGTGGACGCTGAGTGATCAGAGGATCATCCTATTTCATGTTGCTCCTGCCAGTTCCATCCATCCTTGTCATTCCAGAAAATACTGATGGAATTTGTTTTTTTGTCATTCCAGAATACAGATGGACTTTGTTCGTTTCTCCACAAAATCAATTGGCTTGGCAGCCTTCGATGGATCAATTGAGCATGACTTCTCATTTTGCATGACACTGCTTGACACTGCTTTGGCCACCGAACTATGTGAACTCGTTCAGTAATCCATAACTCTAAAGCCTCATACATATCAGCCAAGAAAAAGACATTCACTCCCAGGATCTGCTCTTGGGGGACAGTAGAACTCAGTAAACTTCGTAAAGATGTCCATCACGCCCGTAAACAGTACCAGCGGCATCGTGGATGGCCTCCTCCAGATGTAATAATGACTCTATAATGACTACATCACTAAAAAGAATCAGTACACAAAAGCAATAGCAAACAAGTAAAAGGAAACGTGGACCAACTTTGTTAAGGACTCTGGCAATGCAAATCCCTGGGGGCTTTATTTCAAATTTCAAGGGGGAAGACTTTCACCTCAGACATCTTAGGGTCTGTGGTTGTAGGAACAAATGAATCAACTAATTGGCACGACTCGGTCAATCTCATTCTGGACAATCTTTTCCCAACTGGTGACCCCTTGGAAGACCTTCCCGAACTTGCTGATCTTCGAGCACAAAATGCTAATTACTGTTCTCAGTCCTTAGCTGACCCCTTTACCATGCTGAAGCTGGATGGAATACTGAAAAAAAAATCAATCCCAGGAAATGTCCGGGCATGGACCTTATTGAATATGTCTTCATCCTCAGGTTCTACAAATTAAGACCATCATACCTTTTGCTGCTGTTTAACAAGTGTCTACGAGATAGCCAGTTCCCTAAGTGTTGGAAAGAGGCATTGCTCCGGCTCAATAAAAAATCAAATAAGTCTTCAACTGAACCACGGTCCTTCAGGCCTATTGCACTACTGGCTAAGGGTGCTTACACATAGAACGCAGGTGACCGCTTACTTGGAACCAGCAGCGATACGCAGCTAAAGCTTCTCACTGGGTATGAACCATAGAAAGCAGTGACCGGTGCAACTTCTCACTGGGGTAGGTTTTAGGGGCGCTACTATATTGCGGAACGTTAATCCCTTTAGCTCTCAGGTAAAACCGCTACCGTAAAATTTTCGATTATCTCTTCCTGCAATTCAGTGGGTGTCCCGTAATTTTCAGGTGAAAACTTATCAAAAGATAAATAATTAGGGGAAAAGAGACAGAGTGGGTTGTTTACTAATGCCCATTGCAGGACATTCGATTAAATATTCGTTGGAATGAGCGCTGAAATAATTGAAAGAGGAAGGGGATAATGTTGCTGCAGGGAAGAATTAAAAATTTATCGAAGGGGGGAAAAAAAAACGCTAAAGTTGCGAAGTGTTCAGAAGTTACTACACATAAATACGCGTTATGTATTAATAACAGTTGAGGAGAATAAAAAAAAAAAAAAACAGGAAAGATGAGACGAGGTAGCATAGCTAAAAATCGAAAAATGAATAATTTTATTCTCTTCCCTCCCTGTTGGTTTGATCATTATGTATAATTTCACAATTTTCGCTCTTCTGTCTTGCCATGCCATTTTTTGTCATTATTCTCATTTAAGTTTATATATTCAAGCGTCATGTAGAGGAAAATGCTTTTTGCTGCCTCTGATGTATGTTTTACCCTTTTTTATGTAAGATTCAGTTTCTAATTATTTCAAACATTATTCAATTATAAGTGTATACATATATATATATATATATAAGAGTTATAAGTGTATACATATACATATATATATAAGAGTTAAGTTAATAATGGTAAGAGTTTTTTAAAGGTAAAATATGATATACTAGCTTATCAGGTAAACCATAAACCATGGCGGGTACCCAACGTGACCTGGAAAAAATCAATCTATGCCATGACATAAGCAATAAATTATAAACATATATAAAAATGCCATTAAAATGTTAGTTACGGCAATAAGATACATTGCAAGGGACTTTTTCGAGGGCTAACCCTTACAATGTATCAACCATAATTAACGAGCTATCCGTTTCTGTAGTCATCGTCCAGCATAACTATGTCCTAATATACGTAAAATAGTATTAAGTTAGAGCCAAAAGTATAAAATTTTGTAGTAAGTTAGAGCCAAATGGTAGTAATAAAATTTGTTAATTAATCCCAAATTTAGCAGTAAACTGGCAAGATGACTGTTAGCCCGACGGATAGCCAAAATTTTAAATTAAATTAAAATTATAGAAAGAGCTATAATTATTGTTAGGCATATGTGCGTAGTTGATAGTAAATGCTGTCACGGTAGTCTAATCAAAAATAATAACAGTGTGAGCTATAGCTAACAAAGGCGAACGGAAAAAGGTATAAGAATAGATATAGTACCTCAATCCCCCTCGAATACTCTAATAGTTCATGAGGTATGAAAAGATAGGGATGTGAAAGTTAAACAGCAAAGAAAAAGCAAAATAATTAACATAGGATGTAACCTTATAGTAAGGTATCCTGGTTAGAATGATTTAAAATTAGAATGCTTACCACCGTATGGCCAAGGTACTAGAAAACCACATGTATTGGCACGTGTAGCATATATAACTACCGATCGCAGCCCCCCTAGGAAATGTAATAGTTAAGTTAAGTGATAAAATAAGTATAATTACATACAGCGCCCTCTGCTGTTATTTAATATACTGTATAGTATTACACATAGAAAAGCCGTCAAATAAGTATCTCTCTCGAAGTAATAATAGAAGTTTACAGAATAAGTTCCTACCCATGGAGCAAATATAGGTACAAGTTTTTAATGCGAGTAAGCTATATGTAACTTACTCCATGGGCAGTGCCTACTATTCACATAATTACATATCCAACGAAATTTATCTAAGCCAAAGAAACACCTACGAAAATTTTAACAAAGGCTATGTTATATTAGCGCCTGTTAAGGACTTTATCTATAATACTCTGTGCGTTAAGGTTATAATTCCCCTTGTTGTTTGCTATCAATATAGCTCTATACATATATCT
This sequence comes from Mastigoproctus giganteus, assembly GCF_048544385.1. Lineage (NCBI taxonomy): Eukaryota > Metazoa > Arthropoda > Arachnida > Uropygi > Thelyphonidae > Mastigoproctus > Mastigoproctus giganteus. The sequence continues at coordinate 131,789,288 of NC_143577.1, read as the reverse complement.
TGTAATTATGTGGTGTGGGAAGTAATTTTCTAAAAGCTTGGATCTGAATTCAATGAGTGTATCTATAATATAATCTGTCTGGTTACATATGTGTATTCTTCTGATGCTTTGCGCGATTAGGGTATTGCGATGTATCCTTTTTGAGATATTCGAGTTCCAGTTAGTGAGGTCAATAGTATTAAAATGAAAATTTTTGCGTTTATCATACAGTTTAGTGTGTACGGTATTGTTATCTATCCTTATATCCAAGTCAAGGAAGGTAGCAGATTTGGAATTATTAGTGTTGGTGAGTTCTAATGTTAATTCAGGCGGATAATATTTGATTGCTTCCGTATGGAAGTCAGGCATATTAAAAACTATCAAATCGTCAATATATCTGTATAGAACCATATTTTGTTTAAAATTATATTCGAAGTGGTGTAGGTATAAATTTGCCACAATGCATGAGCTACATGCGCCCATCGGTATACCTGTATGTTGCCTATAAAGATTACTGCCATTAAATATATAGTTATAGATATATATATTTATATATATATATATATATATGAAATGAAATGTATATTTATTTTCTTGCCCAATTATCATCTTTTTCTCTGAAAAATTCCTTAAAATTCATAATTTGGTCATATAATCTAATATCATCGATTTTCGATTATACAGTCCACACAAAATATTTATAAAAAAAACCAAAAAAAAAAAACCCAGCGTAATACAAATATTAACCAGGTTATATACTTCTGTACCTCATACCATATATATTTAATATAAAATATATTTCATATATATATGAAAATATATATCAAATATTCATATATCAAAGTATTAAAGATATTTTACTGGATTTATACGTTATACATATATATACACACACGCACACGCACACACACACACACACACACACACATATATATATATATACATAAATAAATAAATGTTCTCTTTATACTCCGGGACGACCGAACAGTCAGAGGAGTTTACAAGATACACAGAATACAAGAAACAGCATATTTCCTTCCAACATTTCTCCACAGCATTCCTGTTCGAATGTAGTTTTTCAGTTTTATCCCATACTGGTCGTCGAAGATAAACTTTGAAAATAAGAGCTTCAATGTCCATGTTACAATGAATGTGTGGCGTCGACAACCAGCGAGCTTAAATAAAAATTCATTTAAGCAAGCAGGTGGGTCAGCACAACCAGCACTAACCAATTCCGATACGTTTTTGCAGACCCCCGCTGTCTCGCGTGACTTGGTGGACAGGGGGATGAATCGCATTTTCCATTAACGGATTAAATTTGGATGATTATCAGTGATTTTTAGGTATAGCTTAGTAATGAAAATCATACAACATATTTTTCATATTAATTAATTTTCATTTAATGTTAACTGCAGAAGGAAAACCGAGATTAATTAGAAGGGAGGAAATATGAACCGACGGGTGTTATCAGTTACTGTCTTCATTTAAAATATAATTCATATTTTACGCACCGTGCAGGCTGCAATTTGTTGTACAAAGCAAAACAGTAAGAAACTTTTTTAAAAAAAGTTTCTTATTGTTTTCAATGATAATAAAATTTAATGTGATGTTTTTAGAAACAATAAATATAAATCTAGAAACTGAAGTAATGAAAAGTTCAATTTAGATATTCCAAAACTATTTCTTCGTTGTCATAACGATTATTTATTTAATTTTTTTTTTCAAGATTGAAAACAATAAGGAACTGATGGGCATACCCAATGTCTGTACATTACAGTAGACAAAATTTTGAATATCATAATTTATGTAACGAATTGGAAGTTTCTAAATATTTAGAACGAATAGAGAAACGCTGTTTCCATTTCGAATAATAAAAACACTGACTGACCGATTATTTCTACATACGGTATTTATTAGCACTTTACAAATACAGTAAATATAAGAAGAAAAGAAAGAACTGTTGTTACTTTGAGAAAATAAAAAAATATAATGGTATTTTTTTATTATTTTATATATTTTTTCAGCATTTCTCCATGGTATTTAATGCAGTTTGACACTTTTATCCCATATTGCACGTTTAACATAAATCCATAAAAGTCAGTCTGAAATCAAAATTTCAGTATCCATGTTTAAAACTTTAGGATTACAAGTTTTTCTACAGCAACAGCAGTTCTAAAAATTGCCTGAAGGCCAGATTAATATCAGAGGTGTGAACAACGCGTACCCAGTTGAGTGACATCTGTACTTCCCTGAGACCAGTAAGCTTAAATTGTTGAGGTAAGCTGGGTGATTAAAACAAGAAGCGATGCCACTGTCCACACGCTCTTATTATATGCACTCCCATTGAATTACATTGTTCATTTAGGCTGCTGTTTCCAAGTAAGCGGTCACCTGCGTTCTACGTGTAAGCACCCTAACCTTGGAAAAATATTAGAGCGGCTAATGGCCCACAGAGTTACCACTTTCTTCCTTTAACAGGATTAAATTTCCCCTTACCTTTCCAAAGGAGTTCCAGCTACCTTCCTGAATTTTACAACCGATCCCACTAACAATAGGAAGGCAGAAAAAGTACACTTACAGAACCACCTGCTACAGGAGTGGCAAAACAGATGATACGGTACCACCAAAGGAGAGATCACCCGCAAGTTTTTTTCCACAGACAAATAGAGTACTGTATACCCGAAATCACCGTCATGGTTCTTCCCAGGACTTCATACAACGTACTTAATAACAGGGCATGGCCCCTTCAATGCAAAGCTCGCTGGCTTCAGACTCACAGACAACTCACATTGCACTTGTTGAGAAATAGAAGACTGGAACCATCTTATGTTTGACTGTCCAATATATGAAGACCTAAGATATATTCTAATTGCAAAAGTGAGATATCTTCGAAGAGGACATGAATTTCTCCTCCTTGAAACCGAAGAGGATTATAAAGCATTGTCACGATTCGCCCAGGACCTCTTCTCGAGAAGAAGGGTGCAAATTGCCATACACTGAGGAAAAGAGGAAATGCCACTCAACCATAACAATGAAAAGACAAAACATATCACCAACCAGCATTTCTCCTCTTTAAACGAAAAAAGGTTAAAACCGAAAAACTTGATGACAGACTGCAAGTGCAACCTCAAAAACCTGAACTGCAAGTACAGGACTTGTCCCAGCAATGACCTACAACCCCAGAAGTTGACATCTCTTTAGAAGAAGTAGAACTTAAATAGAAGACCTACCATGGATTTGACCTCATTGCAGCTCTGTTGCCAACGCCACAGGCTATACCTGTGCTCTCTTGCACGGTAATTTCTTTCCACTTCCCTGGGGAGGGATGGAGATGGTTTCACTGTCTCTTCCCCTCCTCGCTCTCCCTTTCCTCATGGTGGGACATGGGTCTGCCCCACTGACCACAGGGGTCACGTCCTCTATCGACCCCTTACTTCCTATTTCCTCCCCCTAGCCTTCAGTCTCTTCCCTACTCTGTTCACTTTCACAGTATAACCCCACATAGTCTAAATTTAAATCTTTGACCTGGAGTCGCCTTCCCTATTGGCTCCATATTTCTGACTTTCCCCCTACTCTGCCTAAACACTAGCGAATGCCCGATACGATGTCAAAATTTTAAAAATTTGTCAAAATTCGAAATGCATATGAAAACCCCTATCGGCCTCACCTTTCAGCGACTACTTCCCAATACTATTAAATTATGATTATTTATTTTTATTTTATTATTTTTTATTTTTTATTTTATTATTTTATATAGGTCCTTGCCACTGAAACTCAGGAAATTAGGTGGCAGGACCTGCCAGAGTGAAAACTTAAAATTACTGGGTACCTGGTTTGCCTCCAGGAGGCATAGTGTGGACAACGTTGGGCCCCCAGCAGGGATCTAGCGGCTAAATGGCCAGAAGAACAACGAAACACAACACTACACTTACAAAATCCATACACTTTTAAATCTCTGGCCTTCCCAGTGAACTGGTACGCCTACAATGAAAGCAACGCGGAGATGAGGGAAACCCCTGGTGCCGTTAGACACGAACACACTATACACTATACTATGGCTTCGCCCAATCTATATAAAAGCCAAGAGCACCTGCCAAAACAGAATCGATTATGGGTACAAAAATTAAGAAATATAACACAACCATGATCAAAATAATACAAACAAATGCCCAGCGAGCAAAAGTGGTGGCTGACCAGATTCGGGTCAAGGCTTATGAAGAGAACATAGACATTAGTATATTACAGGAGTCGTACGTCCATGCAAGGCGTGTGGTGGGCTACCCACTACAATATAAAGTGATCCATACAGAGGAAGACACCCGCGTGGGCGGCGGTATTTGTCAGAAACATGAATAACGCAGTTGCGTTATTCTTGTTATTCAAGCCGTGCATAGTTGGGCACAGGTGCACGGCTTGGGCACCTGTGCCCAACTCATCACAGCACTGGGTTCCCTCTACATGGTGGCTCTATTCAGTAGACTGGGACAAGAAATAGAGATCGCCATCAACTACCTACGTTACCCACAGAACACCCTGCCAAACGAAAGAATCATAATAGGCGCGGATTTAAACTGCCCCTCTCCGCTATGGTATAGCGCTGCAGATGATATAAAAGGGACAGCAAACGGACAGCAGCTTGAGAATTACCTGACAGGATCACAGTTAGCGGTCCTAAACCAGCCACACCAGTTACTGACATTCTGTAACACCCTCTGGGAGGCCACAATCGACATATCCTTAGCCACTATGAACCTGGCGAACGTCGTGACCAACTGGAGGGTGGGGGAAGCCTGGACCACCTGGGATCACCGAATTAAAACTTACACAATAACAAGAACAATGACAAGAGCAACAACAATCAATCAACGATGCCATAGATATGCATTTGCCAAAGCGGACAGGCCACTATTCAGAGAACTACTGTTATTTGGTTTTTTTAGGAGCATTAGCAACTAAGGCCATATTGCTCCAAAGAACTACTGACCACAGCGATCAACAGTAACGCACTAACCCTGAACCCATTGAATAGCCCGGACGACCTACAGAAAGGCACTACGGAACTGATGACAACTATCAGTAACCAAGCAATAAAAAAAAACACCCCCAACTGGGGGCAGTACCCTGGTGGACTCGAGAAATTGCCACGCTCCGGCGGCAAACGATAAAAGCAAGGAAGGACTTTCAGAGGGCCCGCAGATCATGGCCTGCAAATGAAGTCAAAGCCCTCAGACAGCAATATAGGGAGATAAGAAACCTCTATACTGATGCCATTAAGATACTAAGAGCTCCCAAGAGCAAAAGACGCTCTTGGGAGCTCTTAGTATATCCACAGAAGGAAACACTGACCCCCGGGGCCTAGTCTACAAGGTAACCACCAACAAAATGCCCAGAGGGGAGGTGAATGCCACCACTAGGACCCGGCAGGGTAACCTTACCACGACCTGGGAGCAGTCGATGGACAACATACTGGACACAATCTACAAGAAACCAGCGATGCTGATACTACCAGCACAGAGCGAAATATGCGGGAGCAATGCCAATTACACCAATCAGGCAATGGAGTCCCCCCCCCCTTTACCAATGACGAGCTCAGTGTGGCAGCTAATCGAGTAAGAATAAAGAAATGCCCAGGTCTCGACATGATTGGGCCTGATATCTTAAAGAAAACTGTTGAATACGCACCGTACCAATTGCTCACCCTATACAAAAGATGCCTGGAAGCCGGCCACTTTCCAAAGGCATGGAAAACGGCCAACTTCAAACTAATTCCAAAAAACCCAGAGCGCCCAGATGCATATCGACCGATCGCACTGCTTTCGGTGGTAAGTAAAGTATTGGAAAGACTACTTCACAGAAGAATAATTGCCCACTACGGAAAAGCTGGACTCTATGCCGCGAATCAGTATGGCTTCAAGCCAGGGACCGCGACAGTGGACGCACTGGGAAACCTACTCAGGACGGTGCAAGAATGTAGAAACAAGTACCTTCTTCTCATCTCGGTTGACTTTGCTGGGGCCTTTGACTCACTTTGGTGGCCAAGCGATCTGGCGAGGTTGAGGGAGGCTGGGGTGCCAACAAACCTGTTCAAGGTCATGGAAAACTATCACATAGAAGATTGGAGATCAATGTTGAATACCAAAAGGTCACAAGAGAAGTGCACAGAGGCTGTCCGCAGAGGGTTGGTGCTGGTACCACTCCTGTGGAATATGGTGTTAGATGAGTTCTTGGTAATGGATCTGGAACCCGTCAGGACACAAGCATTCGCTGATGACCTGATATTGACCGTGGGAGCGGATTCCTGGGCCCAGTTGGAAACCCAAGCAAACCAGTCACTGCAGCAACTCCAGCAATGGGCCGCAAAACACCAGCTCAAAATTTCACCCATAAAGACCTCTTCAATCCTGGTTAAAGGAACCCTGCAATTGCGACGACCGCCGCAAATAAAAATTGACAATGTCACCATTAAGTTTGTAAACCAACTTAAGTACCTAGGCGTGGTCCTGGACAACAACCTCTCGTTCCAGACGCACCTAAAGTACATGAGAACAAAATCAGGAGCTATTCTGCACTGGTAGCCAGAGTTACTAGGAAAGATTGGGGACTCAAAAAAAAAAAAAAGATCCCTGATGCTATATTACAAGACAACGTTTCTCCCAGCAATTACTTACGCCTCAGCAATTTGGTTCCCAAAAACTGCATTGGCAGTGAATACAAGAATTCTGGACATGATCCAAAGGACCATACTCTTAACTATGACGCGTGCGTGTAATACATTGAGTACTCCAGCCCTGCAGGTACTCGCTTCCTTTGGACCTGGAGGTCGTTTGCACAGGTCTGCTATACTTGCCATCCCGGGGGCGGCGACCACACATCTGGACTACACAAGTAACCCAGCAAACAACCTAAAAACAGAATAAACTAGACTACAGACCCACCTGCTAAATTTATGGCAGAGAAGATGGATGGAGACCACTAAGGGCGAGATAACCAGAAGATATCTACCAGAACTCAAGAAAATCTACCCAAAACAGCCGACCTGGTGCTTCCCAGGGTAATAACAGGACACGGACCCTACAATGAGAAGCTGCACAGATTCGGACTCACTGAGAACCCCAACTGTCCGTGCGGGGAGACAGAAAGCTGGAATCACATAGTGTACGAGTGCCCACAATATGAAGACTTCAGAGGGGTACTTATAACAAAAATAAGATACCTACCAAAAGGATTGAAATTCCATTTCATAGATACTGAGGATGAATATAGAGCATTATCCCAGTTTGCACAAGATCTCTTCATCAGGAGAAGGACATTAATCACCATCTACAATGACCGACATCAAGTACCACTATTGAGACACCAGCCAGGACAATGTAAGGGCTGAAACTAAAGATGAGGGCCACAAGCACAAGGACTTGCCCCATGAGTGAAGAAACTTGAAAACAGAAATGCAGCAGTAGCTGCCAATAGCCATATGGTGCACTGAAGAGGGCACTCTAGCCCTCTTCACCTTTATACCTACTTCCTTGGGGGGGACATTTTCGTCCTCCCCTCCTTTCCACCCTATATCTTCTACTCTGGTAGGGCAGGGGCATGCCTCACTGAAAACTGGAGCTACCTACTCTATTGGCCCCATATTTCTGTCTTTCTCCCCCTAGCCTTCTGCCTCCAAACATAAACATATGCTAGCGAAAGCCCTACACAACAAAAACTTAACATGTCTAAATAACCTTACGCCCATAACTTGGCCTAGCAGAACTGAGCGATTTGACCCCTACGTCGACGCGTTTCTTTCTTCTCTCTCTCTCTGTCTCTCTCTTTTTTTTTTTTTTAAAGGTCCTAGCCACCAAAATCTCAGGAAATTAAGCGGCAGGACTGCCAGAGTGAAACAGCTACTGGGTTCCTGGTCTGCCTCCACGGGGCGTAAGGGGGGAAACGTTGGGTCTCAGTATGGGCTCAGCGGCTAAGTGACCAGATGAACAACGGTACAAGGCATCACACATATACAAATCCATACACTTTTAAATCTCTGGCTTTTCCAGTCAACTGGTTCACCCACTATGTAAACTACACGGAGATGGGGGAAACCCCTGGTGCCGTTTAACCCTAAACACACTTTACACTTTACGCTTTATGGCTTCACACCAGGCCGCTCCTGCGAAGAGGCCCTATTTGATCTGGTCCTGCACCTGGAGAACTCAACCTCCAAATATGAATTAGCTATTTTTGTCGACTTCGAGTGAGGCTTCGACAATATATGGTGGGAAAGTGCCCTTGAAAGTCTCCGTTCTGCCAGATGTCCTTCCAATTTGTCCAAGCTGTTCCAGAACCACTTTTCAGAGCGCTCTGTAGTAGTAAAATCAAAATTTCTTCAGATCACAAGGCCTGTCTACCGGGGTTGTCCTCAGGGCTCCATCTTGTTGCCCCTGGTCTGGAACATGGTTCTCCAAAACTGGCTCGGTAACTCCTTTGACAACACAAAAATTGTAGCATTTCCGGGCGATCTCACCATAATCCTGTGTGGAAACTCACGCTCTGCTCTGGAAGCTAATGCACAGCATGTTTTGTCCAATCTCTCCATCTGGACCAGGTTAAACAAGCTCCACATAAATCTAGCTAAATCCAAAATGATGATCTTCAAGAACAAACTTGACCTGCGGAGACCCCCGAAAATCAAGATCTCTGGTGTGCAACTGCCTTTAGTTATGCAAGCAAGGGTCTTAAGGGTCACTATAGACCACAAACTCTGCTTCTTCCCACACCTCCAACACCTCAGCACCAAAGTTAAAGGTTTTTCTGCCTCCATCCTCAGAGTCACTCGAAGTGATTTGGGTTTGTCTAAGAGAACGTTATCGCTATACTACAAAGCAGTATTCCTACCCATTGTAACTTATGCTGCTGGTGTGTGGTGTGGTTCCACTGTGCAGTTATTATAAAACTGAGAAACGAATTGAACTCCATTCAAAGAGGAATGATCTTGGCCACCCACCGTATATGCAGGACTGTCTCCACGTCAGCTATTCGGGTAATTGCGGGAACATTCCCGCTTGATTTATTTACAATCTTCCGTGGGCTCTGCTTCAAAATCAGAAAAAAATACCAACCTGTATTCTGGATATTGAGCTTAATCTCACTGCCGATGATAAGTGTGAAAAAACAAGATGTTAAAGTGAACTGGTCAACATCTGAAAAACCAGGTGGAATACGTCTCCACAAGGCACAGTAACCAAAAGATTTCTCCCCGAGGTAAAGTTTGCGATGACCAAAACTGCAAGATCCTGGTTCTCTCTCAGCCTTGAAATGACCTTCTTGGTGACTGGCCATGGCTCCCTGAATGAAAAGCTGTTCCAACTGGGGCTTCTCGCTACCGACCTATGCTTCTGTGGAGGTAAGGAAACTGGTACCACCTTCATTTTGACTGTGACTTGTACGAGGATCTCAGAGATCAACTTCGGTGAGACATTCCGAACTTCTCCCCAACCAATGTGGATCAACTTATCCAGATTCCAGACAATCTTTCCTCCCTGCAGGCTTTTGCATCTGGCATTTTTATGCGGGGAAAGACCAGACGAACAATTCTACAGCCTAGATTTCACACTTGTGAAGGGAAAGGTAAATTCAAATTTTCTTTTCTTTATATATATTTTATTTTTTATTTTATTTATTTTAATTTTAATTTTTATTATTTTTATTTATTTTTTATTTTTTATTTTATTTATTTTAATTTTAATTTTTATTATTTTTATTTATTTTTTATTTTTATTTATTTTATTTTATTTTATTATTAATATTATTATTGGGGTTTTTTTTGCTAAATTTGCCATACTATCAATTTGTATTTTATTTTTATTTTTCATTATGATTACCTTTATTTTTCGTTACCTTTATTATAATCTATTACCTGCATGCACCACTAACTTTTTATTATTTTTTTTATTCTATTTTTATTTATTTTATTATCTTTTATTTTTTTTTTAATTTTATAACCTGCGGTAGTTTTTTTTTTTTTTTTTTCTCCTCTCTTCTCTCTGGAATGGGCCCCCAGGGTTCCTGGCCCACCTGCTGACAACACCAGGTGGATCAGAGTCTCTTGCAAGATGGTACGTGTTTTACTGGGACTGGCCCACCCTCCCGTGGTGTGGACGAGTACCCAGAAGCATTAGTCAGGTGACTAATGCTTCTAGGTAGCCAAGCGGCCAGAACAGAACAATAGAACACACATAATACACACAAACCTACGTCACACACATATCTGGCCCATTTGTAGTGATACTGTTCTTCACAGAGATACGAGGCGGAGTTGAATAATCGTTCTAGGTGCCGCCCTTACATATACACACATGTCCACATGCCCACACACACATGTCCACATGCCCACACACACACATGTCCATATCTTGGCAGAATGGGTCGACATTGGAGACTTCAATTAGGAGAGATCTAAACTTATTACAGCCGTCGTGTAATGCTCGTACATCATCGTGGAAATGGGCCAGGAGCTCGGCCTTTAAGTTGTACGACTGGCCTTTCTTCTTGTGGTACAATGCTTGGAACTCTACTTTCAACATGAAGTCAGGTTTGAAATGTTTTTTGTCGGGGATAGGACCCACATAATCGGCGGTTTGTAGAGTAGGGAATGCATGGGGAAAAGAATCCCTTTTCGAACCTCTGGTAATTTGAACATTGTGGGCAACTTCCTAAGAGGTACTGTTATGTAGGAATAGGAATCTAAAAATATGAGATTCAGTTTCAAATGGAAAATTCATAATATTTTAGAACCATCGAAAATGACTCAAGGTTCGAAGTTCTTACCATAGAGGTATGTCAGTACAGAGTAACCTGCGAAGCATCGCAAATTGTGCGCTATTATCCACAGATCTGTATTTCGGTTCGAGGTGGCAAATCCTTTGCCCATCATGAACACGTTTTGACAATTCACGAACTGCAAAAACCCTGTGACATAGTTCTGGCCCTCATATGAATGCAGTCCTTCTCCAAAGGTGCTACACAGAACACAGGTATATGTTCGCTCTGATGCAACACCGTCTCGGTATCGAAATAAATTATAGAATTGGGCTTATTAGGGTCCTCGGGTTTCTGAACAAAGCAGTGCTGTGGCTGATGAACTACCTTACATTTTTCACAATAATCCAGGGGTTTGCATTTATGTTGTTTCTGTGTAGGGAATGTTCACAAACACTTATGACAGCGGTGATATGCTGAGCATTGGTTGTTGGTTTTATAAGTGTTGAAACAGATATTACACCTGTAATACTGATAACATTCACAAAAGAACACCAACACTATGATAGTCACGTATTCGATACACATTGCACAAATAGGGACGAGAAAGGGTATGAAGACTTTCACGATCAGGGAAAGTTTTAAAACACAGTGAGCACCAAAACCTGCTCCGAAGGGTGCTTTTACAGAACATGCTGCATCGTAGTGTTTGTAAATACACAGTAGAAATATTTGCTTCTCTGCTTCAGGACCCCTGTAAATAATATCGTACTCGCTGTCAGCCGACAGTACAAGGATCTCAAAGTCGGGAGTAAGAACCCGTTGGAATTTTTGTAGTTCTTCCAGTCCACAAACTGTCTCAGAAACACCTGCCTTTTCATGCAATTGCATGGCTCTGCAAGTCTTCACTCCATTCCTGTCTTCACGAACTTTTCTGTACATAATAGTGTCATCTTGTTTGGCGGAAATAATTGTTAGTAATGTGTGTCCCATGCATAAATTATCATTATTCCTAAATTTGACAATGCACTTCTTTTCTAAGAAGCGGTTTAAATGTACAATAGTTCTTTTTATTATAATTTGGGAATGACTAGCACTGCTTTTATTTGATATGTTTATCAGTATGATGTCGATTGTGAGAGTCTCTTATTAGAAACTCACTTTGCGACTGATCTACGCTGAAAAAAGCATTCATAATTCAACCTAATGTCAGCTCTGATATTTTCATAAAGGGCAGATTAATTGGCATTTTTAAAGTATCGGCAGATACATATAACCACACACGGCTAAATATTCCTCCCTGGTTCATATGCCCAATAAATTCTCTAAACATCCGGTTGAAAATTTCAATAAATTGTTTCCCTGCAAGCGAAAGCAGGTCTTGGTATTTGCTCGTGTAAGTTTAATATTTGGTTTTATATTTATAGGAAACCTTTTCTGTTCCCTCACTGATTTCATAGAATCGCTCGCATGTTTCTTTGCCCCCACCATTTGGAATCTGAAAAGACCAAAATAAAATAAAAAAAAAAAAAAACTCAGGGTGTACGAATTCTGATTATAATTCTACATATGAAATCCCAAATAAGACTTACTGGTCCCTTGTTTGATCCTCCTGCTCTCCCTTCGAGTCGAGGAGATGAAAAAATTCTGCATTCTGAAAAAGAAAGAAAACTGTAATATCACTGGGTTTTCTTTTAAATAAAAATGGTTTTAGGAGGAAATCACTCACCTCAGTATACTGTACGCTATTGCTAAATAAATTTCGGCTGGCTTCACTCACATCAGCAATATGAATCGCTTTATCCTCAAGGGAATCGTTGTCCATCCACATGTCCATTTTTTCGCTAATAAGTACTGCTTCCTGCAAGGGAGGTTGCATTTAAACTTTCTCCAATAATGTCACGACCTTCCCGTTTGAAGAGAACGTGTCTGTCCTTGATATCACAACAGTCTTACCTGGTTTCATTTCGACATGTTGGTAATAGACATGCAGTTTTCCTGATGAGGCGATGGCACTCACTATATAAAGGAAATTTCACTTTTTGACAGGCTATGTTCGGAAATAATGCGATCTCCGTGCACCTGGGCACAGTTCCCTAATAAAATTAAAAGACAAAACAATTGGCTGGAGAAGTTGAATCATCAGATTTCATGGGAATCGGGGACATTATCATACTGTGAAATAGGTAAATGGTTGGAGGGAAAAACTAGGACATCTCGGTGTAAATTCGTGAAGGGGAATGAAAAAAACGATACGTGCAGGGTCTTACACAATTGCCGGTTGTCGACATAACTAAGGTTGGATGTCCACCAATAGGATAATTGCCTTTTAAGTTCGAGGATTGCATAGTGTGCATAGTGTTAGGGTCGGGCGCCACCTGTGTTTTCCCACATCTGCGCCATATGTACACTGTGAAGAAATACAGAACACTGTAAATGCCAGAAAAAGTGTAGTGTGTTGAATGTGTAGTATTTTCTTGGGTTCTGTTGTGTGTGTCCTGGCATTTGGCCACGGGATCCCACGTTGCCCGCATACACCACTAGGAGGCAGCCAGGCTGCCCATTATTCTTTGGCAGGTCTCTATCAGAGTCGCCTGAGCTTCCTGTACGGAGACCAAATGAAATAATAAAAATTAAAATAAAAATATATTAAATAATAAAAAAAAATAAAATAAAGAACAATACTAAAAAAAATAATAATAAAAAAATCAATAAAAAATATTAAATAATAAAAAATATAATAATAAAAAAATGAAATAAAGAACAATAATAAAAAAATAATAATAATAATAAAATTAAAATAAAAATAAATAAATAAAAATAAAAAATAAAAAATAAATAAAAAATAATAAAAAATAAAAATAAATAATAATAATAAAAAAATAAAAATAAATAATAATAATAAAAAAATAAAAATAAATAATAATAATAGAAAAATAAAATAAAAATAAATAAATAAAAAATAAGGTAGAGTGCGGCAGTACAGGGTGTATGGAAGAAGATGGGGGATGAAAGTAAGTGTAAGGGGATGTAGGTGAAGGCATCCTCTAAATTGACAGTGGAGCATATGCCCCACCAGGAGAAAGGGGGGGATAACTCCAAAAGGGTAGAAAAGCCACTCAGCGAGAGTGCTGAGTGTGACATATTTTGCAATGGAGTGGTCAAGACCACTGGAGCCTACCCAACCATGTGGAAAGTCAGCAGGTAATCCTACCCTGGATGTTCCAGGGTTAGCAAGTCAATGCTGGTAAAACGGTCAAGTGCAGATTTTTTATTTCAAGTTTGAGCAAATCCCTTACAGGTTTGTATCCCTAGTCTGAGTTGGTTGTAGAGTCCTGCACCTAGAAAAGTGGTTCTGTGCATACTCCGTTAATAATTTGTAGCACTGTTCATCAGAAATTAACAGGTGCTCCTGTCCTTGAAGTATGTGTTGGAATCTGGTGTACAGTGTCCCTCGAAGATCGTCATAAATTGGGCAGTTATAAAGAAGATGGTACCAATCTTCAATTTCTCCACATGTACAGTAGGGGTTATTGATGATTCCCAAGGTAGTCAACTTATGATTTATAGAGCCGTGTCCAGTTATAATATATGTACAGTAGAGGCCAGGAGAGGACCAAGGCGGCTTTGAATAAACTAGTTTGACATCCGGGATGAATTTCTTAGTTATTAGGCCCTTGTCTGTCTTCTCCCATCTTGTCTGCCAGATTTGTAGTAGCATGGCAGCTAGTTTCTTCTTTTCTTGCTTACAGTCAGTGCGGGTGTCGATGGTATGTCCAAAGATGGTAGCTGGGATTTCCCGCGACAAGCAGTAGTGCAATCCTCAGCGGATAACCTCCAAGGAGTACGACACCTGCAAGAACCTGGAAGGCTGGAGAACTTACTGTGCAAGAGGCCCTGGTAATGGCAAGCAATATACTCTGCTGAATTGTTTCCGGTTTGCATTTATTGCGAACAATTATTGCTCTATGGTACCAAATCCTGGATCCGTATGTAATAATAGAGAGGAATATAGCTTTATACAGGAGTTTGAGTGTTCTCCGGTTCAGACCCCAGTCACATCTGCTTACACGGACGATTAGGGCTGCATATTTTCTGATTTCTTCTTGAAGGTATGAGAGGTGCGGGAAGAAGGAGAGCTTCAAATCCAGGATGATACCCAGGTGTTTTAGGGAAATTACCAGCTTAATGGTTTTTCCTTGTACCTTGATCTGAGAAGGCCTTGATATTTATAGGGTGCCTTTGAGAAGAGGAATATAGCTTTATACAGGAGTTTAAGTGTTCTCCGGTTCAGACCCCAGTCACATCTGCTTACTCGGACGATTAGGGCTGCATATTTTCTGATTTCGTCTTGAAGGTATGAGAGGTGCGGGAAGAAGGAGAGCTTCAAATCCAGGATAATGCCCAGGTGTCTTAGGGAAGTTACCAGCTTAATGGTTTTTCCTTGTACCTTGATCTGAGAAGGCCTTGATATTTATAGGGTGCCTTTGAGAAGAGGAATATAGCTTTATACAGGAGTTTAAGTGTTCTCCGGTTCAGACCCCAGTCACATCTGCTTACTCGGACGATTAGGGCTGCATATTTTCTGATTTCGTCTTGAAGGTATGAGAGGTGCGGGAAGAAGGAGAGCTTCAAATCCAGGATAATGCCCAGGTGTCTTAAGGAAGTTACCAGCTTAATGGTTTTTCCTTGTACCTTGATCTGAGAAGGCCTTGATATTTGTAGGGTGCCTTTGAGAAGTATGGATTGTGTCTTCTGTGGAGAAATCAGGAGCTTGTGTAGAGTTGCCTGGTCCTGTAAGATCTGCAGTGCTTGATTTCCAGTGGCCTCGAGAGCTGCTCTGGTGTCTGCTGCGACGGAGATGGTAATATCATCTGCGAATGCTTGGACAGTAATAGGGCCCAGATCCAGGCCAAGTAAGTTCGAGGGTTGCATATAGTCTGCATAGTGTTGGGGGAAAGGCGCCTCCGCGGTTTCCCACATCTGCGCCATATATACTCTGTGGAGACAAACAGTATCACTGTGAAAGCCAGAAAAATGTTTTGTGTTGTAAATGAAGTATTATGCTGGGTTCTGTTGGGTGTCCTGGCTTTTGGCCGCAGGGCCACTAATGGGACTCCACTTTGCCCGCACACACCACTAGGAGGTAGCCAGGCTGCCCATGATTCTCTGGCTAGTCTGCTCCAGATCACGTGAGCTTCCTGGAAAGGGACCAAGTAAAAACAAAAACAAAAAAACAAGGGTTCAGGGAGTACAGGATGTGCTGGAGAGGGTAAAGGAAAGGAGGTATAGACAGAGCGACGGAGGATGTAAGGGAAGTCATCCTCCACAGGTTGGGTGGGAAGTCTCTCACCTAAGCGGAAATGGAAGAAGACAATCACGTATCATGAGAGACACGGATGAAACAATTCAAGCGACCTGAGTGTCAAGTCCAGTAGCTAGAAGTGGTCACAATCTAGGTGAAGATGTGTAGCATATGAAAAAAGGGTGTTGATCAATGTGCATCAGTTCCAGGATGTTGTACCAGTGATCTTCTTCTGGTGAAGAGATCATGGGCGAAGGCAGAGGAAGCGTGGTACTGGTCTTCCTCATTGATCAGAAAATGTTCATTTCCTCGAGGCAAGGCATGTATTTTTGATGTGAGCAACGTTCGCAGGTCCTCATAGAGCGGGAAAACATAGAATAGGTGATCTCAGTCTTCGTTTTCACCACAAAGACAGCGAGGGTAATCAGGAAAGTGGTATATAACACTGGGCTGTACCATGCTGGAGCTTTAGGGTAGATCTGGGCTATTTCAGGTAAGAATTTTTTAGTGATGGAACCTTTGGGGGTGGTATTCCATCTGTTTTGCCAGGCGTTAAGAAGGTAGACTGCAAGGCACTTTTTTTCTTCTTTAATGGTGTTTGCTGATTTTGTAGTGAAATCCAGGATGGTGGTAGGGAGTCCCTTTGCAAGCCGGTAGTGCACGCCTTTGCGAATTATCTGCAGGTCTAGAGGGAGAACTCCTGCCAAGACTTGGAGCGCTGGGTTGCTTACTGTGCAGCAGGCACGGGTGATAGTGAGAAGGATATTACGCTGTATGGAGGTGAGCTTCCTTTGGTTATGAACAATGAGTGCATGATGATACCAGACACCTGCACATTAGGTTGCAGTGAGCGGCGATTTAGGCCCCAGTCAGACCTGCTGATCCTCACTACCATTGACGTGTAGTTCCTGACTTTGCGATGAAGGTAGTCTATATGCGGGTAAAAGTGAGCTTGGGGTCGAGAATTACCCCAAGGTACTTCAACTCAGTTGTCAATTTGATAGTTCTACCAGCAATTTTAATCTGCGGCGGCCTGCTTATTTGAAGGGTCCCTCTGAGTAGATTGTTGTTATTTGGTTTTTAGGAGCATTAGCAACTAAGGCCATATTGCTCCGGGATATGCGGTGGTCATTTCCTGATCTTTCCGAATCCTCCGTATTTGGTGGTGATGGGCTCGAACCCCGGTCTAATCAAGAAGCGTGTGCTACGCACTGCTGCTCCTTCCCACCTGGCTACGGAGGTGCCCCTCTGAGTAGAATTGAAGTAGTTTTCTCAGGGGATATATGGAGTTTATGGAGGCTGGTCCATTCTTGTAGCTTTGTAAGGGCTCCGTTGGCTGTTGTTTCCAGGGAAGCTCTGGAGTTTCCAGTGACTGTCAGTATCAAGTCGTCTGCAAAGGCTTGGGTGGAAACATCCCCCAGGTCTAGGTTCAGGAACTCGTCCATGACCACATTCCATAGGAATGGACCAAGGGCAGAGCCCTGGGGGCATCCTCTGTAGACATTTCTGGAGACTTGTCGATAGGCATTTCTGACTGTAACACTTCTGTTGTGAAGATAGTCCTGTATGCAGCTGTAACGATTTGCTGGACGCTAGCTTCTCTGCGTCTTCGTAGTATACTTGGCCACCAGAGCAAGTCAAAGGCCCTGGCGAAATCCACTGATATTACTAAGAAGTATTTGGTGGCTGAATTTCTAACTGAATCTGTGAGCTGTCGAAGAGCATCTTCTGCTGAACGACCTGCCCGAAAACCGAACTGGTTTGGTGACTGGAGGTTTGCATTTTTATAGTGTTTTTTCAATCGGGATAAGAGAAGACGTCCAAATATTTGGACGTCTTCTCTTATTCAGGAAGACGTCCAAAAATCAACGGGAAGGAGTGCTATGGGTCTGTATGACCTTGGCTGTTCTGGTGGTTTACTTGGATTCTTCAAAATGAGGCGTAGATTGGCCTCTTTCCAGTCATCTGGGAAGAGTCCAGCTTCCAGACAATGGTTGTACAGGCTGAGAAGGAGATTTGATTGCGTCTCTGCAAGCTTTTTAATTACTTCTGCTTCAATGTTTTTTGTTTTTTGTTTGTCAATGGAAAGTTTTAATTCATCTAAGTTGAAAGGCTGTTCTATAGAAGTGGTGCTATAGGATGCGTTTTCAGTACAGATTTCTTGTTGCTGGCTGGATTGAGGATCTGTGTTTAGCCAGAACAGGATGTCCAAGATGTTGTTTACTGACTCTTCCCATGTGAGGGTTGTGGTGCCCTGCGGGGTGACTGTAGAGGAGTTGACCTAACCCCTGGGGAGCTTGTTCTTAACAATGCGATACACAACTCCCCAGAGGGTGCTGTTTGCAGTCGTGGAGACCAGGTGCTCCCAAGACTGTTTCTTCTTGGCTCTAATTAAACTAGTGTAATCATTTCTTATGCTACGATAGTTATTGCGTAGGGCATCAACTTCATGAGGGGGCCATGTATGGCGATGAGGTTTAAATGATTTCCGTGCTGTATGAACCTGATGGCGGAGATGATCCAGTTGGTTGCACAACCATGGGACAGCACTCGGGAAACGGTGTTTCTTCTTGATTGTTTTGTCACAGGCATTGGTTATGATTGATGTTATTTTCCTCTGATGCTGGTTGTGGTTGAGGTTTGTGAGATTGTTGTTTCCAGGAATTTGAAGGGAAGCTTGGACCGTTAAATTAAAGAGGTTCCAGTCGGCTTTGTTAATCGCATAACGGATGATATTGTTTCTAGGCGGAGGTGCTGATTCCATTGAGCGTTGAAGGGATAGGCATAATTCCCATCGCTTCTGCACCGTGAGGAACTGTAAGCTGCTTTATATGTGGCTGCTAAGCGCTCTGTCGCTATGATCACCATTTTCTCATCCTGTTAAGATGTCTGCTACTCCAAAGAAGAATTATGTGTTTTTCTGCTGACTCAGCTCAACCACTATTCAATGAGTTCTTCTGTTTGAATTCGAAGTTTCTGTCTTTTAGCAATGTGCCTCGAATTTATATATGACAAACGAAAGATCAGTGGAACGAGAGGAAACAGAAGTGGACATATGTGCATCTTAGTTCAGGGTCATGCAAGTGAAACTGTAATGCTTTCCAGCAGTGTGAAGATTCAGACAGACGCTGGTAGCACTATGATATCCACTGGTCAGCTGAGTTGTGTGATTTTATTCTCGACTTCAGCGAATGCGAGTCTCTTTTATAAAAAATACTCTTATTTGA
Source organism: Mastigoproctus giganteus (assembly GCF_048544385.1). NCBI lineage: Eukaryota > Metazoa > Arthropoda > Arachnida > Uropygi > Thelyphonidae > Mastigoproctus > Mastigoproctus giganteus. The sequence goes on along the minus strand of NC_143577.1, from coordinate 131,770,037 downwards.
CAAGTTTATATTTTTTCTTGAGAAGGAGATTGAGTTGTTCCATTTGATGCAAGAATCGGTTATGACTGAGTTCAGCACCGTTCGTAATTGCTTGAGGCAGCATCGCTGTTTTGCCTCCGGTGATATTGCTTTTCAGGAAGCATACGAGTATATGGTTCGACATTTGATTCAGTATAACATGGTAACAGACTTTGTGGCTAGATGCACCTTGCAGCAGAAAGAACCAGAATTAAATCCCTATACCATTGTCCAAGCAACGCTAGGAATGATGTCAGAGTTACACAGAAGTTATACTGATCGTTATGCTCCCTTATTCCCATTTCATTCGATTGTACCTTTTTGAATATTAAAAAGGCTGAAATTTTTCATTTTGTGTTTGTGATTTTCTTAGAGAGTACATGCAATTCTAATTAAAAGGGTATTTTTCAGATTATTTCTACCAGTTTCACAATGCTCTAATTACACACAGACACACATAGTTAATAATAACCACAAGTCTCATTAAGGGTCTATTTAACACACACCTACATTACATGTTTTGACCTGATTTCAGATATAACTACACCTGGATCTGAAGAGACGTACAATTTTAGTCAATAAATGAAGACACAAGTTTGAGTTAAGACACACACAATAATAAAAAGGCTTACTTACTCACTCTGACGGTTTAGTCAATAAAGGGTTACACACTATGAGTTTGGATCTGAAAACACACAAGTTTTATCACTAATAAAAAAGGGTTACACACTATGAGTTTGGACATAGATACCTTTCCTAACCGTTCATTAAAAAAATAGGAATTTTCTAAGGCACACACAAAAGTTTGAGTAAAAAGGCTTACAAGTTACATGGCTGAGTCAATAAAATGTTTACACACACAAGTTTGAGTCAATAATAAAAAAGGGTTTACTCACTCCTAAGACAAATTTGAGTCAAGACATACACAATAATAAAAAGGCTTACTCACACTGTCGGTTTAGTCAATAAAGGATTACACACTATGTGTTTGGACAGAGCTCTGAGAATACACATATAAGTTTAGTCTTTTTCTAAGGCACACACAGGTTTGAGTAAAAAGGCTTACACATTCTGATGGTTTAGTCACATCATATGAGTCTGGACATGTCCCTATCTGAAGACACACAAGTTTGAGTCAATAATAAAAAGATTACACACTATCAGTCCAATCCTGGAGAAAAAACATGAGCCAGTAGGGGAAGGCAACTCATCACAAGAGGAAAGGCGGCTCAAGAACTACAACTCCGAAGACACTACTGAAGACATCAGAGCATGCGATGTATTTGTTGTTGGGGGAGGGGTCAATGCACATTGAGACCACTGTATGCAAATGTATTTAAACCTCCTATATATCTACTAAAACGCAGGGGTTTACTCTCCTGCCTTTGAGGAGATACCAGTAGTATGTAAGGACTGCATTACTAGAGATACATTGTTGAGAGGTTTTCCTTTTGAAAACCAAATGATACACCCCGATTTGGTGGGGAGTATCAGAAATATATAACTATAGATCGATATCCAACTGAAATGCTTAAAATGTATTTGAAAAACTCATTAGAATAATACGGCAAAGTTACCAGAATACATATGTGTGTGTGTGTGCGTGGGAGGGCTTCCGAGAGTTATATACGGGAAGAGTCACGGTGCAGGTGAAAATGAGAAAGTCGGTTTCCAATATTATTCATGTCATGGGAAACCAACTACTTCTAAACTATAGAGGGGGTAGAGAAAAAATGTTTGTTTGAAGTGTGGCAGCTCAGACCATTTAGGTGAGCATTACACGAAAGGGCGTTGTTTTAATTATAAAGAAGTTGGGCACATTAGTGGCAACTGTCCAGAAGCATTCAGTAAATATGGTGAAACAAGCCACAAAGCGGGCAGCTGCTCAGCTCGATCATATGCAGATGCCATTAGAGGAGGGGTAGGAAGAGGGGAGTGAAGAGAATTTGAAAGGGAGAAAACAACATGGTCATTTTAAAGCCACAGGGAACCACATAAAAGGTATCTTCAGTAGAACCAGGGGACTTAGTACTATTTTAGGAATTGCACAACAGTTAAGTAACTCCTGAATCACATGAACTGTGGGGCAAGAGCTTGGCAAGACCTTGTATGGTCTTAGTATATCCCAAACGAAAGAGGTAAAACTCCCTTGTGGAATCGTTCTCTGTACTCATGGTAACTATTGGTATCGTGAATGTTCGAGGCTTTTCCCAGGGATACACACAACCTGTCTGGAGAATTACAGTATTGATGGAAATCAGAATTTTGTTTGTTCAGGAAAGCCCCTTTTACAGTGTCTTACAAATACAAAAATTTCAAAACAGATTTAAATGCTTAATTTTTTGGAGTTTTGGCAAAAGAAATGCTAGGGAGGTGGGCATTATAATCCTACCACCCGTTGTAGGAAGGTTCAGTAATCTTCAAAGAGATGTGGAGGTAACGTAGTCTGTATAGACTGGAAGTTAGATTCACGCACAATACAGCTGGTAAATGTGTATGTACCAAATTCTCCTCCAGAATGGGTACAGTTAATTAAAAATCTATGTCCATTTATGATGGGTGCCTGTTTGATTGTTCTTGGGGGCGATTTGAACTGCGTCTTAGACCCAGTTAAAGATAAGATGGCCACTGGTGATCCTGCAGGAGGGACAAGGGGTGCTCTGCAATTGAACGACATCTCTCTGAACTGCGATCTTATAGATGTATGGCGATGGCATAATCCTACAACACATTGTGCAACGTGCTCTAGGGGCACAATTAGCACACATATCGATCACATTTATGCACCGAGAAGTATGGTAAAAAAGTAACCAGGGTTAAGAATGTCAGTATTTCTGGATCACGTCGAGTTGCAGATCTTAAATTGGTAATAATAAACCTCCCGCTATTTACAACAATTGATTAGGGTAGAGGTACCTGGCACCTAAACTCAGCTCTCTTGGCGAATGATTTGTGTAACATGAGAGTTTAATACATGAGTTGACGTAGTCTAAGCGTTGGACATGAGAAGAATGGGTAAATTTTACTCAGGCAGCAAAGACGGCGTTTCAAATATTAGCGAAGAAAGAGGGGTGGAAAGTAAAAAAGTGCTAAGACATCTATATGAAGTGAGGCGACTATTAAAGTATTGTTATGTTCATCATAACAATACATCATAACAAGGGGGGTATGAGAGGTGCAATAAGAAATATAAACACATCTGTAAACACAGGGAGAAAACAAAGCAATCCAAATGCGATAGCAGTATAGGCTTGCTGACAAGGGGGCAGGGTTTATTTTAGATCAATATGACATGACACAAACAAGCAGTTGCCCCATAGGGCAGATTCAAGTGGGATCACGTCAAAAGGAAAAAGCAAAGAGAAAATTAAAATACAAACGGAAGGAAGATTTCAAGAATACAAGTTAAGTGAAAAAAACAGGCGGTCAATCAGGAAATAAATCGGAGCCAAATGCTGATAATGAAATGCAAGTGTATAAAGATTGGGAGGAGATAGTCTCCGAGGCTGCTCTGGAGGATAGCCCATTGTCTACTCAAGATAGAGAATATGTTGATTTTCAGGAATTTACTTCAAAAAAGGGGAAACATTTAGTCCATGTGGGACAGCTCACTTCAGTGGGAACTCCTGATACCGGTGAGAGCAAAACAGAAGGGGATTAGGGAAAAGAGGCTGAAAAAGGAAAAAGCAAAGAGAAAATTGGAGTTTAAATCGAAGGAAGATTTTTTCGATAATAAAGGCTTAGTGGAAAAAGTTGTCCGTCAATCAGGGAACAAATTGGAGCTCAGTGCTGACATTGAAATGCAAGTAATAAGATGGGGTGGAAGAACTCTCTGGGGCTGACTTGGATGACAGTGCATCGACTTCTCAAGATAAAGCTAACGATGATAGCGTAGATCCCCAGGGACTGAGTACTAAGAAGGGAAATAAACTAGTGAATGTGGAGCAGGGCAGTTTGGTGAGAACTCCTTATATGAGTGAAAATAAGTTACATGGGATTAAGAAGAATACAAGAAGCATGACTACAAAAAGGATATATCATGCACACGAGACTGGGTCACTTGAAAGAGTGAAACTAACTATCGCTTTAGATCTTTCTTTAATGGATGGTGAATGGCATTTAATCTGCAATATTAATTTAGGGGAAGTAAGTGGTGTGAAGACTCTTGCATCCCAGATTCAGATGTCTCTCAAATTGAGGATCAACACAAAAATTTCAGCCCAGACTTTGAGTCTGAAGAAAATGAATGTGAGGAGACTAGACAGGGATTGGAGTGCGAAGGAAAGGAAGAAACTTCGCCAGAGAAAACTGGTCAAGTATACTTACGTCCAGTCACGAAATTCACCAGTTTGCTTAGAAGAGGAATTCTTCAGTGAAGAATTCCTCTTCAGTGAAGACAATGGTCATAAACAGAACTCTGATAGCAGAAATTCTGTTGAGATGGGGTACATTAGAAAATCAGGTGAGATTTGTTTCTCTTTTTATTGGGTGTTTTAATACATTTCAACTTGCTTTCTACCTGTAAGCACCTTTAGGGTGTTTACAGGTAGAACGCAGTAACCGATAACACCCTAAGAGTGCTTACACGTAGAATTTTCACTGGTAAACTGTGTGTTAATATTGAGAAGTTACATTCTTGAATTGTTTTTTAGGTGTCCATAGATAGTAAGAAGCTTCCGCTTTATGTTGCCGCTAGTTTCAAGTAAATGACTATCTGCGTTGCAAGTGTAAGCACCCTAAGATACTATACATGTCTACATGTAGACATGTATAGTATCTTATGTAGGACGGCACCTGAACGAAAGTTCAACTCCGTCTTTGTACACTGTGATGGTTACAAAGCACTGTAACAGGCCAGAAATGTGTGTGTCATGTTATGTTCGTGCAGTGTGTGTTGTTGTGTTGTTTAGTTGTTTCTGGCCGTTTTCTCACCAGGCAGGCGATCACCTGGAAAGCCTGCCCAGTGTCCGTCTACACCACGGGAAGGTAGGCCACAACAGCGCAGGAACCAGGGCCAACCTCAACAGTCACGTACTGAATGTCCAAATAGGGTTTGGAGCCATTCAAAAGAACCCCGTGCCAACAAGCCGGCAACAGTGCGCGCACACACACACACACACACACACATTCCCAGGAGACAGAACAGCAGAAGACGAAGAAATAAGGATGAGAATAGCATAAAGTAAAAAAAAAATAATAATAATAATAATAATAATAATAATAATAATAAAAAAAAATATATATATATATAGAAGAAAAAAAAAATATATATATATATATAGAAGAAAAAAAAATATATATATATATAAAAAAATATATGAATAAAATAAAATAAATAAGAAAAAAAAAGTAAAATAAAATCTTTATCCATTTCTTGCCCACATCTTTATGCAGTGCTGCCCAAAGTGGTCCACAAAGAGAAAAGGTGTATTGTCAAACAGAAGTAGTAATGTCATTCAACCATGATCGGCAAGAACAAATTCTAGATATAATTCTGTATTCTGTTACTCTGGAGTGGTGTCAGAAGTCTCTGGTCAATGACGGTATCACTGAGCAGAGGTTTAGTTGAAGAGAGTCCTGATAAAGGATGAGTCAGAGAAGTGCAGCATCTGTTAAAATCTTTGCGTGTTCTTGAAAGCCACAACAATTTTGTATATGACGTCATCAGGACGACAAGGCAGGGCACAGTTGTATTATGATTTATGATGTGTTTTCAGTTTCATTTCTTGAATTAACATTGAGGTTGAGAGACTTCCTACGATTAAAAGCAGCATTGCAGAAGGTTTAAAGGGCCTGAAAATTGTTAACAGAAATGAGTATCTTCTCACCTCCAGGACACAAGTTTGGTACTGTTGCCTTAAGAGCCGATCTTAGATCCTCGTAAATGGAGCATTCAAAAAGTACGTGAGGAGAGTCTTCCGGTAGCCCACATCGACAGGAGACTGTATTGGGCAGTCTGAATTGGTAGAGTTTTGCGTTAAGCGAACCATGCCCAGTTAGTATGTAGGAGGTAAACATTGAGGGTGAAAACCATTTTCTGGTGGATGATGAGAGTAGTGCAGTTACGTCGGGAACGAAGTTTTTGGTGATAGCTCCTTTTTCGGTAGAATTCCATCTATTCTGCCAGGTTTTCACCAACAAATTCCAGCATCTGGTTCGCTCAGTTTTGGGATCAGTCTGAGGGTTAACAATGATTCCCTGAAATTCCGCAGAAATGCCTTTGTGGATGTAAAAGCAAAGCCCTCTAAACACAACATGCAGGTCAAGTAGTATAGTGCTTGCAAGAGTCTGTAAAGCTGGAGTTGATACTGTTCGGCAAACATGAAGTAGGCTAAGGAGAAAACAACGTTGAATAGTGGGTAACTTGGTTTGTACTGTTTTGAGTGCAGTACGTCGAAACCAAAGGCTGGCAGCATAGGTTGTAATTGGGATTATGGCAGCATAGGTTGTAATTGGGATTATGGCAGCATTATAAAATAGATGTAGGGTTTTAGTGTTCAGTCCCCAGTCTTGTCTGGTAATTTGGAGCAGGATTGCGGTAAAACTCTTAACTTTGACGGACAGATGTTGAATATGCTCAGTAAAGGAAAAGCGGTCGTCAATGATGACTCCTAAAAATTTGGTGCTTCGGACAAATGGAAGTGATTTCTTGTCAAGTTTTACAACTGGTGGTCTGTGATAGTCTAATTTTTGTTTAAAAATCATGATCTTCGATTTTGTTGGGGATAATTTTAATTTGTTCTTAGAGGACCAGGACGATAGTTCAAAGAGTACTTTATTGGCGTAGAGTTCTTTTTTTTTTTTTTTTTTTTTTTGATTTGGTAGTTGTTGGCGCATCGGCTTCTGTGGCCATATTGCACCTCCCAAGGTTTTTGCAGTACTTTGATCCAAGCCCGAGGCGAGAATCGAACCCGCGACCTTTGGGTTGCCGGGCAGGTACTTTACCCACTCGGCTAGCCTGGTCGGCAGTAGAGTTCTAATTCAGATCTTGAGTTTCCATTCACTAAAATGATAATGTCATCTGCATACGCAAGTTGTTGCACATTTTGAAATTCAGTCGTCTTAAGCAGCCAATCATCGAGAACTATGTTCCAAATCAAGGGACCCAAAACTGATCCTTGGGGTCAACCACAGGAGACAGATCTGTTAATCTTCATGCTTTTAGTGATGACGGTGACTGTGCGATCAGCAAAGTAGTTTCTAACAAGTTTATAAAGCTGAAGAGAGCAGTGATTGGAACGGGGTCTACAGAGGGCACTCTTCCACCACTTTGATAAAGTATCCAAAGCGCCCTCAAAATGGATAAAGATTGCCATAACGTACTTGGAAGTGAAGCAGTCAATGAGGTGGTGGAGTTCTAATAAGGCGTCTTCGCATCCAAGCCCTTGCCTAAATCCGTATTGAAGAGAGGATATGGAGCTTGTGGCTCCCTGCAGTGTGGTTATTTTATTGGCGATTAATCTCGCTAACACTTTTCCCAGGTGATAGAGCAAGGCTATGGGGCGGTGCGATCTGGCATTATCTAGTGGCTTACCAGGTTTATGTAAAATTTTAAGAATGGCGTGTTTCCATGGTTTGGGAAACGTTCCAGTATTTAGGCAGTTGTTGAATAATTTAAGTAGAACTTTGGGCCTTAGGTCATAAAAGTATTTGATAAATATATTGTCAATCAGGTCATCACCAGGACATTTGTTTGACTAATTTTATTCAAAATTGAAGTTCTTCTGCAGTGAATGGACTTGTTTCTTCTAAAGGAAGGTATTTTTGGTTTAAACCTCGAATAGATAGATGGTGTGAAGTGTCAATAGTGTCAATAATGGTGTGAAGTGTCATCATCAGTCAGCATTTGGTCCAAGATGGCATTTATGGAGTCTGTTAGTGTAATAGTTTCCATACTGTTGGAGGTAATGGAGTTAAAAATGTCACCCAAGATCATTTTAATTTTAGCAATTTTATAGATGATGCCCCAAGGATTATTATTCCCAGACGTACGGACAAAATTGTCCGTACGTCTCTACATGTCTACCACACGCCCCCCCCCTCCACATATCTGCATGTATAGCACAGTGGTATCGTCACCGTCCTCCACACACCAGGTAGAAAAGGCGCGGGTTTGAATCCCGTTGATGACGCGAGGAACTTTATTGGGCTTTTTTCACTCCGTGGCTGAGAGAGTCGGTCAACCAATTAACGGACATATGACACACAGCATGGCAGATGAATTTTATTATTCGGGTGGCCTAAAAAGTTTGTTTTCTTTTTTTTTTTACGACCTGACCCGGATCACTAATATGGCTGCCTTACGGTTCGAACATACTGTACACCGCTTTGCAAAATTGTGTTCGGAATATGTTTTAATTTAAGCAAGTCATCCAAATTGTGTACCAAAGGAATAATATTCATCAGTGGATCACAGCGATTTGTTTCTCTTTTCATTGGGTGTTTTAATACAGTTCAACTCGTTTTCGAATCAACACTGGTAACAATGTGTCAGGTCACCATGGTGGCATTGTTCTAGCATTGGAGATGGTGGCAAACCACATATTTCTCTGTCACCGCGGTTGAAGTGCACTCTTGACTCGGGAGAGTGTCCCCTGTGTGTTTATAACTAGGGCACTGATCATGTCCCAACAGTTCTGTGACTTTTTATTTTGCTATTCTGGTCATAACTATGCACAGAAGAACTAAAATATCCACATTTCCCCCATGAACGAGCAACGCCATTCATTGCCCGAGGACACTACGTTGTGGGAATCTCCCCACCCTCTCAGCGTTTTCCTGGAAGAGCTCGTTCAGTCCAAAGTTCAGGCACTCTTCGAGTTAATCCCTGCCTGTGGCAAAATAGGAAACGACTCACCTTCCATCTGAAAATTAGAAAGTAAAATCCTCATGGCAGCAAAGCTATAGGGCAGCTCCACTTATTCTCGCTGCAAGGTTAAAGAAATTTAGAACAAAGAAAATGAATTAGATAAATCGTTGCAATCTCGTTAATCGTAAGTCAACGGAAACATATGACAAAGCGGGAAAATCAAGCACATCGCAGCCACAGATGGCAAACAACGAAACCCCTGAGATTATAGTAAATGAAGACATTGATTTCGCACATTCTGCAAAGCCACAAGAATAAAAACCAAATTCGACAGCGGGAAAAACTGCCATCACTTCTTATCCTTAAAAATAAAGAAACATAGGCACATAAAAAGTTACAAAAAAAGCAGTTTTTATTGACTACCCATAATCATATTAACTGGTATTGATCAATGGCACTTTTAAGGCCTCTTTGGATGCATACTTTGTGAGGATCGAACGCATTTGCAGCTCTACTACTACTACATTGAAAAAAAACATAAGGACCAACATTAGAACGTAGCAGTGTATTACCATCGTTGTGTTTAGCGCTAATTATGTGCTTTTGATAGTAAATTAGGACAAAATACTCATGGCCATGCCCTAATTAATTTTTAAATCGGACCTGTTTTTAATTAAAGAAATTCAATGTTCGTCTCCAGTGGGCATATTGCAGTATTACTATTTTTTTTCATTGGGAAAAATATCCATTTTAATTTCAAAGAAGAAATTTTTTTTTTTTTTTTTTTTGATTTGGTAGTTGTTGGCGCATCGGCTTCTGTGGCCATATTGCACCTCCCAAGGTTTTTGCAGTACTTTGATCCAAGCCCGAGGCGGGAATCGAACCCGCGACCTTTGGGTTGCCGGGCAGGTACTTTACCCACTCGGCCAAAGAAGAAATGATGTTATCATTTTGAATGGAGATCAACATCTGCCCTGCTTGAATTTCGATGGTAAAGGGAGGAAATCAGCCCTTTGATCGCGAGCACCTTATTTCCGAGCTGAACTGTGGGTCGTTTTGTGAGGTTTGCATCGCTCTTTTATGTTTTCGAAGTTAACTTTTCAAAATAAAACTGAAGAAAAACTGTTTGGGCTGAATTCGGACTTGTAACTCATCTTTGTTAAAGTTAACTTTAAAATTGTTATCCCTTCAGCTATCTGCATTTGAAAGTTTTCAGTTATGAACAGCTTACAGCCAAAAGAAAACTCCATACAGGGTATTCTGTGGTAATAATCTGACTACATTAATTCTTTTCAGTGGAGACCAATACAGCTGTAACCTGTGAGAGTTGGAGAAAAAATTTATGTAAGCTTTGAGTTTTTTGAATGAACAAAAAAAAAATTACCAGTGGTGATTGTTTTCCCAAGAACAAACTGGTCAGAGTGTGTGTGTGTGTGTGTGTGTGTGTGTGTGTGTGTGTGTGTGTGTGTGTGTGTGTAGTGTTGCTCGTTTAGAATTAAACTACAGACAGTAAGTGAATTAATTCTGACTTTTAAATCCAGACAGTGAAGTACGATTGCCAGAGCCCCCCCCATGAGTTGTTAAAATCCCTCAAAGATATTTTTTTAATTATTTCAGGAAAAATGGTCAGTTTTCAATTGTTGGTCTTAATGTCTTCAATGATAGTTGTTAGGTTTGCAAATTTTTTGTGTTGTTATTTTCACATCAGCATCGGTATTCCTTTTGTATGTGTGCTTTTTTTTTTAATTACTATTACTTTTCATTAGCATGAGATCTCCAATTCTACCTGTTATTGCAAACTTCTAAGCAATTCTGAAGAGAGTTAACTAGCTGTAAAAGCAATGTTGATTCTGTTGTGTCTGACTCGAACCGCTCCTGGGTAAAATGATTCACGGTATGTTGTGTTGATTTTAGCAGAAACATGAAAACATATGCATTCATGTTTCTTTGCAAGATTCAACTCAGTTAGCATGAAAAGGGCCACTAAGGGTAAATTCGCACAATTTTTTGTTTGTCATCTTTATGACTATGAATTTGTGATAATGTGATAGGGAAATTTAAACCATACATGTGTCTTTCCAGAATAAAAAACAAAGTCAGTGTCTCGAGTGAAAAGCAAAAGATTAAATGATCTTCCCCCTCTTCGAAAAATTATCATAGGACCGATGGAAAGAATTAACTTTTAAAGTTAGAATCAAAATCGTTGGAAAATGACTTACTACTGTGAGTGTTAAGTTTGCTATGAAAATCGAGTTGTTTGTGTTCAAAGATTAAGTTAATAATGTTTAAAAAGTCATAAGTAATTTATCTATTTGTTACACAGACTAAACAAACCGTCAGCATTGAAATTTTACCACTTAAAATTAGAGATTTTTTTCGTAATTTTCATAGGGATAGTTGGGCGTGATTCATGATATACTGGTTCCGACAAGAATCAGTTCCAGAATCACAGCTCCGGGGAACTAGTTCCAGGAATGACCGAGTGATTATGAGTTTTATAAGGTCATATCACTATATTTTCTGTGGATTTCTATGCAGTTAAGATGTAAATCTGATTATTATTTGTCTTTTTGAGCCTCAAAAACAATAAAAATTCGATCTTCAATATATTGATTCATTTTCCTGTATTGTGCTGTCATTGAAGTTGATGTGTCAAATTCGAGCAGACAATATATATCAGTAGTATTGGGATGAGGTATGAACCGAATGCTTTTCAGTATAAGCATTTGACTTGACCATTGCATGATGGGGTTGAAAAAAATTGGTTTATATATTCTGGCACTGGTTTGTTTTTCTCTCAATAGATGGCTTAAGTTGTAATTTCAGAATTATTTTTCAATTTATTTTTACCTTTTGGTTCGGGGGCACACACTGGGGTTGTTATGCTTGGTGAGCAGTGACATGTCCTCGTGAATGTGTGGGTTACCTCATTAGATTTGGATTAGATGTAGTCTTTGACTGTATCAACTGTCACATGATAGTGAATTTTTGTGAATATTTTTAACGTTATATATGTGACAATGAATTGTGGGTCTTGATTGTGGATGGTTATGTTGTGGGGAGAGGGTCATCCCCGCATCTTCTGGGAAGTTTATTTTGGAGTGGTTATGCTCTGGGTTACTGGGCCGAAGTGGCACCTTGTCTGTGTGCAAGATGGAAAACCTTGTGAAATGAAAAACCGTTATTTTTTTCTGAAAGATAAAAAATTTCTTGTTGTTTCCATCTGTTGTTGAGACTATAAAATAAAATTATCTGTATTCTTAAATTTTTTTCAGCAAAGTTGCACCTGCTCTCGAAAAGCTGAAAAATTAAACCTAATGTGCTTGAAGTCTTATTAAGTTTATCTGTAATGATCATCATTTTCTCAAACCTCTGTATATGTTTTTGTGTAAAAATCTGTTCCAAAGTAAAATATAAGATTAAGCAGTTGTTAAAAGGTTACCTGTTCTTGAATAGCTGAAAAAATTAAAATGCATGTTTCTTTGAAGTGGATGAAAATATAACCTGATATTTATTCCCTTTTTCAGAATGAAATATATTTTTTTCTCCCATTGTCTGTAGCTATCTTGATGAAAATCCAAAAATGTCAAACACTGTTCGTTTTGCTCTTGTAATTCTCACGGAAAAAGACACAAGCTATCGTGGGTTTATTTCGAATTTACGTGTGTTATATCTATTCCAAGGTAAAATTTAAGATTAAACAGTTGTTAAACACTTAAAAGGTTATTTTTTTCTATAATAACAATCACACAGACATAATATTTACAAACTACACTTGTTCTAGAAAAACTGAAAAATTAAACCTGTGCTTGTTTGTTGCTCTAGTAGTCCTAACGTCTGTTTGCATTCATTTTTCACAAAACTATTTCTCAGTGCCTGTAGTTAGTTTTTTCCTTACCTTAAGATGGTAATTTTGCTGTTTTAGTTGTTAGCACAAGATGTTAATGAGAAAATTTCCAACTTTAAGTTCAACGTTTTAGCTGTCACAACAATAAAAGTGTCTATTAAGCGACATCAAGTGTGCTTGCTTGCTTAAATGAGTTCAAGTGAAAATTACCAATGTTAAGTTTGGCATTTACGCTATTTTCGAGGGTTAACTCAAGAGAAAAACTGTATATTTTAGCATTATCAAGTGTGGTTTTTTGATTATACTTAAATTTTCAGAAGCAAACCAAAGCATACGAAACGATTAACCATTTAGTTTTGTCAAGCAATTGAAGTGTGTATGCAAAGCTGACATGTGTTTCTTTCAGTGACCAACAAATAACAATCTTTTTCTCAAAAACTTAAATTTAGCTAGCTTAAAAGACCAGTAAATAAAATCAACAGTTTAGCAATTAACAAAATTATTGTGCTCATGTGCAGTGTATGTGCACATGAGCACAATAATGTTTCAAATGCATTTTCTTAAAGCCTACTTAAACATTTTTGAAAGCATTAAGATGATAATTTTTTATTATAAACAGTTCATTTTTCACTCTCTAGTACTCAGGCTTATTAAGCACAGGTGCTTATGGAATTTTCAAAAAGCAAAGTTCACAAAAACATCCAAACTATTTACAAGCTTATTCAGGGGAACCACTAAGAAGACACGATGTTTGTAAATCCAATGAAGAAACCTTGAACTTAGTATTTCTCTCTTGATATAGGTATGACTAACATCATGTTTGTTGATCTTATATGGTGTGTAAAATTGACACTACCAGTTTCTGCTGGGTAAAAAACTAAATTTAGAATGTTAGTGTGTGTGATTGAAAACATTTTCAGGTATGATTCCACCATGTCTGCAATGCAAGAGCAAATGTGTCTGTGTGTTTTCACAAACTCCAGACCAACTTAAATGTAAAAATTTCTAAAGTTAAAAGTTTAGGATTGAATTAAAAATCTACTTAAGCTTACTCTTAGTAAATATAGGTGTTGATAACATTTACAAAAGCCAAAAACTATTTAACAACTTAATAAAGGTATAGTCAAACTGATATATACACAGTCAAACTGAATAAAAAAACTCACCATATCTGCTTCAACTGTGGAAGCAGAATTGTGCAGTTGCCTCCAAAGCACAAACACACAAAAAGATATTTCACATACATTTTCAATATTTTTGTATTATTCACTGGAAATATATTCATCTCCATGTCAACTGTATCACAAGATTAAGCAAATTACACTTCGTTAAGCAAACTAGAAAACATGTTTTTAAACTTAGCTGGATTAAAGCACAACACATATACAGCTTCAACCGACAGACAGAATGCATTTTCTTTTAATTCCCCTTGTTCACTTGAATATCACTGGTGAAAACATGCATATACACGTCGATCTCTCAGCTGACTAATTTCCTTTCAGCAGTTTAACTAACTCACCCAGAGGCAGCATCCTTTGTGAGGGATGATCAAGTTTTTATTTTCCTGACATGCGAATATGATTACTGATATATCGAAAAAGGTCGGCTACACAAAAAGTACATTTTTTCGTAATATTAGTTGAATAAACTAACACTTTTTCTTTTAATCATGTTGATAAATTCATGTTTTTGCACAAAACTGAGTAAAATCTGCTTTTTGCCTGTCTGAATAACATCCTCATTATATAGAAAAACACCATGGTCTATTTTATATTACAATACCAAGAAACATATTGTAATCATATATAAATCTTAACTCCACATCCAAATAGAGAAATACAGATTTTTAAACCCATACATCGTGCACACATTACTTGAACTAGTTCTCGGAGCTGTGACTTTGGAACTGATTCTTGTCGAAATTCGGAATTATCGCACTGTAACTGGAATTTGCGAAAAACTGTAATTTTTAACAGATAAATTTTCATGGCTGACGGTTTCATATTAGTGTGTGTAACGAATTGACAAATTCTATCATCGTTTGTAACTATGACGGTTAGGAAAGACAGTTCGATCCTGAACCTAACTTTGAACATGAACACTGATTGCTCTGTTTTAAAAACAAATCAAGCACCATGATTGAATTACATCTTCTTCCCCTTGGGCTCAGAGGGTCAGGAAAAGAAAAACGGATTCTGGGGGAACATATGAGATAGTGTGTTTATTTGTAAAAATTACGACATTTCACGTACACATTTTACTCACACTGTATACTTCCAAACTTCAAGTTTATTTAAAACTTGAATAACATCTCTTGTTTCTGAAAATAGAAAACAGTGTTTTTTCAAACATGGGAAATTTTTAAGCTTTAGAAATCATATTTATTTGTTGATATACATTTTATCCTTGGGTATGATTTGTGCATGTCAGGCATCCATCAACCCTGCCCTTCTGCACCAATATTTATGAATCACACAGACAGATAGAAATTTACAAAAATTCAATGATATTATGATTCAATGATTTGTGATAGTAGTATTTCCGAGTTTTCACAAGAATCAGTTCCAAAATATATGTGCTTACTATCTCTTTCTTGGTAGACTGCAAAGACATGTGAATAATTAAAATAGACTCTGGTGTTTATTTCTGATATAAGTGAGTGCGTTTTTCAGACAGGCAAAAACAGATTTACTCAGCTTCGTGTTTTTTGATAGAGCAAAAATATCAATTTATTAAGATAATAAAATAAAAAGCATTAATTTTATTCAACTAATATTAGGAAAAAATGTACTTTTCGTGTAGCATTACCTTTTTGGATATATCAGTAATCATATTCATATGTCTGGAAAATAAAAACTTGATCATGTTCACCCCTCACAGTGGATGATGCCTCTGGGGTAGTCCATTAAACTTCAAAAGCTATGTTCGGGAACTACCGAAAGGAAAGTAGTCAGCTGAGAGATCGCCGTGTACATGCGTGTTTTTGCTAATGATATTCCATTACTACTAAAATGCATGATTGGATCACACATCTGGATTCTCTACTCGGGACTGTATCCCCCAATCTCAGAAAATTCTGCTGTTTGATGGCCCTACTGCAACTATTTCGTCAATCACAGTCACCAGACAACAGCTGATAAAAATATTAACAGTCTGACACCCACTGCAATCACTGGAGCTGATGGTGTACCACAGTTTTTATTGAAATGCCTTAGCATCTTCATAACTTAAGCCCTCAGGTCAATCCTCAACAAGATCTTATCAAAAAATATATTTTGTAGTACTTTGCACACTCATTTAGTCAGGCCTCTTCCCAAATACAAAACTGCCAACTCCCCAAGCATTTTTAGATCAATTTCAATGTCCTCAAGTCTTCAAAAACTTCTTGAGTGGATATTTCTTCCTTGCTTGTCCAGATAGATGACTCTCCATAATCAGCCATCTCAGATACACTACAGAATCAAAAGAAGAAAGATAACACCAAACCTTGTTTCAATCACAACTGCCACTCTTAGTGCATTTGAAGAGAAAGCCGAATAGCTGATACCTACATCGATATTCAGGTCGATGCACGTCTTTTGATGCTGATAATGTCCAATCACTTGTGGTTTTGATTGAGAATCACTTCTCCATTCATTTTCTTCTCTGGTTTCCTTGGTGACCTTCTCTGGTTCCTGAATACATTCTTCTGCAGGAGGACTATTGTCCTCCATTTTGGCAACCAGTCAATAACCAGAACAATTAATTTGCATGTTCCACAAGGTGGTGCTCCTCTCTGGTCTGTTATTCACAGCTGTAATCATCCCATTTATCCATGAGCAGCTGTATATGATATCTATCATACGCCAATGATCTCAAATTATTTTTGCTCACCCACGGCGAGTGCAATTCTTCCTGTCTGCCTAATCTAGCCTGATTAGCAGTAAGCTAGCTGACCTTGAAAACTACCTATCCTCATTCAGCCTCTCCATAAATCCAGAGAGGTTAACACAAACTGTCTACTACTTGAAACCAGATCTAGAAACTCTTCAGATCATCATTGGGAAAATAAAGGCATTCGAAATGTACATACACACAGAAGTTAGGGTTATTTTTGACGGCAAGCTCTCCTTCCATGAAATATATAAATTCAATGCAGTCACGGTTTGCGAAGCTTCGCCGGATCTTAAAATCTGAACTTCTTCATGTTAAAGATATCTCAACAGTACAAGACTTCATCAGTGCCACTCTCTATCCAATCTTCTTCGGCAGCAAAATCTGGGCCTCCACGGCTCCTACAAATGTTATAAAATCAACTGCTCAAAAATTCTGGCTCCATCGACCAAACTTTGCCTCCCTCCCGAGTAACGCACCACGCTTATAGCTCAGCAGCTTCACCTAAATTGATTGCCTACAACTATTTAGAAGAGAAAAACCATCTTTACAACGAAAATATTTGCCATCGTTATCTCCGAGCAAAACAGCTGGAATCAGTGTTCTTGACGGGTGCCACCACCTGAACATAGGTCAAAACCTGCACTTATATTTGTCACAGCAACAGAACGGCCATGTTCCTACCTAAACAACTTCAGTCCATCGTTCTGGAACTAGACTGCAATCCCAACAGATTTGCCACTGTTAAAAATTATAGTGAAACGATTCTTCAGTCTCTCCTCATATCTCAGGTTTTCTGTTTATCGTATTCCTTGTTGGATTGCTATCATTAGGGGATCACCTGTCTTAACAGTCCTGTCCAAGTGTCGTAACTCCATATCTGATGTTTGTCTCTTAGTGCATTCCTTGATAGATTGCGATTATTGTTTTTTGTCTACTGACTGCGCAAATTTGCTGAGGGCAGATAATTTCCCCTTGCAGTCAAATAGGCATTATTCTTGGTTTGCGGGAGTGTAACTTATTCTCGTAATGAGTTCTCCTCTTAGGTCTTCATATAATTCGCACTCAAGGATGAGGTTGTTCCATGTTACTATCTGGCCACAGGGGCAGTGATGTTCCTCAATAATACCCATACTATGGAGCTTTTCTTTAAAATGTCCATGTCCTGTGGGAGGAAGGTGGTGTTCAGCCCTGGGCAAAGCCATTCTGGAGCCTTTGAATATAGTTTAGTGACATTATATATGAATTTACGGGTGATTTCGCCTCTACTTGTCTCGCTCCACCTGGTCTGCCACTGTTGCGTCAGATGATCCGATATTCTTGCCTTTTCTTTTTTATACTCCTTAGTCATATCCATTGTGTATCCATGCATTGCTATGGGAATTTTCCTTGAAATCAATCCACATCGAAGCACATCAAGGTCCAGCGGGGGAGCCCCCGTCAGGGCTTGAAGAGCCGCAGTGCTTATTGTGCTCCTTGCCCTGGAGATCGTGAAGAGAATGTTTCTTTGGGTTGTCTCTAGTAGTCATCTGTTGAACCCGGTTCCTGCCTTTAAAAATCAGGCAGGGGCTGCGTAGGTTATGACTGGTGTAAAAAGCATTTGGCAATAGAGGGATAGGGTTCTCCTGTTGAGCCCTCAGTCCCTGTATGTCAGTCTTGCAATTAGGGCCGTATATCTTCTTATTTTCTGTTTTAGGTTGGTGATATGGCACGTAAAAGATAAGTTGCTGTCCAGTATTATACGTAAGTATTTGAGTTATTGGTACAGTTTGATTGTGATTCCCACAATTTCCTCAGGTCCAGGGTACACAGAAGTAAGATGGAATTAGTTTTCTCCAGCGCAATCATAAGAGTATGAGTGTTTGCCTAATCTTGAAGTGTTTGAAGTGCCTGATTAGCTTGGCTCTCCAGGCAGGCTCTCGAGTCCACTGCAGTCGTCAGGATTAGATCGTCTGCGAAGGCCGAGAATCGACATCACCTAGATCCTTGGAGAGGAAATCGTCGAAAACAATGTTCCGCAGGAGCGGACCCAGGGAGGACCCCCTGTGCACCGTTCTACAGGTGCTGGCATCTGTACTTTTCTATTTTGTAGTATGATCCTAAACAATCGAAAAGGTTTTGAGGGAGTCGTGCCGCTTTCAGCCTCGCAGGACGCTTGGCCACCACAGTGGTCAAACGCCCCGGCGAAGTCAATTGTGATGGCCAGAAAGTGTTTATGGTGCACCGATTACCCTTGCAGAGCAATTTTCAGAATGTTACTACAGTCGACATTCCGGGAGTCTGCGCGGGTAGCACAATGGTATCGTCACCGTCCTCCCCACACTGGGTGGAAAAGGCTCAGGTTCGAATCCCGTCAATGACGCGAGGAACTTTAATGGCTTTTTTCACTCTGTGGCTGAGTTAGTCGGTCTCAGGCGTAGATAGCAAGGTTTTACTCCCCGGAAACTGGAGTTTTTTTCGTCCAGCAAAACGGACAAATCGACCAAAGAACACATGCAATTTACAGACACAAATACGGATTAATGTATTCAATTACGGGCAACCCTAAAATAATTTGTTTCTGGCTACACTCCTGGGTGCTTTGGGTGTGTTGAGCTTGACGTTGCGGTAATATTAATTCATTCTTTTGTGTAGCATCCTTTCCATAATCTCACTGAGCGTGGATAGCAGTAGCGTAGGTCTGTAAGAGTTTGATAATTCCGGGGGTTAGGGTGGGGTTTTGATGATTAGTTTGAGTGTTGCAATTTTCTATTGGACTGGAAATTGGCCCTGTGCCAGGCAGGCATTGAAGAGGTGGAGTAGAAGATCTGGTATGCATTGAATGGCCTTTTTTGCCAATTCCGGTTCAATTTTGTCCAGGCATGGGCATTTCCTGTTCTTGGTTCTTTGCGATGCGTTCTGCCTTTCATCCAGTGTAAATGGGGGTTCTTACTTTCGTATTGTTTATTGCCTTGGCATACACTGGTGTGCAAAATTTAATTACCAGTCAGGTTTTCACCTGTAGCTTCTCATAGGAGTGGCCTGGATATTAAAAAACCATACCAAAGGTACCTCGTGAGGTACAGAAATGATAGAGGAATCAACACCGACACAACAACGGAAAAAAAACGGTACAGAGGGACTTTATTCAAAAATGGCAACATAGCACTGGCTGCCATGATACAGATGCATCACTGCCAAAGATGGAACAAAGGGAAGAGGTGGTCCTCAGTAGGAGATATGGCCGCCCCTAATGTCGATGCAAGCTTTGCTCTGCCTGTCCATACTTAGAACAATGTTATTATTATTATTATTATTATTATTATTGTTAACAGCTACAAAACAGCAATCAAACGTGCCTGAGGGTGCAGCTACAAAGCATGACTACACAGCTTCAAAGCAGAAGCTTGGAGTATACATTTCCAAAGTAAATAGAGAAGTAAATGTACATAAGAAGATTATCGAATTGAAATGTACAGATAAAATAAAACTAATTAAATAAAAGTAGGACTCATCCGTCCTATTTAAGTGAACAGGTAGGAGTAAGGCAGAGCACTGGTATTTCTTCACACACATTACATAATCAGAGTCTTAGAACTTGCAAGAAGAGTCCATTTTAAGTCAGGGGGTGTCAAATATCTCCACATTTGCTTTGTTCATTCATCTTGCAGTCCTGTTGTAGAAGTTGTAGTATCTATAATTTGTTCTCGCATTGGATGGTTTCAGCAGTAGATGGTTTCTTAACGCTCTTGTCGGTGCGTTGAAATTTATTTGTGAGACGAGATGAGGGCAATTCAGGGTACCATTTAACAGCTGGTTAAGAAGGAGTAAGTCTGCTTTATCTCTTCTTTTTCCATCGTTTCGAGTCCAAAGAATACACACCACTTTGGGTAGGATTTCTCATTGTATTCAAGGCCACTTTTAAAGCAAACGTACTGAATTGTTCCTTTTTTGAATATTTTCAATTTCTAATCTTTGGTAAGCAACATATGGCGACCAGACCTGTGAGGTAAATTCTAAGGCTGGCCTAACATAGATTTTGTAAAGAAGGATGAAAAGTGCCAACTGATTGAAGTCTCGGTTAATTCTTTTCAGGAAACCTAGTTTTTTTTCTTAGCTGCCTTCCCAGTGTTACAGATATGGACATCAAAGGAAAATGATTATTTAATAAAGATACCTAATGTTTTGGCTTTACTAACTTTTTTGATTTCCTTGTTGTTGATACAATAAGAAAAATTAAGTTTGTTTTTCTTGTGTGCATTAGCAAAGCTCATCAGCTCACACTTCTTTTCATTGACTGCCATTTTGTTCTCCTTCAGCCGCTAAATAACTCGTTGAACAGCTTAGTTTAGGATGAAGCACTCATTGGTATGCGAATTGCTGTATAGATTTTTTATTTCGTCTGCAAATATGTTGATTTTGATTTGGTAGTCTCCAAAGGTGCTTGGCAGGTCATTGATGTAGATAAGAAATAATAGGGGCCTAAGGAAGAACTCTGTGGGACACCAATTTCAGGCTTGAAAGGATATGAGATTTTACCTTTAAATATCATGAACATATCTCTACCTTCCAAGTCGTTTTCAATCCAGGTTAGATCCAGTTCAATCCAGTTGTTGATAAGTTCTTGTGGTAACATCGTACTTTCCTCTGTTAGCGCCATCTTCAGATAGTGAACATTTTCTGGTGGGTGTGAACGTGCCGCTAGGAGTCTTCGCACAGCATCCCATATGTGTTCACGGTACTTAGATCGGAAAATGGGCAGGCCAATCCATGCGAACAATATCCTCTTTCCAAAAGCATATCAATAGCTGCAGTGCGAAGGGGTGTGGCATAAACACGAAATCGGGGCCAATGGCACCTCGGAACAGACGCACATGGGGAAGGATTACCTTAGTACATTAGCGTGCACCGGTTACAGTACCGCCTTCCAGTATCTGGAGTTGTGTACGTCCATCCAAGATAACGCCTCCCCAGACAATCACACCTCGACTGCCATATCGATCCCTTTTAGTAATGTTTGTGGGGTGATACCGTGTGCCAACCTCTCGCCAGATTAGCCGACGAGATCACCTCGCTGCTGAGACTGAATCTACTCTCATCAGTAAAGAGTATCTTAAGTAAAGATTTTGTGGTTGTAACCTTCAGAAATTGTGTTGGTCCTTAAGATTTGCCCACCAGTGTATAACTCTTTGTTCCAATGTCAGCTGATTGGGTCGTTCCTAGAAAATGGTATCAAGTATGTTTCATACAGATTCCTCCCAGGTAGTGGTAATGGTGCCTTGGGGAGTTTTTGGTTGCCTTTATTACTTCCTCCTTGGGGAGCTTGTTTGTGGTGATCCCATACACCGCTCCCCAGGGGTTTGCATTACCCATTGTTTGAATCAATTTTTCCCAAGGTCCTTTTTTCTTTTTCTTGATCTTGTCTGTGTATAGGTTTCGGATTTGTCTCTATTGATTTTCAATACCATCACCTTCTCTGGCGGCCAGGTCCTTCGAACTCTCTGGAATTGTTTTCTTTTTTTCTTGGACTAATTTCCTCATTCTACGGAGCACCGGGGTTCAGCAGGACGTCGCTCCTACCGGGGGATTTTTCTTTTCATGGAGGCCTCTGCCGCTGCCGTAATTCTTTTAATCACTTTCCTTTCCATTTTGGTCAGGGATTTTCCATCCCTCCATGTTTAGTTGTTTGAGTATCCATGTGGTGCTGTTCTTGCATCACAGAGGTTGTTCTTGTATTCATCCCACTTGGCTTTCTGGACATTAAATCTGTATAGCATGTGCAGTTGACGCTTGATTTCTTCTGCAAGATTTCTTCTGATACTGTAAATTATAGTTCTGTGGTCCGCGGTTGTCCATTTATTTTGCACAGTCCAGTCAGTTACATATTTTTCTAGGTTTCTTGATGCTACTGTAATGGCAATCGCTGCTTCCCACGTTAAGTTACTGTATGTTGTTAGGCAAAATGGCTGATTCTTTATTGTGAATGTTGAATTGGCTAGAAAATCTTCCAATTTATGGCCGTTTCTGCTTCTTCTGCGTTAAGGTGTTGTACTGTGCCAGACTTGTGACCTACAGTTGACATCAGCACCCACTATGATTCTCTGGCCAAACAGAGTTGTCTGGATATTTTTCAGGTAGGTGGGGGCAGTGTCTATCTCTGCATCTGGCTTGCGATATAATCCTATGATATGCGTGTATATGGTTCCCACTGAAGACGTGAATTGGGCGCATGATGCCCAAGAAGTGCACAGCTGGGGAAGTTTTGTGACTGTGAGTTTGAGTTCTGTGTATCTCACTAGAATCGCTGCCCAGGGTGTATCTTCCATGCTTTGTACAACTTTGTAGCAAAGCGGATATCCTCTCACTTGCTGTTGGTGGGCGTATGGTTCCATGACCACGATAACATCCGTGTTTTCTTCTTCTGCCTTTTATCTCACCTGCTCCACCACTGCTCGGGCTCTTTGCACATTGAGTTCGTGTATTCTAAGTACTCCGAAGTCGAATCTTTTAATTAGAGTCCCCATAGTCGATTCGTGCTTGATATAATCCTTTGATTTTTATGTAGGTCGGGCATTCTGGATCCCGGATGGAATGGTATGCTATAGCTTCAAGGTTTTGCAACTAGCTCATATGGGTTCATTGGCTTTGTTTGAACAATTTCTATGTTCATGTCCCTTACCCACGCAGTAGCCACATATCGATTCCTTTTGGGTGCAGGTGTGGGTGGTGTGGCCATACTTGCAACGTCTGAAGCATTTCAGTATGGCCACATACTCCTTGAACTCTCCTTCATGTGGAGTGGCTGCTCCACTCCACATAAAGTCTGCTCTGTGGCTTAATAACTTGCCACGCGGACGGTGTTAACTCGACTGCCCAGTTGTATTTTCTGGTTTTTAATCTTATCTTGTATTTGGGGGTTATTAGGATGACTGGTTCCTGTTCAGCCAGTTTTTGTTGTAGATTCTTCCTGTATATTTCTTCTGCAAGTTGTTCAGGTTGTAGTTCATGGCCCACCTGAAATAATATGATAGCTGAGCCCTTCCTTTGTGGGGCTTCCACTCCGAGGGAGTTTTGCTATTGGTAATCATGTGGTCTGCCTCTTCTTTGGTTTCGGTTTCTGTCAGTATTCCCGGGTTACGAATTTTTCGTTTTGGCTTTATCCTGGTGTTTTAAAGTCACTTTTCATGTTTTCCATGAATCTTTGTTTAATTTCCTCACTAGAGGGATTTTCTTCGTCTGTGGGATGGAGAATTACCATGTTGGGAGGTTTTATTATCTTATTTTTCTTCTAGTTTAAATCGCGGTTTGTTTCCCCATTGTCAGGTGGTGAATTCCTCAGCGTGCTTGCGTATGATGGGGTGCGCTGTAGCATGTGATTACCTCCATCCGCTTTGTACGCCTCTAGGGCTGCCACTGCCCTCTGATACTGCACATTGGTTTGGAGCAGTATCGTCTCCATTTCAGTCCATTGGAGAACTATGTCAGCTCTAAGGGTCGCCGAGATTCAGGTGTTGTCTTTTATAATCATTTCAAAGCTTTTCCCTTTGCCTCTCCTTTTCCCCTTGTTTCTGTTCTTCCGTTCCCTTTCCTGTCTCCTGGGCGTCCTTGACTTCGCTATTCCTTCGCATTTCTGTTTGACTTCGGCATTGTAAGTCTTTACTGCTTTCTTTTCCCTTTTGCTTACTGCCTTGATTCTTCCCGTCTTGTTAGTGTATTCTTGGGTATTTTCTGTCTCCGTGATGATTTGTGAGTCATTGACACTGGGTGTTGTTTGGGGTTGTGTATTATCCAGTTAATAGTGGGTTTTAGGTGATGTGAAGCGCCAACAGCCACAAGTCCGTGGGATTAGCAGTGTAGTCACAGTGTTCACTAGAAGTTCGGTCTCTCCCCACTGCTCACGTGGGGGGGAAAGAATAGTAAATTCAGAAGTGCCCTAGAAAGGAATAGGAAACTAACGCAGATCTGGTGCAAAATCCTCAAACATAAAAAAATTTTAATTTTTTTTAGAATCAACAACAGTGGATTCTTCTTCTGGCAAACAATGATCAAAATTAGTTGGTAGTTAGATACTAGCATCAAGCGCAAGGTCAGGTGCTATAGGCAACGCATCGTATGTCCATGCTATAGACAACGTATGCAGCCATATTGGCGATTTAGTGGTCCGACCAAAACCAAACTATTATATTTAGGCAACCCGAATAATTAAATTCATCTGCCGTGCAGTGTCTTATGTCTGTTAATTGCGTGTGTTCTATGGTGAATTTGTCTGTTTGCTGGACGAAAAACCCCAGTTTCTGGGGAAAAAACCTTGCTGAGGTCCCACCAAAAAAGGCAAAGTGTATCTAGTCTCTAATGGCACCAGGGGTTTCCCCCATTTCCGCGTTTCTTTATTTGTGGGTGTACCAGTTCGCTGGGAAGGCCAGAGATTTAAAAGTGTGTGGATAATGGATTTAATTTTTTTTAGAATCAACAACAGTGGATTCTTCTTCTGGCAAACAATGATCAAAATTAGTTGGTAGTTAGATACTAGCATCAAGCGCAAGGTCAGGTGCTATAGGCAACGCATCGTATGTCCATGCTATAGACAACGTATGCAGCCATATTGGCGATTTAGTGGTCCGACCAAAACCAAACTATTATATTTAGGCAACCCGAATAATTAAATTCATCTGCCGTGCAGTGTCTTATGTCTGTTAATTGCGTGTGTTCTATGGTGAATTTGTCTGTTTGCTGGACGAAAAACCCCAGTTTCTGGGGAAAAAACCTTGCTGAGGTCCCACCAAAAAAGGCAAAGTGTATCTAGTCTCTAATGGCACCAGGGGTTTCCCCCATTTCCGCGTTTCTTTATTTGTGGGTGTACCAGTTCGCTGGGAAGGCCAGAGATTTAAAAGTGTGTGGATAATGGATATGTGTAGTGTTATCTTCTGTTGTTCATCTGGCCGTTTAGCCGCTGGCCCCGTGGAGGCAGACCAGGTACACAAGTATTTTTAAAAAAGTACTCCTCCTATATATATATATATATATATATAAAGGAGGGGACAAACGCTAGAATCTCTATTAGGCCGGAAAAGGTTGAAAGTGTGTCGAATTTGGCATTTTAAATTTTTCGTTGTGTGGGGCATTCGCTTTTCGCTGGCGAGATAGGTAGAGTAGGGGGTAGAGACTGAAGGCTGGGGGAAAAGACAAAAATATGGGATCAATAGGGAGGGCAACCCCAGGTATATCAGTGGGGCATGCCCATGCCCCACCAGAGGGAAGAGAGGGGATGGTGGGGAGGAGAGGAGCATACAGGCATCCTCTCACCCCACCAGGCCAGGGATGGGGAAAGAAAGTGGGCTGGGCTGGGAAAGGGAGCCCCGCCCAGTTCGCCATAGCGGCAATTTGCAGTGCCCGCCAGCAAGTGTAGTCCAATGCTGACTCGTTGGTGGGGTCTAGTCCTCTTCTAGGTGTGTGGGTCCTATCTCATGTGGGTTCATCCTCGGTGCGACCATATCCTGGCTTGTGCCACTCCTATTGGTTCCTAGGTCGATGCTGTTTGAGTAATAATATTGGTGCTCCATTTATTATGCTGCATATTATGCCGTTTGTCCTTAGTATTTTGCCATCATTTCCTCTGTGTTGATGTTCATTATCAGTTTGCCTTTATTTATTATTTGTGGTTATCTATTCGTTGTGGATGGCTATTTCTGTTCGTCGTCTGTTGAAGACGTCAAGTGCCAATCGGCCTAAGGCTATTGTATTCACCTTCTGAATCCAGCAGATGGTGCTCTTGATTTTTCGGCAAGTATTGAATCTCAGTTATAAGTCTACTTCTGTGTTCTTCGTAGAATTAACAATCGCGCATAATATGCTGCTAGGTTTCTGAGGTCCGGCCAGTATAGTGTATAGTGGGTTTGTGTCTAATGGCACCAGGGGTTTTCCCCATCTCCGCGTTGCTTTCATTGTAGGTGTAACAGTTCACTGTAAAGGCCAGAGATTTAAAAGTGTATGGATTTTGTAAGTGTAGTGTTGTGTATCGTTGTTCTTCTGGCCATTTAGCCGCTAGATCTCTGCTGGAGCTCAACGTTGTCCACACTATGCCTCATGGAGGCAGACCAATACCCAGTAATTTTAAATTTTCACTCTGGAAGATCCTGCCACCAAATTTCCTGAGATTTCAGTGGCTAGGACCTTAAAAAAAATAAATAAACATATATATATATATATATATAAGGAAGTACCAGGAAGTACTTTTCGTTACATTGTGCTGCGCTTTCTAGGAGGTTCCGAATTGTCTCAATGATGGAGAGTCCTGGATTGAACTCATATTGTCTGGGTGACTCCAGGTTAGCTTCTTTGTAGTGGCTGAGTATTCTTCGATGAAGTATTCTCTCCAGGAGTTTACTTAGTGTTGATAACAGCGCTATGGTACGGTAAGAATTTGGTTATTCAGGTGGTTTAGTTGGGTTTTCAGGATGAGCTTGAGATGTGCTGTTTTCCAGCTGGTTGGGAAATGGCCCACTCTGAGGAAACAGTTGAAGACGTGCAACAAAGGTTCCAGTATGTGCTCCACCGCCCTCTTAATGAGTTCTGGGTCCAGGAAGTCAGGCCCATGGCATTTCTTGTTCCGCATTTCTGTTGCGGCTTCCTGTAGCTCCTCCATGGTAATTTGAGGCTCCATTTGTTGAGTGTTATAGATCTCGTTTGCCTGTAACGATGACTTGTTGGTCTTCTGTGAGTATATTCGATGGGTCTTTTATAATGGTGTTCAAAATGTTGGCCACTGAGCCGTCCCATGTTGTGGTGCGGGTGCGTTGCGGCGTTATAGTTGTTGTGGTCATTTCCCCCCTGGGGAGATTATTTGTTGTGATCTTGTAGACCACTCCGCAGGGATATCTCATTACAGGTAAACAGATGTAATACAAAGTACTTCCTAGTGATAGCCGTGGACTTCGCTGGGGCGTTCGACTCACTTTGGTGTCCGAGCGTCCTGGCAAGGCTGCGCAAAGACAACATGCCGGAAAACCTCTATAACACCATCAACAATTGCCTAAGCAACAGACCCATCAAAGTCAAGGCCCCCTATCACACACTCTCCAGGCATGTCCATCGGGGCTGCCCTCAAAGTTCGGTCCTTGGCCCACTACTGTGGAATATTGTCTTGGACACCTTTCTTAACATCTATCTCCATGAAGTACAATCTCAGGCATTTGCGGACGACCTCATTCTGACGATACAGGCACACTCAAGAGCCGCGTTAGAGGTCCTCGCAAATCGGGCCCTGACCACTCTCCAAGAATGGGAAAACCGAAATCAACTCAAAATATCCCCCACAAAAACAAACTCCATCCTACTAAAGGGACGCCTTGATCTTAGGTGGCCTCTGCAAATAAAAATTGGGCAGGAAACAATCAAATTCTCCAACCAACTGAAATACCTAGGCGTGATATTGGACCAAAACCTGTCATTTCAGGACCAACTGAAATATCTCCGTAAAAAAATAAGACACTACGCAGCCATGGTTGCCAGGGTCACGCGTAAAGAATGCGGCTTGAAAAAGTGAGTCCTCAAACTGTTCTACAAAGCTATCTTCACTCCGATCGTCACCTACGCATCCGGCGCATGGTTTCAAAAAACTACAACAGCAGTAAACAGACGTATCACGGACAAAATGACAGATCCATCCTCTTAGCCATCACTCGCGCTTGCCGCACGGTGAGCACCCACGGCCTGCAAGTTCCGCTGGACTTAGAAATAATACAACGCGGTCTACTGTACTACCTAGACAAAGGCATCCCACAGACTTTTCTGGTGTTCACTATTGACCTAACCAGCAACAGAAATGTGGAAAAGAAGAGGATACAAACTCACCTGCAGCAGGCATGGCAGGAAAGGTGGTGCAACTCTCAAAAGAGAGAGATCACAAAGCAATTTCTCGCCCAATATTGAACAAAACTACCCAACCTCACCCAACTGGTTCTCCCCAGGTCTACAAACAACGTACCTCTTAACTGGACATGGAGCGATTAATGCCAAACTGTCTCTACTTGGGATTCAGGTTGATCCAACTTGCACTTGCAGGGGGTGGAGAGCTGGCAGCACCTAATGTATGACTGCAAACTCTATGAAGATCTACGTGGTATTTAACTCACCAGAATCCACTACTTACCACAGGGACAAGAACATCACCTCCTAGACACGAAGGAGGAGTATCAAGCCTTCTCGGTTATGCACAGGCACTGTTCGCGAGGAGGAGGAGGAGGAGGAGGAGGAGGAGAAACCAAATGGCCTCAGCCCACAACCCACTACCATTATAACCAAAGAACATCTGTTCTTCAGCTCGCTAGGACTGGCACACCAGAAATGAACAACCCAAAGAATCAGAAAACTCAGAAAACAAACTATACCAAAATAGACTAACATGGACTGAACCCATGTCCCATGAAAGACAAATGGAGATGACTACCAAACTTAGACACCTCACCAGCTGGGTCTATGTAAACAAGACACACTCCTGAGAACTGGAAAGCTTAGGAAATAAACCACACTAAGGTAAAGGACTAACATGGATGGGACCCAGGTCCCAAGGATGACAACTCGGACATGACACCAGATTGGACACCACCAACAAGGTCATTGTATAGTTTTACTGCAGACGCTTGTTGGCGATCGCACCGGGCTCCCTTGCCTGGTGCCTTTCCACCCCCTCCCCTGCGCCTGTGGTGGGACGGTCTCCCCCGGCACCCCCTACTTTCTCCTGGTGAGGCATGGGCCTGCCTCACTTACTTCTAGGGTTGTCTACTCTATCATCCCCATATTTCTGCCTTAACCCCCCCAGCCTTCAGTCTCCCACGCACTCTATCTTTATGCTAGCGAATGCTCCACACACAAAAACTTAATAATGTCAAAATTCCCGTTCTCCCGTTCTTTCGGCCTTTATTATGCAAGCATTATCCCCCTCACCTAACGATCATCAAACCTACGATGATGGATATATGTATCTGTCTGTACGTACGTGCATATAAAAGAGCGCGCGCGTTGTTTTTTAGATCCAAGCCTCTGAAATCTCAGGAAATTAGGTGGCAGGACCTGCCAGAGTGAAACTAAAACTACTGGGTTCCTGGTCTGCCTCCACGGGGCGAAGGTGGGGCAACGTTGGGCCTCAGCAGGGGTCCAGCGCTAAACGACCAGATGAACAACGGTACACGACATCACACAGATACAAAGCCCACCCACTTTTAAATCTCTGGCATTTCCCAGTGCACTGGTACACCTGCAATGCAAGCAACACGGAGATGGGGGAAACCCCTGGTGCCATCTGACACTAAATACACCTTACACCTTAGTTGAGACCAGTCGTTCCCAGGAGGATTTTTTTACTTTTGTTTATACTCTCTGTACAAGTATTTCTCAATACTGTATATTATCGGCGCAGGTAAGTGACTTCAGCGGGTGGCCACGATCTCCTTGCTCTCTGATATTCCTTCATTTTTTGTTGGACTAATCTCCTTTGTCGTTGCAGCTCTGGGATCCACCAGGGGATGGCCTTGCTGGAAGGCGTTTTTCTTTTTATGGTGACTTCATCTGCCTTGGTTATAATGTTTGTTATTATCTGTTGCAGTTCGTCTGGGTCCTCTCTTATTTCTCGGCATTCCTGTTTGGTTTGCCCTCTTCTATCATGTTGGGCTCTACTGATGAGCTGTTCTTGGTAGATTTCCCAATTGGCTTTGGAGATTGCAAATCTGTTTAGCATCTTCCTTTCTGTTGCGGTTCTTGCTGTGGTTCTCTGTATCCGGTAGGTGATGGTATGGTGATCCGAAGTGGTCCAAGACTTTTGTACCGTCCAGTCGGTCACGTGGCAATCGATATTTCTTGTGGTTAGGGTGATGTCGATGGTCGCTGTTGTTGTTGTTATTTGGTTTTTAGGAGCATTAGCAACTAAGGCCATATTGCTCCGGGGATATGTGATGGTCATTCCCTGACCTTTCCTCATCCTCCGTATTTGGTGGGATCGTCGTCGGTCGCCTCCCAAAGTGTATTACAGAAGGTTGGGAGGCAGAAAGGTTGATTTTTAACCGTCAGTATTGAATTAGCCAGGAACTCTTCCAGTCTTTGGACGTTTCTGGTGCCTTGCCGGTCCGGCGTGGCACTCTGCGAGACTGGGAATCGGCAGTTGACGTCAGCACCTATTATGATCCTCTGTCCCGCTAGGGTAGTTTGGACATCCTGGAGATATGTAATGACGAAGTCAATCTCAACGGCGGGTCTGCAGTAGAGAGAGACTGCATATAAGCAGCCGAAAGAGTTGATTATATGAGCACATGCTGCCCATGGCGTGCATAACTGCGGGATCTTGGTTATTGTAATTTCTGGGTTGCGGACTATAACTGCTGCCCACTGCGTATCTTCCGTCACTCTACTATTTTAAACCTGAGCGGGTATCCCCTAACCTGCTTCATGTGAGTGTACGGCTCTTGAATAAGGAGGAGATCAGCATTGTCCTCTTCTGCTTTTAGGCATACTTGGGCGACAACTGCTTTCGCACATTGCACATTTATTTGGTGGATTTTTAGCACTCTATCGTTATATTTTTTACGTTGCGCACCCATAATCGGTTCTGAGTTGATATGTACACTTGAACTTTTGATAGGTCGGATATTTTGGATCTTTTATGGAATGCGTATGATCTAGCCTTAGTAGCTTGCAGTTGACGCATGCCGAGTCTTTTGCTTTGTTTGGCAGCTACTGAAATTGTTCCCCTTTTCGGAGCAGTGGCCGCACGTTGGTTCCGTTTAATTTCATTGTGTGTGTGTGTGTGTAGTGCGCTCATTTTTGCAGCACCTGAAACATTTTACTATAGCGACGTGTTCTCTGTACCTGTGGCTACTCCAGTCTATATAAATTGATGGCTGTTCCCGCAGGACTTGCTAGGCCTCTGGGGCCAGCTCCACTACCCAGTTGCAGTTTTCACTGCTTCTGGCCCTTGTTTTATACTTGGGCATGACCATTAGCTTTTCATCCCTCTCTGGTGGTCCTCTCTGTAGATTTATCCTATAGATTTCTCCGGTTAGAGTCTCGGGGTGATGTTTTCGTTCACGTCAAATATTATGACAGATGGCCCTTTTCTTCTTAGGGTTTCCACAGTAAGGCCCAAGGTTGGGATCTTTGCATTGCACATGACTTTTTCTGCTTCTTGCTTGGTCTCTGTTTCTATTACAATCCCTGGGTTACTCGTTTTCCTTATTGCTTTCATTCGGGTAGCTCCGAGGTCTTTCGCGCAGGTTTTCCATTACCTTCTTCTTTATTTCTTCGCTTGTAGGTTCATCATGTCCTGTTGGCTTCAGAATGACTATGTTCGGTGTAGGTAGAAGTGACACGATAGGAGGGAGTATATGATGAGAGCCTTGTCGATCAATTCGGCCCTGGAAAGATTTTGCAAGGCTCAAGGGGTAGAATTTTTTTCAGCCTGGACTGTACTTGTTAACAGGAGAGATCGCTTCTACAAGGATGGGATACACTTAAATAGAAAGGGTGCAAGAATATTTACTGATGCTATCGAGACAGTGTTAGGTGGGTCGGAAAACTGTTAGCTTGGGGGGATATAAGGACTAATAGATTAATAGTAGCCACAGGAAGAGGTGAAAGTGATTCTTGCACTGCTTCTATTGGAATGAGCAGCAGCTTGGAAAATAAGATGCAGGATATTTCAGAGACTGCTGGGAATCATTGAGGTACAAGTAAACACATGGGTTGTGTTAGGGTAGCTAAGAAAAAGAACAGGTGCATGTATACTTGCGGGTACACCAATGCTAGGAGTTTGGTAAATAAATTTGATGAATTTCAAGTATTGCTCAAAGCATCAAAGACGGATATTGTTGGGTTATCAGAGACGTGGTGTCACACAGATATAAGGAATGCAGAACTGGTATTTGGGGAGTACAACGTCTACAGAAAGGATAGACATGATAGGAAGGGAAGAGGGGTTATGCTATTAGTTAAGAAACACATAAAATCCGAGGAAGTGAAGCCAGGCGACATGGCGGGACAGTGCAGTGTCGAGTCAGTGTGGTGTGACATAAGTATTGGGAGATCAAAATTGAAAGTAGGAGTGTGCTATAGGCCTAATGACTCTGATGAGTATAATAAGAAACTGTACAGGGAAATAGAGTGGGCCAGTAAATCAGAGAGTCTTATAATGGGGGATTTTAATTTCCCAGATATTGACTGGAATTTATGGGTTCGTCATTCACACACTAGCAAGGCTTTTCTGGATTTATTGGATGATGGTTTTCTACATCAGCATATTCGGGAGGCAGCTAGAGGGGGTAATACTCTTGATCCGATTATCAGTAGTAATTCTTCATGCATTAAGAATCTGCAGATACAGGAACCACTAGGTGGCAGTGATTACAGTGTGCTGAAGTGGGATTTACTCAAGGAGGTAACTACCATCAGGGGTAAAGGGAAAGGTTATTGCTTTCGTAAAGGCGAATACGATGTTCTGAGACAGTATTTAAATTCTATACAGTGGGACCAACTGATGATGTTACCAACAGCAAACTCAAAATTGGAAGCATTCAAAGAAGTTATCTTGGAAGCTACTAGGCTTTACATACCAACTAAGAAATACTGTTCAAGGTTTAGGCCTAAATGGATGTCAGATGAACTAATGAGACGTATGGCATAGAAGAAAAATGCATGGGATACATATAAATGAACATGTAACACAGAAGCCTATGATAGATATAAGTTGATCTGTAACCAGGTTACAAAGGAGGTTAGGCAGGCGAAGGCAGATTACAAGAAATATTTGGCAAGGGATGCAAATAAAAACAGCAAGGAATTCTTTACTTATGTAAACTCTAGAAGGTAGGGGATGAATCAAATTGGTCCACTTGATATCGATGGTACAACTGTTCATGATCCTGCTCAGGTAGCTAACAAACTAAATCAATATTTTGCATCTACATTCACACATGAGGAGTTATTCAGAAAGGGGAATACCATAGCTGAAGTAAACACTGGCAGTGAACTAGATGATCTTGTAATAATTGAGAGTAAAATGGAGGAGAAATTGCTGAAGATAAATACAAGGAAGGCACCTGAGGTGGATGGGATCTATCCAGTTATATTAAAGGAGGCAGCAAAGGATGCCAACTTAAAAATTTTCTGTTTATTCATAAATGGCTGTGTATTATGATGCTAAAGCACTTTATATATATATACATTGTCCAAATTTATTCGCAGCTTGAGGCTCTAGCCCTAAATGCGCCTTAGTTAGTCATAATTATGAGAGCTTCCTTGGACTCAGGGGAGGTACCCACACACTGGAGTTGTGCAAATGTAACCCCAATTCACAAAGGAGAATCAAAGGCTGACACAAGTAATTATAGATCTGTGAGTTTAACTTCTGTTCCAGAAAAATTAATGGAAGCAATGGTTAAAGAAGCACTGCAGGATCATCTAGACAAGAATTCAGTTATAGCTCAGACACAGCATGGTTTTGTTAACGGAAGGCCTTGCCTGACCAATTTGATTGGATACTATGATGTAGTCACAAAAGAATTGGATGCAGGGAATAACTTTGATATTATATCTTTGGATCTTAGAAAGGCTTTTGATACTGTTGCACATTAAAGAAGACTGCTGCACAAATTGGAGCAGTGTGGCATTGGTGGAAAATTGTTGCTATGGATAAAGGGATGGTTCAGTGGCAGAAGACAGAGAGTGGTAATTAATGGGCACTGCTCATCGTGGACTAATGTTATTAGTGGAGTCCCTCATTGTTCAGTGTTGGATTCATTGTTGTTTTCTGTATTTATAAATAATATTGGTGATGGTATATCAAGCTTAAATCCAAGTTTGCAGACGATACAAAGGTTGGCAGGGTTGTTAAGGACGCTACTGACGCTATGCTGCTGCAACAGGAACTGGAAAGGTTGAGCAGATGGGCTGAGAGGTGGCAAATGAAGTTTAACATTGACAAATGTAAAGTACTACATATGGGAAACAGCAACCCCAAAGCAACGTATCAACTCTGTGGTACTACACTGACAGTGGTAGAGAATGAAATGGACCTGGGGGTAATTGTGCAGGCAGATATGAAGTTCTCTGAGCAGTGCAGATGGGCTGCAAGAGTAGCTCATGGTGTCTTATCAATGATATAGAGGAATTTTTCTAGCAGGGATAGGGAGGTGATTAATCCCTTGTATAAGGCAATGGTCAGGCCGCACCTTGAGCACTCTATACAGGTCTGGAGGCCTCAATTCAAGAAGGATGTAGAGCTGTTGGATCGAGTACAGAGAAGGGCAACAAGGTTAGTGAATGGAACAAAGCGTTGCTCTTACGAAGAAAGAGCTTATGTTTTGCAAATTACAGTGTCTGGAGACTAGGAACCGGCGAGGTGATCTGATAGAGGTGTACAAAGCTTTGAATGGTTTGAGCATGCTCAATGCTGATGGGATACTGCCTCTTGCTCAGAATAATCACCCGAGAGGGCATAAATTCAAATTGAGGAAAGACAGATGTAGGATAGATGTGCGGATATTTGCCTTTAGCCAGCGGGTAGTTGGTTGGTGGAACAGACTTCCATCCCTTGTTGTGGAAGTTGATAGCCTAAATAAATTTAAGGATCAGCTGGACATGTATTTCGAACGAACGGAGGGGTGAAGTGGAAGGGTTGTTTTTTTTTTTTTTTTTGGCTGATGCTGCATAAGCTTGCTTTCTTGCATCATATTCCTCTACTAATGCTAATGCTAATGCTAAGTGTTCTTCTCGGAGACACTGTTGCAGGTTTGGCGGCAGGTTCATTTATGTTTGCAGTGGTGGTTTTGCTCCTCAGCGCTTCTGAGTAGGTCGGGGCGCGTTGTGGCATTTCTCTTGCCCCGCGTTGCAGGTATGCCTCTAATGTGGCGTTTATTTTTTCGTTCTCTATACCAACTACCACGGATAGTCCAGGCTTACAAAAAGGAATGAATAAAAACACAGATGCTACTCAGTTACCTGCCTCTGTTGAACAAAATACCTCGTTTATACAGGGACTTGATCTTTAAGGATCTCTTGATGTTACAGCTGTGTTACACAGTGTTGAGAACCAAGAAAGCCCTTGGGGATTTTTTGCCCGGAGAGAGTAGCAAAATTACCAAAACGGCTTCGAACTACATTCAAGGTTTGTGGTCGGATCTTGAGACGGTCTCGACTGCTCTGTTTGTTGAAGGTGAACCGTTGAAAGTCAAGACTGCAGAGCTCCAAATAAGAGCCAACCATTTTGACAATCCTTTCCGAGACCAGCCGAAACGAGCCACATTCGCAGATATTGTAAGACGTACTGTTGGCGCTGATCGTGGGAATCAGCTTCCGCAAACTTCCAGGGCTCAGACGTCTCCTCAAGAAGATAAAAACCAGCCTTCTGAGCAAATCCCTATATCTGATAACACAAGATTGGACAATGCAAGGGTTAACGACCCCAATAATATAATCATATTGAGGTCATTGCTGAAAGCAATATCGCTTCCAGCCAAGACATTCGTAATACAGTTACTGAAAACATTAGGAAGGAACACCGTAATATTAAGATTAAAACATCAGATTGCTTAGGAATAAGGGTATATTGGTAGAAACCACCAATCCCACTGATGCCAATATGGTTCGAAAATTGGCTACTCTGACTGAGGGCGATTTATTAATGGACAAAACCGAGATTACAACACTCCCACGGTTCTGATATACAGTGTACCAAACGATTACTCCAAGGAAGACCTCTTAGAGGATCTATATATAAAGAATTTTCAAGATCAGGGTTTTGTCCGGGATGAACTGACTCGGGGAACTACTTTCCATTTCAGTTCTCGCTCTGGTATCAAGACATTGGACTGGGTTATTGGCTTTGTCCCAAAATTGATGAATTGCCTTCTGCAAAACGACCGCATCTATTTGGGCTTCACTTCCCACAGGTTCCGCGGCTTCACAGTGGTCACAAAGCGTTTTCGTTGTTTGGCCTTTGGGCATTCGGTCCAAAATAGGAGGGAGTATATGATGAGAGCCTTGTCGATCAATTCGGCCCTGGAAAGATTGTGCAAGGCTCAAGGGGTAGAATTTTTTTCAGCCTGGAATGTACTTGTTAACAGGAGAGATTGTTTCTACGGGGATGGGATACACTTAAATAGAAAGGGTGCAAGAATATTTGCTGATGCTATCGAGGCAGTGTTAGGTGGGTCGGAAAACTGCTAGCTTGGGGGGAGACAAAGACTAATGGATTAACAGTAGCCACTGGCAGAGGTGAAAGAGATTCTTGCACTGCTCCTATTGGAATTAGCAGAAGCCTGAAAAACAAGATGCAGGATATTTCAGAGACTGCTGGAAGTCATTGCGGTACAAGTAAACACATGGGTTGTGTTAGGGTAGCTAAGAATAGAAACAGGTGCATGTATACCTGCGTGTACACCAATGCTAGGAGTTTAGTAAATAAATTTGATGAATTTGAGGTATTGCTCAAAACATCAAAGGCAGATATTGTTGGGATATCAGAGACGTGGTGTCACACAGATATAAGGAATGCAGAACTGGAATTTGGGGAGTACAATGTGTATAGAAAGGATAGACAGGACAGGAGGGGAGGAGGGGTTATGCTATTAGTTAAAAAACACATAAAATCCAAGGACGTGAAGCCAGTCGACATTGATG
Organism: Mastigoproctus giganteus; assembly: GCF_048544385.1. NCBI lineage: Eukaryota > Metazoa > Arthropoda > Arachnida > Uropygi > Thelyphonidae > Mastigoproctus > Mastigoproctus giganteus. Next base: position 131,732,850 of record NC_143577.1, on the reverse strand, counting down.
GACAGGGCAGTGTCGAGTCAGTTTGGTGTGACATAAGCATAGGTAAATCAAAATTGAGAGTAGGAGTGTGCTATAGGCCTAATGACTCTGATGAGTATAATAAGATACTCTGATGATCTGATGATCTGATGATACTCTGATGATCTAATAAGATAAGATACTGTACAGGGAAATAGAATGGGCCAGTAAATCAGAGAGTCTTATAATGGGGGATTTTAATTTCCCAGATATTGACTGGAATTTGTGGGTTGGTCACTCACACACTAGCAAGGCTTTTGCGAATTTATTGGATGATTGTTTTCTACATCAGCATGTTCGGGAGGCAACTAGAGGGAATAATACTCTTGATCTGATTATCAGTAGTGATTCTTCATGCATTAGGAATCTGCAGATAAAGGAACCACTGGGTGGCAGTGATCACAGTGTGCTGAAGTGGGATTTACTCAAGAAGGTAACTACCATCAGAGGTAAAGGGAAGGGTTTTTGCTTTCGTAAAGGCGACTATGATGGTCTGAGACAGTATTTAAATTCTATACAGTGGGACCAACTGATGATGTTACCAATAGCAAATTCAAAATGGGAAGCATTCAAGGAACTAATCTTGGAAGCTACCAGGCTTTACATACCAACCAAGAAATATTGTTCAAGGTTCGGGCCTCAATGGTTGTCAGATGAACTAATGAGACATATGGCAGAGACGAAAAATGCATGGGATACATACAAATTAATGGGTGACATGGAAGCCTATGATAGATATAAGTTGGTCTGTAACCAAGTTACAAAGGAGATTAGGCAGGCAAAGGCAGATTATGAGAAATCCTTGGCAAAGGACGCAAAGAAAAACAGAAAAGAGTCCTTTACCTATTTAAACTCAAGAAGGAAAGGGATCAATCAGATTGGTCCACTGGGTGTTGATGGTTCAACAGTTGAGGATCCAGCTCAGGTGGCTAACAATCTAAACGAGTATTTTGCATCTCCATTCACACATGAGGAGTTATTCAGGAAGGGGAATGTCGTAGGTGAAGTAAACATTGGCAATGAGCTAGATTATTTTCTAATAACTGAGAGGAAAGTGGAGGAGAAATTGTTGAGGATAAACATTAAAAAGGCACCCGGGGTGGATGGGATCTATCCAGTTATATTAAAGGAGGCAGCAAAGGAAGTAAGCAAACCCCTAGCCATAATTATGAGAGCTTCTTTGGACTCAGGGGAGGTACCCATGGACTGGAGTTGTGCAAATGTAACGCCAATTCACAAAGGAGGATCAAAGGCTGACACAAGTAATTATAGACCTGTTAGTTTAACTTCGGTTCCAGGAAAATTAATGGAGGCACTGGTTAAAGAAGCACTGCAGGATCATCTGGACAAGAATTCAGTTATAGCTCAGACACAGCATGGTTTTGTTAAGGGCAGGTCTTGTCTGACCAATTTGATTGGATACTATGATGTAGTCACAAAAGAACTGGATGCAGGGAATTACTTTGATATTATATATTTGGATCTTAGAAAGGCTTTTGATACTGTTGCGCATGGAAGACTGCTGCACAAATTGGAGAAGTGTGGCATTGGAGGCAAATTGCTGCTATGGATAAAGGATGGTTGAGTGGCAGAAGACAGAGAGTGGTAATCAATGGACACTGCTCAACGTGGACTAATGTTATTAGTGGAGTTCCTCAGGGTTCAGTGTTGGGTCCATTGTTGTTTTCTGTATTTATAAATGATATTGATGATGGTGTATCAGGCTTAATGTCAAAGTTTGCAGACGATACCAAGGTTGGCACGGTTGTTAAGGACACTACTGATACTATGCTGCTGCAATAGGATCTGGAAAGGTTGAGCAGATGGGCTGAGAGGTGGCAAATGAAGTTTAACATTGACAAATGTAAAGTACTACATATGGGAAACAGTAACCCCAGATCAACGTATCAACTCTGTGGTACTACGCTGACAGTGGTACAGAATGAAAAGGACCTGGGGGTAATTGTGCAGGCAGATATGAAGTTCTCTGAGCAGTGCAGACGAGCTGCAAGAGTAGCTCATGGTGTCTTGTCAATGATATACAGGAATTTTTCTAGCAGAGAGAGGGATGTGATTATTCCCTTGTATAAGGCATTGGTCAGGCCACACCTTGAGTACTGTATACAGGTCTGGAGGCCTCATTTCAAGAAGGATGTAGAGCTGCTGGAACGAGTACAGAGAAGGGCAACAAGATTAGTGAATGGAACAAAGGGTTGCTCTTACGAAGAAAGGCTTAAGTTTTGCAAATTACAGAGCCTGGAGACTAGGCATCGGCGAGGTGATCTGATAGAGGTGTATAAGGCGAATGGCTTGAGCATGCTCAATGCCGATGGGATTCTTCCTCTTGCTCAGAATAATCACCTGAGAGGGCATAAATTCAAATTGAGGAATGACGGATGTCGGATAGATGTGCGGAAATTTGCCTTTAGCCAGCGGGCAGTTGGTTTGTGGAATAGACTCCCATCGCTTGTTGTTGAAGTTGATAGCCTAAACAAATTTAAGGCTCAGCTGGACAGGTATTTCGAACGAACGGAGGGGTGAAATGGGAGTAGTAGTTGTTTTTTTTTTTTTTGGCTGAAGCTGAATAAGCTTGCTTTCTTGCATCATATGCCTCTACTAATGCTAATGCTAATGCTAATGCTAAAATTGTACCCATAAAACAGTTTCTTGTAGTCATTGTGCCAATGGCGGACATATCTATGCAGACTGCCCACACAAAGATGATAATCCAAAATGCGTCAATTGTAAAAGGAGAAATAAAGATTTCCATCATTCAACCCGTGACAGCCAATGTCCGGAATATACAAAGGCTATTGAAATGGTCAACAAGGCAACCGAATATGAGTAAAACGACCTACTGAAATCCTCTGCTAGATAATATTAATTTTGAAGGAATCAAAATCCTGCAAACCAATGGACAGAGGTCTAGAGCTGTGATGGACGAGATAAGAGCTACAGCAATAGAGCATAAAATTGAAACAAATGTATCATCTACTTGCAAGAACCATTTTATTCTAGGCAGGTTGGTGGAGCAGTTAATAAGATCATGGGTTTTCCTTTGTCAGCCAGATTAATACACTCATTGGATTCTCCTCCTAGGGCAGCTATTATTATCTTGAATAATGATTTAGTTGTAACTACGGTTTCAGGAGATTGTTCTGACACTGTAATTTGTGTGATGATTTCTACAACATCAACTGCCTTCTATCTAGCATCGGTGTATTATCCACTTTCTAAGGAATCCCAACTGTCGCTTCATCGCCTTGACAGTATATGTTCAAAATTTTCGTCTAAAAACTTAATTATAGCGGCTGATATGAATGCAAAATCCAATTTTTGGCATAGCAGAATTATTGATCCTAGAGGACTTTATCCTATCTTTTAATCTTTGTGTCCAAAACTTATCCGACAAACCTCCCACCTCCTCCACATCCAACGGAGAATCTAATACCGACGTAACCTTAACATCTGCTAAAATAGATGGTTTGATTATAGACTGGGATGTAATTCCAGCACTTATTAATAGTGACCTATTATTTTCGGGATCTCATGTAGACACAGATCCCGACAATAATAGGCTATTATTTTCGGGATCTCATGTAGACACACCTGCGTTGATGAAGAACCTAAAGTCCTTCGACGATTTTCTGCGAAGTCGACAAAATGGAACAAATTTAAGGAGTACCTAAACGCTATCCTGATACGGGATATTCAAAATGCCTTAAACTCAATGACAGCCCTCGAATATGTCAACTTTATCCAGACTCATATTTTCCTTGCTATGCAATACGCCATCAAAAGAAAACAGTCCAAGAAACCTTTTGTCCCGTGGTGGACGCCTGAACTGTCACACTTACGAACTGGGATGTCCTTCAACTGCAGAGGAACCTTCAGAGAAACAGACATCTTTCAACTGTTGATGTGCAGACCAGGAAATTTATGGCGGTCTCAGGAAAAGATACCATAGGGAGATTATCAATTCCAAGAGCAGTTGTTGGCAAAACTTAGTCAAAGAAATAGGGAGCACGGAATCGTGGGGTTTAATTTACTGCATTACAAAAAATAAAATGATTGACGTGTATAATACTGTTATGGAGTAAGGACAGGAAACAAGAAACTGGATTTCCACAATAAAGTGGATTTCTGTGGACTCCCCTGAATTTGATACACCAGAACAACAGGAGATAAGAGACAGTAATGAAATGTATAGTGGCCCTACGGACATCGTCCCCTTTACCCTCTTGTTAGTAAACTAAACAGTAAAACATGTCATGTCCTGGATTGACCTTATTGAGAATGGTGTTATTGTTAAATTTTTTGACCTGTTTCCGCAAATTCTGTTAAATCTTATGAACAAATGTCTATTTGCGGATATTTTTCCAAGGCAATGGAAAGTGGCTTTGCTGAAAATTCTTCACAAGCCAGGGAAACCAACTTCTGATCCTCGTTCTTACAGACCAATTTCATTGCTTGCGAATCTCGGAAAACTCTTTGAAAGACTTCTAGCCCCGAGACTCCATAACATGTTAAGTGAGAAACGACCTTGTTCTAACCTACAATTTGGCTTCAAAAAAGGGAAATCTACGGCAGGGGCCATATCTGTTCTAACTACGTATGCTCGGAATATTACTTCAAAGTATGTTTTGGCTGTGTTTGTGGACTTCGAGGGTGCTTTCGACTCCCCTTGGTGGGAGAGCGCCCTCGAGTCCTTAAGAGCTGCTAATTGTGATGATTATACCTACAAGGTCTTAAAATCTTATTTCAGTGACCGTATGGTAAAGGTAACTGCAAAGCACTTGACAAAAAAATTCCCCTATATACAGAGGATGCCCTCAAGGATCGGTGTTGGGGCCTCTCCTCTGGAATGCAGTTCTAGACAAATGCCTTTTGAGAGAATATCAAGTGTGCTAAAGGCATATGCCGATGACGTAGTGATGGCCATCGAGGGGAGATCCAGACGGTGCTTGAGGAGTGTATACAACCCATTATTGACGATTTGGTAACATGGGCGAATACAAACAAATTAAAAATTTCACCAAATAAGACGACTTTTATGACTTTTGGCAATCACTTCAACTATAACAGACCACCTAGAATCCTCGTTAATAACATACAGATACCATATTTCTCTGAGACTAAATATTTAGGAGTTATATTAGATGATAGCTGTATGCTAGCTAAATTAGTGCGCTATTAAAATTAATTAATAAAGAAGGTTTTTCGGGAGTATTCCTCAAAATTAAATTATATTTTAGATAAAATAAGTGTGGGTGAGTGATGGGTTAAGATTTGGGAACTAAAAGTGGTTTTATTTTTCCGACTGAATTTTTTTTTTTAAAATGGCTATCATTATTATTCTCGGTATAGGAAAACATAGGAAATTTCAAGGTCATTAAATTTTAAGAAACTATAAACAGCCACTGGGAATTCTTAGTAGAATAGTTGGGCTACCTGATAGCTTTGACGTAGAAGTTTTCAGAATACCAAATTGTATTTAAAAATACTCACGTGTTGCTGAGTTATACATTATTGGTATTTTCAAGGTCACAGTGATTCTACCGAGTCAGCCATTTGGATGTATCCAGGAGATAAAAGAACTACATCAGTGCCACCTGCTTGTTCAGTGATGACTAGAAATTCGGCATAAATTGCGTAAAATTATTAAATTGTGACATCATGAGGAAGCTTCACCACTGATTAAGCGCTACTCCATTTATATGGCTCCGTCAAGTTTAGTATATAGGCAGCTTAAATCCCAAACCCGGATAAATGGTGGAGGTTAACGTCAGGAAAAACAACCGGTCGTAAAAACTATGCCAAAACCAAAGAATAGATGTGTTCCTGTTAAAGAAGTTAGTCCAGCTAGAGGAGAAGAAGAGAATGTAAGTGTTAGAATGTGGGAAAATTGAATGCTGACCCCATATAATGTGGGAAAAGGCGAAGACAAAGAAGAAGAAGATTAGATGATAGATTAAGTTTTCAGTCGCATTTCAAAATTGAAGAACAAAATTCGAAATTTTACTGCCTCAGTGGTTAGGATCTCTACGAAAAAATGGGGTCTTACTAGGAAGACATTATCATTGTATTATAAGACGATCTTTTTGCCTGTGGTTTCTTATGCCGCCAGCATTTGGCATCAAAATGTTACCAAAGTCAAGATAAAAACAAAGCTAATATTCTTGCAAAGATCCGTCTTACTTACCATTCACCGCATTCCACGAACTACTTCTAACAATGCCTTTCAGGTTTTGGGAAGAGTAATGTCACTTGACCTCTATATCATTTATCGAGGAATGTTGTACAATCGCAAAAAGGGACTTTCGATCACAGCGTATGGAATAACAACCGACGCCGCAAATAACATAAAGCAAGAAAAGGCTAGAATTTGGAGTGAATTAACTGGAATTTGGTAACGCAGATGGGATGAAAGCCAATTTGGTCTCATCAATAGGAAATATATACAAAAGGCTGACTACTTAACATCCCCAGCTATCAACTCATGGTTTACGCCAAATATACAAATTTGGCGTAAACCATGAGTACACTTTGTAGACTTCCTATCATGGTTTACGCCAAATATACAAATTTGGCGTAAACCATGAGTACACTTTGTAGACTTCCTATCTGCTCACGGGACACGGTTCCTTACGAGCTAAGCTCTTTGAACGTGGACTCGAACCTGATCCATACTGTACATGTAATGACCTCGAAACTTGGATACATGTTCTCTTATTTTGCCCGGAATATGAACAATTTAGTCAGACATTAGTTGGTCTTGTTCCAGAGTTATTAGAAGGAAACGTCAGTATTCTTGTTGAGTGTGACAGTAACTTTAAAGCCCTTCAAGATTTTGCTACAAATGTTTTCAAGAAGCGTCTTCAACTAAGATCCCCGGCTCTCAGAGGATGTAATTAAGTGATCTCCTCAACTTTTTTCTCTCTTTTTTTTTTTTTTTCAGTAAGGATTTTACTATTATTTTATTTATTTTTTTTATAACTATTTTATTTTTATTTATTTATTATTATTATTATTTTTTTTTTTTTTTTTTGCTGGTTCCCAGGTGTGGGCTACCTGGGAGCGGAATTGCGGGCACCCACTGGTATTGCACTACCAGTGGGTGCGGGATTTATTAGTGCTTTTCGCACATCACAGTTGATAATAGACCCAGGCCTAGGTTCTAGTGCCAGGGTTTGACACTAGGCAGCAGCTGCCCAGCTGTTGGCTGCTCCCTGGCGGAAAAGTGGCCTGACACAAACAAGAACACACACACACACACACTAACATCTCACGCCCCCAAACATTTACACTTTTCCAGACCGGCTATACAGAGTTCCTGTACCAAAACAGAGGACAAGGTGGAGATGGGCTTTTAGTCTAGGAGCCACGTAAATACATACACACATACAGATGTTCCCACATGAGACTGTATATTTTAAATTGTATATAAGTCTTGTTTATAAATTAATGTATAAATCTTGAAACTGTACATAATTGTGTGTATAAATAAATGAAAATGAATGCTCAATGTGGACAAGACGGCAATGGGCCGGTACGAGTTAGGCTGTACGGGAGGCTTCGATGGGTTTTTGAGTATTAACTTTAGTTCAGCTATTTTCCAGCTTTCTGGGAAGGATCCCTGGGTTAGGCATTTATTAAACAGGTTAAGCAGAAATTGCGGATTTACCTGGGCGATCTTTTTTAGTGTTTCTGGTTCAATGCGATCCGGTCCTGGGGATTTTTTATCCTTCATTTTGCCAAAGGCTTGCTGCAGTTCTTCAGGAAGGTCCGACTAACGAGAGGTAAAAGTGTAAAGTGTAAAGTGTGTTTAGGGTCAAACGGCACCAGGGGTTCCCCCCATCTCCGCGTAGTTTACATTGTGGTGTGATACAGTTCACTGTAAACGCCAGAGATTTAAAAGTATATGGTTCTTGAGGTGTGTGATGTTGTGTACCGTTGTTCTTCTGGCCATTTAGCCGCCAGACCCCAGCTGAGGTTGCCCACACTTCGCCCCGTGGAGGCAGACCAGGTACACTAGTATTACAGTTATTTACTCTGGCAGGCCCTGCCACCTAGTTTCCTGAGATTTCAGTGGCAAGGACCTTAAAAAAAAAAAAAAAAAAAACGTTTGCGTGGGTTGATCGCTAGATTGAAAGACCGAAATGTGAGAGAAATTAATTTGGAGCTATTGAATTTTGACCTGTGGGATATACGCTGGCGAGCAGGTAGAGAGGGAGAGGAGACTGAAGACTGGAGGGAGAAAGACAAAAGAAATGGGGTCAATAGAGGAGGCGACCCCATTAAAAGTCAGTGGGGCATGCCCATGCCCCACTAGGAGTAAATCTGGGTTGGCGAGTAGGGGAGGAGGCAGGAGGAGTAACCTCCTGTCTCCTCCCCTACCGAGGGAGGGGGAAAGAAAGATGTGTCCAGCAAGAGCGCCGGCACCGATTGCCACTATGACTGGCATATGCAGAAAGCTCTGCGGTCTCATTGGGCTGGTTGGAATTCAGCTGAATAGAAAGTCAATCATGAGGCTGTGTCCCGTCTGGAGGAGGTCCACATATCCGGTGTGCCCTTTTCGTGGGTTATGTCCGGTTCGTGTGATCATCTTATCATGTTTTATTTCCCTCCTTTTCCCTTCTTCCTCCTTCTTTCTTCCTTTTCCTTTCTTTCCTGAGGCAGTTAGTTGTTGGTTTGTACTGTTTGCTCTCATAGGTTATTCATTTCATGGTTGTTGCTGTTGTGGTGGTGGATGCGGGAGAGTCCGCCTTCTTGTGAAGAGGTCTTGCGCATATTGAGTGAAGGCACTATAAGTATCTTTTTCAGTTAGTATCAGATATTCCTGGTCTCTTAGCATTATTTGGGTGGTGGTTATAAATCGGCAGCGGATATCCTCGTACAGTGGGCAGTCATACATCAATTGCCCCCATGTCTCGCGAAGACCGCAGTGGCATGGGGGGGGGTCACTCAATCCGAATCCATGGAGTTTTCCTCTTATGACGCCATGGCCGGTCAACAGGTAGGTGGCGAGAAGTCCAGGAGAAAGCCAAGGTGGATAGTTTGGGTACACCAGTTGTAAATCAGGAATAAATTTTTTAGTTATTTCACCTTTGGTTGATGTCTGCCAGTGGGTTTGCCAGCTCTGGTTGAGATGTGCGAGGAGACGTTTGCGTTCCAATTTGTGGCAGTTTCAGGGTCCAAAGTGAAGTTCAGATGGTTAGCCTCACGTCTCTTGGAGAGTTGATATATTAGGCCGCGGAAGTCCAGGAGAAAGCCAAGGTGGATAGTTTGGGTACACCAGTTGTAAATCAGGAATAAATTTTTTAGTTATTTCACCTTTGGTTGATGTCTGCCAGTGGGTTTGCCAGCTCTGGTTGAGATGTGCGAGGAGACATTTGCGTTCCAATTTGTGGCAGTTTCAGGGTCCAAAGTGAAGTTCAGATGGTTAGCCTCACGTCTCTTGGAGAGTTGATATATTAGGCCGCGGAAGACTATTTCAAGGTCTAGGGGAAGAGTCCCTGTCAGGGCCTGGAGGGCGTGTGTGCTTACAGTATTGCAGGCTCTTGTTATTATAAGTAATATATACCGTTGCGTGGTGTCCAGTTTTCTTTTGTTGACGGCCGTGGTAGCCTTCCGGTACCACACGCCACCGGCATACGTTATGGCAGGCAGGAATACGGCTTTATAGAATAGCTTGAGGGCTCTCCTCCGCAGGCCCGAATCCTTGCGGGAGACCCTCATGAACAGAGTAGAGTATCTTCTGATCTTTTTCTGTATGTAGGTCAGATGAGCGGTGAATGAGAGGTTATTATCTAGGACAACCCCGAGGTGTTTTAGTTCCTTTGTCAGCTTAATTGTAGTTCCTTGGATGCGGATTTGCGGTGGTTTCCTGATGTCCAGGTTACCTTTTAACAGTACTGAGCTGGTCTTGGTTGAGGATATGCGGAGATTGTTTTCGTCGGTCCACTTCTGTAGGGTGTCAATGGCACGAGTAGCAGAAGTTTCTAGCCTGGCTCTGCTGTCCTCTCGCAGTACCAGGGTCAGGTCGTCCGCGTATGCCTGAGTTGCCACACGACCTAGGTCTAGATTTAGAAAACCGTCGAGAACCATGTTCCAGAAGAGCGGACCCAAGACTGAGCCCTGTGGGGAGCCTCTGAAGATCTGTCTGGAAATAGAATGATATGGAGTTTCTGCAACAACCATTCTGTTGTCAAAATATGTTTTGACGCATTGGTATAGGTTGGCCGGGATGTTGGCCTTCCGGAGCCTGCCGAGGACGCTTGGCCACCACAGGGTGTCAAATGCCCCGGAAAAATCTATTGCGATTACAAGTAGATATTCATGGTTTGTTGTTTCAGCAGCTCTGGTAATGTTTTCCAGGGCATCCAGAGTGGAGCAGCCCCTCCTAAAGCCAAATTGATTCTGTGATTGTAGGCCTGCAGCCATGTAGCAAATTTCGATTCTATCTTTGAGGAGGTGTTCAAAGAGTTTACTTAGTACAGAGAGAAGGGCTATTGGTCGGTATGATTCCGGAAGTTCTTGTTGCTTGTTTGGACTTTTCAGGATTAAGCGCAATTTAGCAGTCCTCCAAGCTTGTGGAAAGCATCCCTCATTAAGGCAGTGATTAAAGAGGGTGAGTATTACCTCTGGAATTGTCTCGATGGTCTTCTTGACGATTTCAGGCTCCAGTAAGTCGATACCCGGTGATTTCTTGTTGCGCAGTTTTGCTGCAGCAGTATGAAGTTCGGTGATGGTCAGTGGTTCTTCCTTATTGGTGGTAGTATAGGTATCATTGTCTTGACATAATTTTTGCTGTTCTGGTGTAGTGGGAGTAATATGTCCAGGATGTTGTTGATGTTATCCTGCCAGGTCTTGGTATAAGTGCCTAGCGGCGTCTTTATTGCAGGGATGACTTCTCCCCTGGGGAGTTTGTTTGTCGTTATTCTGTAGACAACCCCCCAGGGGTGCTCGTTTCCGGTTGTAGAAACTAGTTGCTCCCATGAGCGCTGTTTCCTGAGTCGGATTAGAGCCGTGTACTCATTTCTTGCCGTGCGATAGTGGTCGCGGAGTTGGTCTATTTCTGCTGCTGGCCAGGAAAGTCGTGTTCTCTGGAATAGTCTTCTCCTTGTGTTCACCTCGCGTCTGAGCTGTTGTAGTTCCGGGGACCACCAGGGGACGGCCCCTGGAGTTGGGTTTTTCATTTTAATTGAGCAGTTTGCAGCGGCAGTGATGAGATCCACCACGGCGGTTTGGTGCTGGTCCGGGCTCAGCCTCTCTATTTGGAGGGTTTGTGCTGCTTCTCTTAGGGTAGTCTGGAAGAGAGACCAGTCTGCCTTCTGTATGGCGTATCTATGTTGGATTTGTCGGGTTGGTTGTTGTCTGTCTATGGTGCGTTGAAGCGTGAAGGTTATGACCCTGTTGTCCGATGTGGTCCAGCTTTCCCTGACCATCCATCCCGAGAGGTGACCAGCCAGAGACCTTGAGGCGACTGTAATATCGATTGTGGCTTCCCACATTGTGCTGGAAAAGGTGGTGGGGTTATTTGGCTGATTGAGTATAGTGAAGGTACTGTTTGCCAGGAACTCCTCTAGGTTTTGTCCATTTGTGGCGCTGTGATGCCCTCGGGTTTGGCTGAACCACGCCGGGGATCGACAGTTCACATCCGCTCCCACGACGATCCTGGCATTCTGGAATTCTGTGAGTAAACTCTGCAGGTACCTGGTAGCTGGGAGGATATCTCCCCCTGGGCGGCAGTACAGTGAGACTGCATAGAATTCGCCGAGCGAGGTTATAATATGGGCACAAGCGGCCCAGGATGTACAGTAGCTGGAAATCTTGGTTACAGTGATACTAGGGTTGCTAACCAGGATGCAAGCCCAGGGGTTGTCTCTATTATCCTGAACTATTTTGTAGGATAGGGGATATCCTCTCACCCCCCGGCTATGCACATATGGCGCTTGGATAAGTACGATGTCGAGGTTCTGTTCATTCGCCTTCTTGGTGAGTTTTCCGGCCACGGCCTTAGATCGCTGTGCGTTTAGCTGCGCGAAGTTTACCCTATCTAGGTTAAAAGGTCTAAGGCGTGCGTCCATAATCAATCCTCATTTGGTATGCACCCTTAGCTTTGATATAGATGGGACACTGATTGTCCCTGATTGAGTGGTCCGCTGGCATCTTCTGTGATTTACAGTTTACACAGGTGGGCCGATCATCTTTTTTAGGGCAGGTGCCAAATTCATGGCCTTTCTCTGCACAGTGGCCGCAAGTAGGCTCTGTCTGGACACAGAGCCTACTTGTGTCCAAATCGACAGCAACGGAAGCATTTGGGAACAAGTGCATGCTCTTTGAAGCGATGGCTGCCCCAATGTATGAAAACCCTGGTTTATGCAATCGTTTTCCATGCCTCTGGTGTAAGTTCAACCACCCAATTTGTGTGGTCTCCTGTCCTGGATTTTGGCCCCGGAGGCAATGCTGGGGTATAAGGATTGATTTGATAGCAAGTGATATATTATGTGGATCACAAGTGCCTTGCGACTAAATTCTTATACTTGGAGCTGAAAGTTCCCGTTGCTGCTCATACCTTCTAGTAGTCCGAGGTGGGTGGATAAGGGGTGAATCCCCTTACCTAGCTAAACTGAGCAAAGAGGAAGGGAAGAAGCTCTTGTTATTTCTAATTAAATCAGGAGGGGGTGGTTATTTCCTCTCCTGAGATTATTGGAGCATTTCTGTGCCCTAACGTTTATTTAGTTGCTGGCACAGCATTTCCGTGCCCTTGGACATTTTATTTCTGTCGCACTGTTGTGCTTCAGTTTTAGTCCTGTTTGTGTTAAAGGCCTCTGAGAGCACTACCTGTTTAACTTGGGTAGTGTTGTTTTTAACGCTGAATAGCGTTTTTAAAAATTCCATTTCGGCTTATTGGATCTTGGCTCCTAGCTACCTGACATACTAGTTGTATATATGTATATAGCAGACTACTCACCATAGTTGGTGTTTAGTTTTTAATTGTATATAGTATTTTATTTTACAATGTCATCATCCTCTGAGGAATTAATTTCCGAAGAGGAGATAATGCGTGCAGCAACTGATGTGACAGAAGAAGAGAAGGAGGACATTGCACGAGTGGTAAGGTGTAAGGTGTAAGGTATATTGTTGTCATGCGGCCCCAGGGGTTTCCCCCATCTCCGCGTTGCTTTCTTTGTGGGTGTACCAGTTTCCTGGGAATGCCAGAGGTTTAAAAGTGTGTGGGTATTGTACCTGTGTAATGTCGTGTACCGTTGTTCATCTGGTCATTTAGCCGCTGGACCCCTGCTGGAGCCCAGCGTTGCCCCACCTTCGCCCCGTGGAGGCAGACCAGGAAACACCAGTAGACTAAGATTTACTCTGGCAGGTCCTGCCGCTTAATTTCCTGAGATTTCGGCAGCTAGGACCTAAAAAAAAAAAAAAAAACCTTATGTACACATACACATATATGCACATATACACAACAGTGATACATAATATATACGCATCCATGCAATCGTAATTACTTTGGATGTTGCATACAGCATGTGTGCATGCATTCATATGGCAGGAGTAGGGCATTGCGTAGGATAATTAGGCCGAGACTGGGCGAAGATTATTTTCGGCTAGATTAAATTTAGTGTGTAGGGCGCTCGCGTTGTGTAGAGATAGAGTGGGGGAGGGGAGGAAGAAGGTTGGGGGGAAAAGGTAGAAGTATGGGGGACACAGAAGAGATTACCCCAGGTGGTCAGTGAGGCATGCCCATGCCTCACCAGAAGGAAAGGTGGGGTAGCAGGGGGCGAGGCGACTGGTCATCTCGTCCTCCTGCCAGGAAGGGGTATTAAAGGAGAGCCAGGCTAGTGCTTGGCTCAGACCACCAGAACAGCTGCTATTCGTCCTTCATTCAGATTTTTTGTCTATCTTCATGGTTGCTTAGTAGTCAATCTTTGGTGTTATGCACATTTTGGCTTCTAGCCATTATGTGGCTAATGTGCATTCAGGTTACGTCTTCTTCTGTACAGGGCTTCAGCGAACTTTGAGATGGCAATATATTCCTGTCTCCCGTCCAGGAGGTGTTGTTCTCTATCTCTGGGCAAAAAAGTGATCCGAGTGATGAGTTGGCAGCGGAGGTCATCATAAAGCTGGCATTCATGCATGAGGTGGTTCCAGCTCTCCAGCTCTCCACAGCAGCAAGTAGGGTCATCTGTAATGCCCAGGGCTGTAAGTTTAGCCTTAAAGGCACCATGTCCTGTTAGCAGGAAGGTCGCGTGGAGTCCCGGCGTGAACCATGCTGGAGCCATTGGATAGAGTTTTCCAACGTTGGGGAAGAATCGTCTGGTGACTTCTCCCTTTGGGGATTTCTCCCATCTGGTTTCCCAGGTTTGCATGAGATGATTTGCAAGTCTCTTTTTCTCAGTCAAACGATTTGTGGTAGGATCTGCGTCGAAGCCGGCAAAGGTGCAGGCTCTTCCCTTGGAGAGTTCATTTAGCTACTTCGAGATCTAAAGGTAGGGTTCCCGCCAGCACCTGCAGCGCATGGGTGCTAACTGTTCTGCAGGCCCGGGTTATAGCGAGCAGCATTGCTCTATGGATAGAGTCGAGGATTCTGCGATTTACAGCCATGGTGACTTTAGGGTACCAAGCTCCGGAAGCATAGGTAGCTATCGACAGGAAGGCGGCTTTGTAAAACAGCTTGAGGGTCTTCTTTTTCAATCCCCAATCCCTTTTTGCGACTCTGGTAACAAGGGCTGTATAGCCCCGTATCTTCTTACGGATGTATTTCAAGTGTGCCTGGAAGCAGAGAGTGGGGTCCAGTATTACTCCCAGGTATCTAAGTTCCTTGGACAGTCGTAATGTGATACCATCAATCTTAATCTGTGGGGGTCTCCTGTAATCTAGGGCACCCTTGAGGAGAATGGAGTCCGTTTTGGTTGCAGAGATCCTAAGGAAGTGGATATTGGTCCATTCTTGTAGGATTTTAAGGGCATGATTTGCCTTTCTTTCCAGCTGGATTCTGCTGTTTCCCTCTATCATCAGGATGAGGTCGTCTGCAAAGGCTTGTGAAGACGCCTCTCCAATATCGGTATTTAGGAATTCATCCAAAACGATGTTCCATAACGTAGGTCCTAAAACGGAGCCTTGTGGACAGCCTCTGTTGATTTTTCTGGTGAGTATTTTATATGGAGCATTCACCATGATAAGTCTACTGGAGAGGTAGCTTTGGATTACTCGATAGAGGTTGCCTGGCATCCCACTCCCCCGGACCGGGCCAGGATGCTCGGCCACCAAAGGGTGTCGAACGCCCCAGCAAAGTCGATAGAGATAGCCAGGAAATATTTGTTTTCTGTGGCAGCTGCACGTGCAAGGACGTTCTTCAGGGCTTGTACAATCGACATTCCCGGTCTAAAGCCGTACTGGTTTGGGGACATTAGGTTTGCCTGTAGGTAGTGAGCCTGTATTCTGGTTAACAGGAGTCGTTCCAAGAGTTTACTGCAGATTGTTAGTAGGGCTATTGGTCTGTAGGAAGTTGGTTGGTCTGGTGGTTTTGTCGGGTTTTTAATTATGAGTTTAATATTTGCTTTCTTCCAGTCCTTCGGATAGGTTCCAGTTTGGAGACATAGATTGAAGAGGTTCAGTAGCATGTCAGGGGCTATCTCCACCACCTTCCTGATGATTTCGGGCTCCAAGAGGTCCGGACCCGGACATTTCTTACTTTTAATAAGGTGCGCAGCCGCTTGTAGTTCCTCTATTGTGAAATCCGGTTCCCTGTCTTCTGTTCGGTAGTCGTCATTCTCTGTGCACATCTTGATTTGTTGGGGTGTCTGTGGGTCTACATGAGGGTGGAAGGTTGCGTCCAAAATATTGTTAACAGATGCCTCCTAAGAATTGGTAGCATCTCCCTGTGGTGTTATGGTGGTTGAAATTACCTCTCCCCTGGGAAGTTTATTAGTGGTTACTTTGTAGACCACCCCCCAGGGGTCAATGTTGCTAGTGGTTGCGACCAGATTTTCCCACGAGAGTTGTTTACTTCTGCGTATGAGCGAGGGGTACTGGTTTCTGGCCTCTTTGTAGATTTCCCGTAGTGCATCCACTTCAGGGGCAGGCCAGGAGCGTCTGGCTCTCTGGAATGCTTTTCGTTTGTCCTGGACTTCTCTTCGGATCCTCTGGAGCTCCGGACTCCACCATGGTACAGCACCTGAGGCAGGTTTTCTTCGTTTTATGGCAGCATTCGCTGCTTTAGTAATGATCGCTGTGACTATTTTTTGGAGTTGGTCAGGGTCTTGGATTGTTTGAATTGCAGCTTGCTGTGTATCTTTTTCTGCTATTAGGGTGTCTCTGAATTGGTTCCAGTTTGCAGTGTTCAGCGCATATCTCTGCAGCATTTTTCTCTCAGGATATTGTCTCTGATGGTCTCTGTTGAGTTGGAAGGTCAGGACCCTGTGGTCGGACGTTGTCCACGCATCCTGAACCATCCAGTCTGTTATATTGCCAGCAATGTTTCTAGTGGCTAGGGAGACATCGATGGTTGATTCCCATCGTAGGTTGCAGTAAGTCGGTAGTTGATTAGGTTGGTTTAGCACTGTTATCGTTGATGTTGCTAGGAATTCCTCCAGGCGCTGCCCATTCCTTGTCCCCTGCCTGTCCGGGGTATGGCTGTACCAAGCTGGTGACCTGCAGTTCACGTCCGCTCCTATTATTAGTTTCTGGTCAGGGAGGATATTTGTTACATGTTCTAGGTACCTTGTAGCCATCGTTATGTCCTCTCCAGGGCGGCAATAAAGGGCTACGACATAGAAGGCTCCCAGTGCTTAGATAAGATGCGCACAGACTGCCCAGGCCGTGCAGAGGTGACTGATCCTGGTAACTGTTATATCTGGGTTTCTGACCACAATAGCGGCTGAGGGGATTTCATTTTCAGGTTGTATGATCTTGTATTGTAGGGGTATCCCCTTACTTTATTGGCGGCTGCGTATTGTTCTTGCAGTATGATGATATCTATATTTTCGTCGTCGGCTTTCATCCTGACCTGGTCGGCCACTGCCCTGGTTCTATGAGCGTTTAGCTGTAAGAATTGATTACTTTAGTGTTGAATTTTTTATGGTGTGGTGCCATAATCTGTTCTGGATTGGGTCAAGCTCTTGTATTTTTGGTATATGGGACACATGCTGTCTCTGAGGGAATGGGAGGCATCCATTTTCTGACTTTTGCAGTTTGCACAAACGGCGTCTGTGCTCTTATTTGGGCAGTCGGTGAAGTTGTGGCCCTTGCCAGCGCAGTGGCCGCAGGTTCGCACAGCCTGGGAGCACGTGTGCGATGTGTGTCCGAACTTGCAGCAGTTGTAGCATTTGATGATAGCCACATGTTCGCGGAATCGATGGCCGCTCCAATATATATAAACTCTAGTCTGATTTATAAGTATTTGCCAAGCCAGCGGGCTCAGTTCTACAGACCAGTTGACTGTGCTCGAGGACTTGGTCTTGATGGTGTGCTTGGGTATCACATGATCATTTAAATTTTGATCTGGCAAATGTTTGGACAGATTTCTATCAAACAATTCTCTTGCGACCTCCTCGGGTTTGATATCCTTATCAAGGTCGTATATAAGGATGGAGGGCCCCTTCCTTCTTCGGGGTTCCGCTCTGAGTCCCAGGGTTGCTATCTTGGGGTTGGCTATAATTTCGTTTATTTCCTCTGTGGTCTCTGTTTCGATGACTACACCTGGATTCCTTGTCTTTCGTACCGATTTTATTTTCGTGGTCCTTAGGTCATCGGAGAGTTTATTAATTATTGCCTGCTTAATGCCTTCACTAGAATGTTTGTCCACTTTATTAAGGGGTCTCAACACTACAATGTTAGGTCGCCGAGTGGTGGATTTCTCCTTGGCTTGTATTGGTTGGGTGGCTGTGTGGTCACACTGAGCCGGTATCCTCAGACCATCTGCATAGGAGGGAGTGCGCTGTGGCATATTTTTTGCTCCTCCTTCCTTATAAGCCTGCAGTTTAGCTGTGGCTATTTCAGATTCTAAGTATGTTTGGAATAAAACGGACTCCATTTTCTCCATAAAGTAGCAATTTGGCCTCTGAGACCTGCTGAGATTCTGTTGCTCTGGTCCCTAAATAGGTCTTCTAGGGCTATCTTGAGAGTGCGTGCTTGATCCAAGGGGGATCCCTCTGGGAGTGCAGGGTCCAGGGGGGAATCCTTCGGCTTGGTTTCAACTTGTTTTCCTGGTTGTAGGGAGCCAGGATCATCATGAGCGTCTTTTGGTTGGCTCTGGCTTCTAGTTGCTCTGTCCGAATTAGAGACTATTTGATTTTTATTTTTTCTTTTAGCCAAAGGTGTCGGTTTAACTTCTTCAGTATGGAATTGGTGTTCAGGGTTAACTTGTTCACAGTCAGAGTCACAATCTTTTTCGTGTGGTTCTCCCACCATGTTTGTATCCATTTCGGATTTTCGAAGTTATCCGGATTAGTGAGGTCTAGCCGCGTTATTTTGTTTGAGGCCTCTGAGAGCTGTTGGAGGATATAAACCACTAGTCCGTGGGTATATTTGTTGCCGTGTAATCTGCAGGCGAAGATTCGGGCTCTCCCCCACTGGCAGTATTGGGGGGGAACAGCCTAGTATATAAGTGGCCCTAGGAAAACGGGGTTAATTTCTCTGGGGGTTTTTCTTGGCGCCGAAAACAGTGGTGACATCAGTTTTTGCACTACACGTAAATTTGCTAAGATCCATTCTGTTCACGGTATGTCTATTGCAGAGGGGGGGGAAGACAAAAATACATGTTTCACTAGCACAGTAACGGTAATTCAGCACAGATGATGGAACGCTCTTGCAGCTCGGGTTTAGCACAAGTTGGGGCACCTCCCCAGTCAAATGCAGGGTATTTACGTGGCCGCCGCTTTATATTGGCGCCTCTCTATATCCTTGCTGCCAGCCACATGGTGACCACTGCGGTCTCGCAAACAAAGGATATAGATGAAAACGCAAATAGCCTGCTAAATTCCCAGTTGAAATTTAAAAATTTCTTACCATGAGAGTCCACTAGTTGACTTCCTTTAGTTGAGAACACTTTTTATGGCAATAACTATAATTAAAACGCATATTTAAGCACATTTTTCTTTAGCGTTGATCAGCACGTCCGACTAGTAAGGCAGCCCTCTGGCGGTTTGC
This sequence comes from Mastigoproctus giganteus, assembly GCF_048544385.1. Classification (NCBI taxonomy): domain Eukaryota; kingdom Metazoa; phylum Arthropoda; class Arachnida; order Uropygi; family Thelyphonidae; genus Mastigoproctus; species Mastigoproctus giganteus. Next base: position 131,713,668 of record NC_143577.1, on the reverse strand, counting down.
ACGAGTGGTAAGGTATAAGGTGTAAGGTGTAAGGTATATTGATGTCATGCGGCACCAGGGGTTTCCCCCATCTCCGCGTTGCTTTCATTGTGGGTGTACCAGCTTGCTGGGAATGCCAGAGATTTAAAAGTGTGTGGGTATTGTACATGTGTAATGTCGTGTACCGTTGTTCATCTGGTCATTTAGCCGCTGGGCCCCTGTTGGAGCCCAACGTTGCCCCACCTTCGCCCCGTGGAGGCAGACCAGGAACCCAGTAGACTTAGTTACTCTGGCAGGTCCTGCCGCTTAGTTTCCTGAGATTTCGGCGGCTAGGACCTTAAAAAAAAAAAAAAAAAAAAAAAAATCATAATATGTATGTATATGCACATGTATATACTCATTTCACTTGTCTGCATACACCATATGTTGTATGCCTATACACACCGTTGGGGGGTTTGATATTACATAGATGGATAGGCCGAAACTGGGCGAAGATTATTTTGAGTGTTGTTAAATTTAGTGTGTGGGGCGTTCGCATTGTATATAGATAGAGTAGGAGGGGAGACAGAAGACTGGGGGGTAAAGATAGAAATATGGGAGCGATAGAGAAGATGCCCCCAGTTGGTCAGTGAGGCATGCCCATGCCTCACCAGAGAGGAAAGGGGGGGGGTTCGGCGAGGGGACACAAGGAGTCTCCGCCCCGCCGTGGTAGGTTTGGAAAGGAATCGAGTCAGGTGCTCGATTCTGGTCCCCAACGAGTCTTGATGGCAGTGAAGCTGCATGGTTCAGGTCCATGTGGGCTTTTACAGATTCAGGGTTCAGTCAGTCGCAGAGTTGTAGGCCATGTCCTTTTATTCTCATTGGAGGTATTGAATTTGTTGTGGGAATGGCTTGTCCCATTTAGTTTCCAGTTGTGTTGTTATTTGCTTGTTGGGCTAGTGTGGCTCGGCGTCTGTTAAACAGTTTCTGTGCAAATTCGGTGAATGCCATGTATGGTCCTTTATCGTCCAGAATGAATTGCTCCTGATCCTTGGGTGAATGTTGTAGTCTTGTCACCAGCTGGCAGCGGATGTCGTCGTATTGATGGCAGTCATACATTAGATGCGACCAAGTTTCTGGAATGCCACAAGTGCAGTTTGGATTTTCAATTATTCCCAGAGTTGTTAGTTTGGCGTTTAAGGCACCATGTCCTGTGAGTAGGTACGTCACAAACAGACCAGGTGCATACCAGGTTGGTAATTTAGGTTGGAATTTATGTATATTTGGAAAGAATTTATTTGTAATCCGACCTTTAATGGAGACATCCCATCGTGCCTGCCACGCCTGCAGCAAGTGGGTCTGGAGTCTTCTTTTTTCCGCAATGCGGTTATTTCCTGGATCTCCGTTGAAGTCAAGGTGTGTACAAGCATTGCCTTTAGCGAGCTCATGGAGGATGCCTCTTCTCACTACCTCTAGGTCTAAGGGGAGGGTTCCTGCGATGACTTGCAGAGCGTGTGTGCTCACTGTGCTGCAGGCACGAGTAGCAGTGAGTAGCATGATTCTATGTATGGAATCAAGTATTCTTAGGTTTGCAGCTGTGCTGGCCTTTTTGTACCAGGCACCAGCTGCGTATGTTGCGATTGGTAAGAAGGCTGCTTTATAATAAAACATCATCGTTCTCTGTTTCAATCCCCAGTCTCTTCGGGCAATTCTGTTTATTAAGGCAGTGCAGTTTCTTATTTTTCTTCTTACGTAGTTTAGGTGCGGTTTGAAGGATAAGCGGGTATCCAAGATGACGCCCAAATATTTGAGCTCTGTGCTGAGCCTTATTGTTCTAGTGCCAATTTTAATTTGGGGTGGTCTGTGGATGTTCAGTGTTCCCTTTAAGAGTATGGAATTGGTCTTCGTCGGTGAGATTTGTAGTAAATGGTGTGTGGCCCAGTCTTGGAGAATTTGCACAGCGCGGTTTGCCAGTATTTCCAGTTGTGCCCTGGAATTAGCTTCTATTGTTAAGATGAGGTCGTCCGCGAAGGCTTGTGAGCGGACCCCTTCCAGATCCTTGTTTAGACACTGGTCCATCAGGAGGTTCCACATTGTTGGTCCAAGTACTGACCCCTGTGGGCACCCTCTATATATTTTTCTTTCTATTTCTTTGTAGGGAGCTTTTATCTTGATTGCTCTGTCGGTGAGATAGCTTTTAAGCACATTGAAGAGGTTGCCAGGAACCCCTGCCTCCCGGAGCCGACCCAGGACGCTCGGCCACCATAGGGTGTCGAACGCCCCGGCAAAATCAATTGAGATAGCTAGCACGTATTTTTTCTCAGATTCTTGTGCTTGGGCAATTAGGCTTTGGAGTGCATCTACTGTAGATCGACCTGGTTTGAATCCGTACTGGTTTGGTGAGGATAGGTTTGCCTGTTGGTAGTGGTGATTTATTCTGGATAACAGTAGCCTTTCAAAAAGTTTACTTAGTACTGTGAGTAGTGTGATCGGTCTGTAGGAAGATGGCTGTTCTGGTGGTTTGTTTGGATTCTTAATTATTAGTTTAACATTGGCCATTTTCCAATCTTGCGGGTATGCTCCCACTGTGAGGCATAGGTTAAAGAGCTGGAGCAAGAGTTCCGGTTCTATTTCTACGACTTTTTTGATTATTTCCGGCTCCAAGAGGTCTGGACCTGGGCATTTTTTCGCTGCTATACGTGAAGCCGCCAGGATGAGCTCATCCGTAGTGAATCGCGGTTCTGCATTATCTGTTCCGTACTTATCATTTTCCCTACAGGTCTGGATCTGCTCCTCCGTTTGTGGGTCTTTGTGGGGATGAAAGGTGAGATCTAATATATTGTTTATTGATGCCTCCCAGGAACAGGTTTCTTCTCCTTGGGGCGTGACAGTGGTTGTAAGCACTTCACCTCTGGGGAGCTTTTTTGTGACAACCTTGTACACAACACCCCAGGGGTCGGTGTTCCCTGAGTTTGCTACTAGTCTCTCCCAAGTTTCCTTTTTATTTTTCCTTATGAGGGCGGTATAAGCATTTCGTGCTTCTCTATACAGATTTCTGAGCGCGTCCACCTCCTGCTCAGGCCAAGTTCTTCTTGCCTTTTGGAAGTTTGTCCTTTTGGTCTGGACGTCCTTGCGAAGCTGTTGAAGTTCTTGGTTCCACCAAGGTACAGCACCAGGTTTGGGCCGTCTCCGTTTTATCTCAGGCCCAAGAGTTGACAGAAATTGATATTTTTGCTTGTAAGACCTTGTGCAGGACACCGGTTAAAGAAAGTTCAACGCCATTACCAGGTCCGTCAAATGAGTCAGTTGAGCCAACGAAGAAAAGAAAATCAAGGAAAAGGATATCGGATGGTCAAACTGATAATGTTTCGGATGGCAACTTAAGTCAGAAGGACAAGAGAAAAAAGCGGAAGAAAAGGAAAGATGAAGTAGTACAAGAAAAAACAGTAATGGAAGGTTTTGAAAAAATTTATGAAATAAGGGAAAAATTATACAATTCCATGTGGGATCCAATTAGCAAAATTCCGAGGGCATCTATCAGGATTATTTTGGATCATTGGGATACTTTGGATCGTAAAGCGCATGAAGTACAGAGGGAGAATTTGTTATTAAAAGACAGACTGCAAAAGGAGTGGAAAGAAAGTTGGTGTTGAATATTCAGATGTTGTGAAGAAGAAGCCTATGGAGGAGAAAGGTGCTCCAAAGGTTTTGCTAATCAAAGCTGATGCGGAACATTATAAAACTACTGAGCAAGTCAAAGAAGAGGTGATGAAGGAAGTTCGACCGATGTTGGCTAATTTAAAAGTGCGAAGTATAAGAACAGTGCGTGATCGTGGTGTAATAGTTGAGACTGACTCATATGAGGACCTGGCGAAGATTAAATCTTGTTCGAGGATTAAAGAGATCGGATTAAAATATGAAGTGCCGAGGTTAATTAATCCAAATATTGTCGTTTATGATGTGGAAGAAGATCTATCTAAAGAACAATTTGTTGAACAATTATGGACTAAGAACTTTAAGGATCATGGTTTTACCGAGAAGAAAATAAAGGACAGTGTGGAGGTACTAAAAATTAATCAAAATAAGACAACTAAATTAAATAATTGGATAGTCCAAATGGCACCAGAATTATGGACAGTTATGTTTAAAGCAAAGATTGTACTTAAGATGGACTTCATGTAAGTTCAAAGAAATTTTTACGGTTACACAGTGTTACAGGTGTTTAAACTTTGGCCATATTGCAAAATATTGTAAAAGGGAGATGGTATGTGGTTACTGTGCTGGGTCTCATCTGTATAAAGATTGTAAAAATAAGGTAAAGGAGCCTCAGTGTTGCAATTGTGTTAGACGTGGTGTTGAGGCTGGTCATGCGGCGACGAGTAGAGATTGTCCAGAATATGCTAAGGAGGTTGTTTGTGATTTGGTTTTTAGGAGCATTAGCAACTAAGGCCATATTGCTCCGGGATATGCGGGGGTCATTCCCAGACCTTTTCCGCATTCTCCGTATTTGGTGGTGACGGGCTCGAACCCCGGTTTAATCAAGAAGCGTGTGCTACGCACTGCTGCTCCTTCCCACCTGGCTACGGAGGCGCCTGCTTCGGAGGTGCATAAAAAGAAAATTAACTATGGATAAAAGTCTAAAATTAATCCAATTGAATGCACAAAAAGCTAAGGCTGTTGCTCTAGAAATCAATAAATATATGGAAGAGCGAGGAGCTGATATCGCACTTCTTCAGGAGCCTTATACTTTAAGAGACCAAGTGATTGGTTATCCAAAGACTTATAGAGTAATTCAAGCTGGAGAAGGTTCTCTTGCTGCTATAGTGATTAGGAATCAAGAGTTAACTATAACTAAAATAGTTAGTCTTTGTGATAAGGAACATGTTTGTTGTGAGATAATTAGAAATTTTGGAAGATGTTATCTGGTATCTTCGTATTGTCCACCAGGTGGTGACATAAATGAGGTAGTAAACTATTTAGAATGTCTATATAGTGTATTGGGCTCTTGTGGGACTGTGGTGTTGGCTGATACTAATGCAAATTCTCCATTGTGGGGTAGCATGGGAACTGATGATATAGGGTTAAGTCTAGAAGATTTCCTTGCTACTACCGGGATGGAAGTTGTTAATGTGCATGGACATATACATATGTTTAGGTCGGTGCATGGACATATACCTACGTTTAGGTCGGTGCATGAACAGTCGTATATAGACGTGACAATTGCAACACAAAGTATTTTAAGGCAGGTTAAGAATTGGAATGTGACTGATAATACTAGCAGTGACCATAATACCATTTCATTTGAAATAGGTTTAGATGGTGGTGTTCATTGGTCTAAAATGAGTGCAGATGAGTGTGTTAATTTAGTAACCTCCACAACTATTAGTGTATGTGAAAGAACTATGAAGAAAAGACTTAAAGTTAGTAAACCGGTGTTCTGGTGGTCTACAGAGTTAACGGACGTAAGGAAGAATATGTTCAGCAAAAGAAGAGATCTTCAGAGGGTAAGAAGGTCTGGTGATAATGAGTTGTGTAATGTCTATAAAGAAATTTTTAGACGGGCTCGTTCTGATTATGTCAGGTTGATAAATAAATCTAAAAGAGATAGTTGGAGAAAGTATGTCAGTGAGCGGGGATCCAAGGATCCTTGGAATTCAATTTTTAAATTAATAACTAACAAAAGGGACACACGTGATGTTCTGTGCACTCCAAATGATAATGTCAGTATTGTGACATGGGAGGGGTCCGTAAACAGGATCCTGGATGATCTCTTTCCGTTGGATGTAGGAGAACTGGGGCAGGATCAGAAGCAAATGCTGGAAGATAATAAAAACTATAAAACTAGTATAATTGAAGAAAAATTTACTATGGATGAAATCATAGAAGCCATAGGACGTGCAAAGGATGGCAGGTCGCCGGGCCTGGACAAAATTGAAGAAATGGTAATGAAAAAAGCGTTTAATATAATGCCAGACGTTTATATGACTATGTTTAATAAATGTTTGACGGAGTGTACCTTTCCACCTGGTTGGAAGAAAGCTGAAATAAAATTAATAGTTAAAAATTTAGATAGATTAATGAATGAGACCGGTAGGTATCGCCCAATTGCACTCTTGTCGGTTCTGGCTAAGGTTTATGAAAGGTTATTGGTAAACCGTTTAATGATTATATACCAAGATAAAAATATGGCCTCGGATAGACAGTATGGATTCAAAAAAGGCTGTTCTACTGAGGATGTCATATATAAGTTAGTCCAGACTGTTGAGGGTTGTGATGAGAGGCATGCCCTCGGGGTTTTTATCGATTTTAAAGGATCTTTTGATAGACTATGGTGGGAAGGTATTATGAGTCGAGTGAGGCAATCAGAATGTTCTGAGTTGTTATATGGATGCTTGAATAGTTATTTTAGTGATAGAGAGATTGAAGTAGGAAACAAGTTTGGCAAAATTGAAAGAAAAGTGTATAGAGGTTGTCCGCAAGGCTAGGTGATAGGTCCCTTTGCATGGAATATGGTGTTCGATGAATATTTAGATCAAATTGAAGAAAAAGTTGAGAAGATAGCGTATGCGGATGATCTTGTCCTGGTCGTCCAGGGCAATGCCAGATCCGTCTTGGAAAAAAGAGCCAAAGAGGCCTTAGAGAGATTAACGGATTGGGCTAATAAAAATAAATTAGAGATTTCTAAGTCTAAGACTGTTCAGATGCTCTTGAAGGGAAAACTAAGCATGAATCGGTCTCCCACAGTGAGGCTTCAGGGATGGACCGTTCGATACGTCAAAGAGACTAAATATTTAGGAATAAAAATCCAAGAAAGAATGGTGTTTGTAGAACACGTAAAATATTTGAAACAAAAAATTACAACTTTGTATGCCAATCTCAAGAGGGTTATTAGGAGCGACTGGGGAATAATGGATCGTTCAATCAATCTGTTATATGACTGTGTATTCATCCCTATAGTCACCTATGCCTCGGGAGCTTGGGTACATAAAATTCAAAATAAAGTTATTATAAAATATTTAATACAGGCACAACGATTTGCATTACTAAGTATAACAAGAGCGTGTCGAACTGTCTCCTCTGAGGCCTTACAGGTGCTCTCTGGTAAGGTACCGGTCCATTATATGGTGTTGCTCAATGGGTTGGTCTACTACACTAAGAATAATATTAGAAGAACATTGTTCGAGATACAGTCATGCCCAGAAGATAAGATATATCAAAGAGTGGATATAAAAGAAGAGAAGAAGAGAATATTGAAGTTAATATATCTACAATGGCAAGAACAATGGGATAATAGTGTTAAGGGTAGACCGACCCATATGTTTTTTCCTAGAGTGGATACAATTAATAGGAGCAACAAAAATTGGTTGCAATTTGGTTTAAAGGCCACTTATTTAATAACAGGACACGGATTAGCTTTAAGATTGCACCAGTTGGGATTAAGAGACAATGGTTTGTGCCAGTGTGGAACCTTCGAGACATCAGAGCATGTTATGTTTGATTGCCCTAATTATCTCGATTTAAGACAGGAATTGGAAATGTCGGTTGGCATGCTTCAAAGAGATTGTCTTTGGGTTCTGTTTGGTGACAAACGGCTTTTTACGTACTTTAATAAATACGTTGATGGAGTGTTCAGAAAACGATATATTTTGCTAGATAGTAGAGACCCACCTCCTCGAGGTAGGGATGGGAACTCCCATCATTAGGATTGTTGAACAAAGTTTAAGGGCACTTCTTCTTATGGGAGGCTAAGTGGTCAGTGAGTTTCTAGTTTGAGTTGTTTTTATTGCGTTTTAATTAACTAACAAAAGGAATTCTAAATTAAAGTTGTATTACGCATGAGGATTAAATCCACGGATGAGCCGCAGCTGAAGTAGTGGTGCCTATGGAGGCTGAAATGGAATGTCCTGGATTTTGTTTGGAATTTTGGGGTGATTAGTGTCGTTGGTTCCACATTTGGGTACTCATGCTGAAGGTTCCTGGAATATAGTTCCTTCTGCAGAGCTTCTGGTGTTAGATCCTTGCTGGTGTTAAAAATGACTATACTGGGGCCCTTTTTCTTGGAGGACGCTGCCTCTAAACCAAGTGTCTGGATACTTGGGTTGTTGAGGATTTCGTTTGCGTCTTCCTTCGTCTGGGTTTCAATGATGACACCTGTATTCCTTATTTTTCGGACAGATTTTATTTTTATAGTCTTTAGATCCTGTGAGAGGTTCTTCATAATGGTTTGTTTCACCTCTTCACTAGTCTGGTGTTGTGCTGTTCAGGTCGGTTTTAATATTACTAGGTGTGGAGTCGGCAGGAGCGTTTTGCGTTTTGTAGTAGTTGCCACACGTGGCAGTTGAAGGAGGTATCTGGAGCAGTGGTCCTCAGCGCTTGTGCATATGTGGGTGCACGCTGTGGCATTTGTTTTGCCCCACATTCAGCGTAGGCTTGCAGTTTAGCCTTGGCCCTTTCGCTCTCGAGGTAGGCTTCGACAAGGAGTGCATCGAGTTTGTTCCACAGTGTTATTATTTGAGCCCTTAGTGCAGTGGTGACTCTGTTCGTTTGCTCTTTAAAGAGGGATTCTAGAGCAGTTTTCAGGAACAGGGATTTTTCATGCATTGTACCCTCGGGTAAGGTAGGATCCAGGAAGGTTTCCTGTGTCTTGTCCTGTGTTCTGTTGTCGCTAGTCTCCTTTGTCGTAATCGCTGTGAGATTTTCCTGCGTTTCCCTTATCTCCGTCTGGGAACGGGTTTCTATCTCAAATTTTGGTATCGAGCCTTTTTTATTTTTCTTCTTACCCGTTTGGGGGGTCCCGGAACCGGGATCCATCCCTTCGTTCTGTTGGTTTGTGATGGTTATGCATTCGTCGCCTTGGGTTTCCCTAAGAGGGTCTCTGCTTTTGTCCATATTCCTCTCCATATCACTATTTCCGGATGACCGAGACTCGTCGGTTTATCGGGATTTCCTTTCTACTATCAAGAAGCACTGTGCGCGTTATGAAAAATGAAATCAGCCACAAGTGCGTAGCAGAAAAAGAATTTGAGTTGTGAGCCTTTAAGTCATTGGGCTATCCCCCTCAGTCACTTGTGGGGAGAGAAATAGCCGGGTGTAAAAATAGACCTAGAACAACGGGACTACTTCCCTGTGGGGTTTCTGGGCGCGGCGAACACGATGGTGGTATTTAAAAGACAGTAGAATCTACCCTAGAAATGTTCCGCCTTTACCATGATAAGTCTATGGCAGAGGGGGGGGGTGCACACAAAAGTCATTATTTTGGGTAAAACTCGCACACAGTTTAGTGGAAAATGTTGGGACACAAATGTTGTCCAGGGTTACAAGCACCGTTGCACCTCCCAAGTCAAGAGCTAGGTAGAAGCGTGGCGATCGCTATATCGGTCGCCTCTCTATATTCCAGATGTCAGCCACATGGTGACCATGCGGTCTGACACAAAGAATACAAATAGTGACGCTTCTAACCAGCCAAACTCCCAACAAAGCACAGAAAGTTTTCTCACCTTGAGAGTCCACTGGAGTTGAAGAAACACTGTATATACTCTTGCTGTGAAAAACACTTTAAACTGAAATCTACCAGCGTGAAATAAACAACGTGTCTGGCAGCCATAATGACGATCGTGAAGGCAGCCATATTGGCTCTGCGCATACGGGCTACATACAGGCACAACGCTGTCATATGTAAGAATGAATTAAACTCGAATAAGTTCTTTAAATCCACACAGAATTTTACATAAAATCACCTGGTAGTTCAGTATCATTAGTTCTTCATGTCCAGATCTTTGGCGAACAGTAAATCCATGTTTAATCGGCACTAAAATCACTTATTAATTAGAGCACATAGAAACGTGACCGCACGGATTCTTCCATCCTAACGAGAGGTGTTGCTGATGGTCACGTGACCAAAGCAACCGGAACAATGCCCTTTGATCTTGGTGGGGGAATTTAGAAGAAGTTATGGTCACCGCCGATGTACAAAATTATTTCAAACAAAAATCTTCATAAGTACCTATTTCATTAATAACAAATCCAATCATTCTAAATATTATATATAACTAAATTGGAATTAAGTGGTTTCAGTCCTGCATAATGTCAAACATCTAAATAGACAATACAGTTACAAACAACTCCCTAATAAAAAAAAACCTATGTTGAATAACGGCCGGTCCCTTCAAGAAAGACAAATTATCGCAATAAACGGGAAACAAACAGCAACTTACTGTATCTCTAGGGGAGTACCTCAAGGGGGTACTTGTATTGTCCGCCATCTTCTTCGCAATAGCACTAGCCCCATTTTTAGTTCAAAACTCTGAACAATTTATTACATATGCTGACGATTTGAAATTTTTTGTAATCTCTAAAGAACAAGAAACTGCACCCCATCTCTCAGAGAAAGCAAACAAGGCAATCAGGAAACTAGAAGAATGTCTGCACTACATTGGCCTGAAACTTAATGAAAAGAAAACTGCCCAAATGACCTTCACCAACAAAAAGAAGAAAAATGAAATTACGATTTTTGTGAACAATACCAGAGTCCAAAAATCCTCCGCACATGTTGACCTTGGCCTTAAGTGGGATGAAGGATTAAACTTCATACCTCACTTCGAACACATTAGGAAAAAGACATACGCAGCACTCTGGAGCACTAGACAAGAACTCACCGGTCTCCGGAGCCCTCATCTCATGATTCAATACATCCTTAAATGCGTTACACCGATTCCGTTGTACGCATCGACTATCTGGTCATCGGACCCCGAGAACAACATCAAGGCCTTCTTAGGAGTAGCATACTGGCTCCTGGGATGGCTAAACAAGTTCGCCGGGAAACCGTTTACCATCTCAAGAGCGGTCTTGTCTGCCAATCTGGACATCACACCCTGGAAGTATATCATCACAACTAGAATCATCTTAACTCTGGCAAAGCTACTAACGGAGAGAACAGATGCGCCGGAAGTGGGAAACGTGATCACTCGCCCTCGGATGATCCGACCGAGAATAAACAGGGAAGAACCAAGTCTCAAGTGCCAACTGACTCAATTGGACTCTCTGGGGAGATTTTTCGCAGCAAATGCTGTGAATTATTTTAATAATTTAAACATAGATCCAAAGAAACTATGTACAGACAAAATGTATAGGACAGAAATATTTGGTATTGTGTACCGGCAGGTACAAATATAATAAGACTAATTTAATAATTTATATAATAATATTTAGCATTTAACAACCATTTGCAATTAATTAAACCAACTTAACAATTAATCCATTAACCACATACTCTGTGTTTTTTTATCTCCAAATTTTGTAAATAAGTTCATGTAAATATGCTTGTAAATACTGATATAATGTAACCACACCCTCTAGCCACGTGCTGTCTATGGGTGTGTCGTAAGAGAAATAAACAGATAATAATAATATGGCGTTACCATGCTATGTGCCGTTGTACATAGCAATCTTCTTCTTCTTTTTCTTTGGTCCTTAGCTGCCAGCTGGGGGAGGCGGTTGGCCACGCAACCAGTATGCTGCTGTAGGTGCCGCAGGGTTTCGGACTTGCTCTGTGATGTTCTTCCATACCTTACGATCCATGGCGTCAGTCCTGGCTTGGTTAAGGTCGAGACGTCTGTTCTTCAAGTCATTTTCCACTTGCTTGGCCCACGTTTTCCTAGGCGCGGTCCGTTGGATGCTCCATTGGGTGGGTCGTTGTCTCCAAAGCAGTGTGGATGGTATTCTGTTCGTGCCCATTCTACATACGTGGCCAAACCATCTAAGCCTTCGCTTCTGGATTTGGTCGGCAATGGTTGGTTGCTGTTGGCATCTGGCGCGGATGGTATCATTAGTGATGCTGTCGCGAAGAGAGATGCCCAAGATCTGCCGCAGGCATCGCATTTGGAATACCTCAAGTTTGTTCAAATCTAACTTGAGACAAATCCATGTTTCCGATCCGTAAAGAAGAATGGGCAGGATCAAAGTCCGGAAGAGTCGGATTTTAGTCTTTGTGGAAATGTTGGTCCTCTTCCACAGACACCATTTGAGCGAGGCGAATGCAGTGGCCGCCTGTCCAATTCTGCTGTGGATTTCCATGGTGGATGCAACTTTCATCTCCTGGACCAGCGACCCAAGGTATTTAAAGTCCTGCACTTGCTCGATCTGGACGCCTTCGAGATAGATGGTGGCTTGCGACCCATCTGTTGTCAGGGCCTTTGTCTTACCAGCATTGATCTTCAAACCGTATGGCCGGGCAATGCGGGCAATGTCATAGAGGATGTCCGTGGCTTCAGCGTCGTTACCGGCAAGGATAGCACTATCATCAGCAAACATCAGGTCAGTCACATAGTGATCCTGGTCATATTGTATGCCCTGTCTGTTTCTGAATGCTTGCCTCATAATGGCGTCGACCACGATGTTGAAAAGCAACGGGGAGGCTACATCCCCTTGGCGGACTCCAGTTTGGATGGTAAATTCCTCAGATAAATCGTTCTGGATGCGCACCTGGCTGGTTAAACCGTTGTATGCAGTTTGGAGGAGTGTGATGACTTTTCGAGGGATATGTTCAACCTCTAGTAGTTTCCATAAGGCAGGCCGGTGGACACAGTCGAAAGCAGACTTAAAGTCAATGAAAACAATGACGGTTCGCTGTCCACACCGGATCCTCTCCTCCATCAGCTGACGAATGGCAAAGATTTGATCACAGCATCCTCGCCCGGGTCTAAATCCTGCCTGTTCTTCTCGACTGGTTTGCTCGCGATGTTTTTGCAGTCTTGACTGGATGATCTTCATAAAGACCTTTCCGATGATGGAAAGGAGGCTGATGCCACGGTAGTTCTTGCAGTCCCGGTTATCACCTTTCTTGTGGATCGGTACGATAATGGCTTTCCTCCATGTTAGCGGAATTTGTTCAGTGCACCAGATGGTTTTGAGGAGTGAGTGTAGTCGGCGAAGCAGTACATCTCCCCCGGCTTTGATCGCTTCTGTGGTGACTTGGTCCACTCCTGGTGCCCTGCCATTCTTCAGGGATTGTATGGCTGCTTTCACTTCTTCTACTGTAGGCTCAACATCGACCATGGAGACCTCAGGGGGGTCGATCGAGAGTGCTGTTGCTGGCGGTCCCTGAGGTGGGTCGTGAATATACAAAGCTTTGAAGAATTCACTCCACCGTTGCAGGCGTTCGGATGGTGATCGCACGAAGGTCCCATCAGCATTCTTGATGTTGTCACTAGTCAATTTGATCTTTCTACTCAGACATCTGAGGGTGCGGTAGAGAGTGCGGTACTCGTTCTTGGATGCCGCCACTTCAAGATCGTCTGCCACTTGGTTCCAGTATGCTTCTCTTTCTGCTGTCATTCTTTGTCGGACTTCTCGGTTTAGCTGCCGGTACCGTTCAAAGTCGACCAACTTTGCCTGTTTCCGTTTGTCCACGAGGTCGAGGCACTCGTCTGATATCCATGGTTGCGTTCGACGTCGGGCAGGTGGACATAGGGGCTTGGCACATTCCAGGATGGCATCAGAGATCTGCTTTTCTTCTTCATTTATATCCTCGGGCACGGCCAGCATCTCGAAGCGGTTGGATAGGGCGATCTGATATGCCTGTTTGTTGGCAGCATTCATTAGCTGCCTCCAGTCCAGCTTGGCTGACCGAGATGATCTTTTTGCATGCCGTAATTTGAGCTGCACCTTAGCCCGGATGAGGTAGTGATCAGATCCGCAATCAGGTCCCCTCATGGCACGAACGTCCATGAGTGATGAGCGAAATTTGGCATTGATCAAAATGTAGTCCAGGATTGCTGAGTTCTTGCCAGATGGATTTCGCCATGTAAGTTGATGTTTTTGAGGGTGCTGGAAATGGCTGTTTCCAATGATCAGGTTGTTAGATGCGGCAAAGGACAACAAACGTAGCAATCACACGCTGAAAGTCAAAAATTATTAAATGGTCGTAACTTCTCTTTACCTTTGCCGATCTTGACTCTGAAACCATCTACAGATAGAACCTGCCGTACACAAAATAAATTTACTTCAATCACTTTGAATAACTAATTAAAACTATAATCCGAGCATAAGAACTGTGCGTCTGGCCAGATTCAGCCAGCGACACCTACCTCGATATTAAGAGAGTGATTAACGCAGAGTTGGACGATTCATGCCTTTTTTAATCAATAAAGTACAGACTGAAAGACTGTACTTAAGTACCTCCTTGATTCCGCAAACCTGTTTCGGCAACCCAGCCTTCCGTTATGCGAAAGAGGAATTTTTAATATCGTCGTACGCATTCTCATATTTTCATTCGAAATATTTTCATAAACCACAACTCGTGGTGAAACGTGTGCACTGCACCCGGGAGCCAACGTTCAAGGGGCGCCTGCAAACCTGAAACTTACATGCACATATGAAGAAAATTTTAAAGGGTGCGCCAAATTTCAATTGGCACCTGGGCACCACATACCCTAGGAACGACCTTGTCTGCATACACTTTATATAAACGAAAATACATTTCATATTTTTGCGCATTACTCGAGAAGGGAAAGTCGAAAAGATACTAAATTTTCCGCGTACGTTCTCTCGGTTCCTTCGAGATTTTGCTGTCTTCTGATCCTATGCTCAGATTTTAACCCCTCCTAGAGAAATCTAGGATATATGCTTCCTTATAAATCAAAGTATTGCATATTTCGCATGTTCATGCATTACTCGAGAAGGAAAGTGGGCTCGACACAAATTCTTTTTTTTGTTTATTCCAGAGAAGGGTTTTTTTTTTTTTTTTTTTTATGACCAATTGCCTTCCCTCGGTCTTCAGATTTATAACAGAAGCTCCACTCGTTTTCAAAATTTCATGACCTTTGTGCTTAATTTCATTTCCATAATAAGAGAGCTTAACAGAGTGGTAAACGTGGGTCGATTTGATTTCTTCGGGCTATTTTCAGAATAAAGACTAGGAGTAAAAATTCGGCCTGTGTGGAGTGGTGCATGTATGTGGCTGTTCCTTAATGGAATTTGCTGCTTCCTAGGGTTAATTTCTAAATTTTCATAAGGTATGAAATGATGAATAGAAATGAATAGAATCACTACAGATGAATAGAAAATAAATGGGCTTGCCAACTATCCTGTTCATTTACCTAAAGAGCCAATATTCGAGCCCATAAATTTGTTCGATATGTAGAAGGAGCAGATGCCCTGACAACCGACGCAGGTTGGTATAAGGTATTTCGGTATATATAGTCTGCTTAGGATTTTTCATACCAGCACTTGTCTGATTGCCCACATGGCCGAGTACAATTTAGATCTAGAGTTGACCATTTTTCACTTTTGGTCCATACACGAAAAACTCAATATCAATTATTTTCTTCTTATTTCTTTATTATATTTTTATTACCGTTTTTTATTGCGTTATTTGACCGTTTTATCCCTTACATTTGAGAGGGCAATCCCTTACACTAAGAGGATAATGAAATGGAAACCTAAGTAAGAGGGCAAGAGGAAGACCGCGGAAAAGACGGATAGATGACGTAGAAGAGGACTTAAAGATCAAAAAAATAAGAAGTTAGAGAAGTTTGACTTCTGGGAGGGTTAATAGTAGAACATCGTCGAGAAGGCTAAGACCCACCTTGAGTTATAACGCCAGAAGAAGAATCCCTTACATTTGAATTGTGATCACGAGGTATCACGTGACCATTCGAATTGATGCATGCCTCCATTGCATAAAAACTTATTTTTATTTATTCTTTAAGTCACCTGTTGGCAAGAGATGATTATCCTCCCGAACAGCTTCAGTTACCGATGTTTTTAATGGCTACCGTTTATTTAAACAGAATTGCCCAAATAACGTGTACATTCATTTTCAGTCTTTCTTTAATCGTGATACCGTCCGATATTTTTCGTCAACGATTTTCTAAATACGGCGTTAAAGCGTAAGTACTGCAAATAATTTATGTTATTCCGTTCTTAATTAATCCTTAAGCAGAATTAATCCAAAATAAAACTGCTGTCTTTCAAATTATGAAGACAAATTATAAGGACCATAAGTGATTATTGTAGTGCGCTTTACGGGAAGCTGTTAGAAACACGGCTGGCTTCTCTAACAACTTCCCATAATGCACCACTCCATGCCTACTGTCATGGCCGCTGTGAGTGGGTAGACGAGGTACGCGTCGCTTACGGGCGACAGTTGAGGAGGGCGCCAAAAATGTTTGAGATATACAAGTCGGACCTCTGTTTAAATAAACTTGTTTATAGCGAAATTTTATAGTTAGCGATATTTTTTGAATGCCCCTTGATAATTACATTTAAAATAGTTTCCGTAGAACGAAGAAAATATCAATATATACGGATTACGAGAGACTTAACTGGGAACGCATTGTTCCCACCTCTGGCCTTCAGGTAATTGAGGTAATTAATGCTGCTACTAAGCACGAATTCAGAGCCAAAGAGAAACCATTCTGCAACTCGGTACTCGTAAAAAACTTAACCAACCGTCAGTCCCACTGTCCAGAAGTGGCGTTGATTATCTGACTGGCTAACGTTTACCAGTATTCAACACGGCAGGCAAATAATTCGTTTGAAATAAATACAGTACATGAAATTTCAGACTTAATGTATATGTAATGTAGTTAATTTTCTTTATTATTATCTGGATCCCCATTGATCATAAAACATTCTTTAAAAGACCTAACAGAGAAAAAAAATCGGACGGACAAATAGGAATCAAACTGGCAAACGGAAAAAGATTATGTAAAAATGCATTCATTTTTACTCGTCGTGAGTCATCCCTAAAGAGAAAGATATAAAACAGTTGCCCTATACCTCCACAACGACTATGTTTTCTCGATACAATTGCCATTTCTCCTAAAAGCCCCTTTGCTTTCGCTCACGCACGAGTAATCGACACCACAGCTGTGAAACTCTATTTCACCGTTAATTACCGGCTGGCTGACTACTCGAGGTCGAGGTCGTTTATTTGATGAAAGTGAGCAAGTGTCGGAGCGCATTGTTTACGAAAACAACGAGAAAGATGCGACACTTGCCTAGAAAAAAGTAGTTACACCCGTAAGAATCATAAGTGTGGAGTAATTCGAATCAAGT
Source organism: Mastigoproctus giganteus (assembly GCF_048544385.1). Lineage (NCBI taxonomy): Eukaryota > Metazoa > Arthropoda > Arachnida > Uropygi > Thelyphonidae > Mastigoproctus > Mastigoproctus giganteus. The sequence goes on along the minus strand of NC_143577.1, from coordinate 131,696,652 downwards.
ATTTACGGAGTATTTGTTGTTTGAAGATTCGGTATGTCGGAGTGGGCAAACTTTATGTCCGACGGCCTCTGTTCAGTTTGAAGACACAGTCCCATACAAATATGGAGTTCCCCTCACCCACGAGGTTAAGTCATCCTTTGGTTTTTTCAGGTGTCCGAAAGTGACAGTCCCAGAGTGCTAACTCACCTCAATAAAACTTTAACCCGGACCAATGCAGGGGGTGAGAAAAAGGAGGGGGACTTATATATGTACAGGGGAGGACATAGACGGGAACGTTCTCTCCTTTAGGTGTGGTTGTTGGCGCTGGAATTGAAAAAAGCAAGAGTCCCGAACGGGAAAAAAGGAGAGGAGCGTAGAACCATGGAGAGAAGCGTGGACCTTATCTTTTTCGCTCGTGGTTTCGAGACGAGAACAAGAGGACGGAAGAGGCGAGATTAAAAGAATAAAGATGAGAAATTGCTGCTCAGAGATGACCATCCCGGAGACGAACGAGAAACTAGTTGTGAGTTCACTCTCGTTTAATCTGATACTTAATGATACTGACTGCCAACATAGGCATATGCCCCTTTGTAATACTTTCATGTTTGCAGGCATTTCTCCTCCCAACTTTTATACTCTAGTGCAGCGATTTCCAAACTGGGAGGCGCGAAAAGTTTAACAGAAATGTAATTTTCATAACATAACATATATAGATTAGAAAATATATACATATAAATAAACTTTCATAACATAACATTAAATTTTATAACCTATATTTTAAAGCACCCGCCACCTATTTCACTCTAACTTCGATGTAAACATGAGATAAACATTTATTTGGAAAAAAATGTTTTATTTTGCTGAAATGGATTGATGAATTATGATTGATATGATGAATTTAGTGCGTACTATGTATGACAATATAGGTAGATTGCATAGTATAGCATTAGTTACATGGTTGAAAATACGGTTTCAGCGGTATGCGATTGTGTTTTTTATTGTTTTTGGCGTGATTACTTACTGATAATAATCGTTAGTAATTTAGAAGTTGTATTTTTTAAGAATATAAAGTTAATTCTAATATTTTTAGACGAATGGATAAATTTTTGACTGGTTACAAGAGAAAATCCACTAATAATGAAGATACTGATGCTGATACAAGTAAAGGTAGTGGGAATACAAGCAACAGGGAACAAGGAGGTGAAACTCCCAAGACAAGAAAATACGATTCATCCTATTTATCATTAGGATTCACAAGTGTTATTATAGATGGCTTGGTAAAACCAATGTGTTTGTTTTGTACGAAAGTTTTGGCTGCAGATAGTATGAGACCAGGCAAATTAAAACGGCACCTTAAAACTATGCATTCTGAATATGCTGGTAAGCCCATAGAATTTTTTTCAAAGAAAAGTAGATGAGTTTAATGAAGAAAAGCAAACGTTCAAAAAAATAGTTTCTGTTCCATCAAATGCGATTCTAGCGTCGTACCAAGTTTCTTACAGAATCGCGAAATATAAAAAACCACACACAATAGGAGAAACTCTAGTTTTTCCAGCAGCTATTGATATGGTTAAAATAATGTTCTGCGAATCATATGCGAAACAGTTGCGGCAAATACCGCTTGCTGATAATACAGTTGGCAAAAGAATCGATGATATATCTGAAGATCTTTGGGATCAGTCAGTTTCTCGACTGGTACTTCGAAATTCGCCACACAAGTAGATGAGGCAACTGATGTAGCTAAAGATGCTCATTTAATTGCATATGTTCGATATGGTGCAGAAACTAATATAATGGAAGATATATTATTTTGCAACCCCATTCCTGGAAAGGCCACATCCAATGAAATTTTTAATATAATTTTGACACTTTTTTTGATGAGAACGACAAAGTGGAATAACTGCATTGGACTCTGTACTGATGGAGCACAGTCAACGTCAGGACACAAGGCAGGTCTTCAAGAATTAGTTAAAAAGAAAGCACCCGAAGTTATCTGGACGCACACTGCATGCTTCACAGAGCAGCTCTTGTGTCAAAAAATATGAGCGAGGAACTTAAAAACATTTTTACAAAACTTACGAAAGTTATAAACTACATAAAAAACAGTCCTTTAAAAGTTAGGTTGTTTGCAAAGCTGTGTGAAGATATGGAAGCTAATTATACCTCACTTCTATACTATTGTGAAGTGTGCTGGCTATCTCGTGCAAAAGTGATTCAAAGGGTGTTTGAACTCAAAGAAGAGATTGCAATTTTTCTTTATGAAAATCATAATGAAGAGGCAAATTTATTTAGGAATGATAACTTTATTGTTAAACTTGCCTATTTGGTTGAAATTTTTGGAAAATTGAGTGTTTTGAATAAATCAATGCAAGGACCACAAATGTATTCACTGATTCAAAAAGACAAAGTGAAAGCATTCATAAAAAAATTTGAGCTGTGGAAATCAAATTTACAAAAAAATAAGTTCGGATTGTTTCCACTTTTAAATGATTTCTACACCAGAGTTAATATTGAAGCAAACAAAAATCTATTTACTGAACACTTGGATGGTTTGCTAATGCACTTTTCATATTATTTCGAAGATTTTGATTTTACAAAGTTCGCGTGGATACAGACAGAATCCATTTGTCGATGAACAAGATGATGAATTTGGATTGACAACTATTGAAAAGGAAAAATTTATAGAATTATCATGCGATGCTTCATTGAAACAAAAATTTCAGAGTGACATCCTAGTTCAATTTTGGTTGAATCGAGGTGAAGAATATAATACTTTGTCAAGCAAAGCAATTCAAGTATTGTTGCCATTCGTCCATTCGTAACATCATATTTATGCGAAACGGAATTTTCTGCATTGGCTGCAATGAAATCCAAATATCGAGCCCATTTAAGTAGTAGAAAAAGAGCTACGAGTAGCACTCTCCTCAATGACACCTAGATTCGATAAACTTTGTACTAATAAACAAGCACATCCATCGCATTAAAAACAAAATAATTTAAAAATGAATATATATATATATATATATATATATATATATAGTAAAACCTTGTTATTATTCTGTCAATTACGTTTTTTTTTTCATTTTTTGTATTAATACATTTTTTACCATTTAAAAATGTGTCTCTGTATTATTTTATGAAATAAAGGAGAGGAGGGGGGAGGCGCCAAGATTAGATTTTTTTAAAAGGAGGGCATAGTAACATAAAGTTTGGAAACCACTGCTCTAGTGAGTGCCTGTGTTACTATATCTAGCACTTAGGAATTTATAACAACATAGTTTACTTCTTTAAGTATCTTGATACTTCTAATATCTACTGAATTTAGACAACTACTACATTTACACTGGAGTGATCAAGCAGCCCGACGCTGATAGGTACGCCTGAGTACGAGTGGCTCCTGTCCTACGGATATCACAGGAAGAATGCCATCATACATGCCTAAATGTGACAGTAACATGATGTACCAACAATAAGTGTATCCTGGACAAACCAACGACCCTGCTAATGATTTTATTTACTCACTTTTGTAACCTATTGTATTGTATAATAAACCATGTTTTGTTTGTTAATGTTTGCCTTATGATTAATCTCTGATGACACACAACTCCCTGGATGGGCTATCAATGAAGAGCTATAGTTAAATGTGGCACTCTGGAGCCCAATTATGTTAGAAGAGGGTTTCAAAGTGAGAACACAACGCATTCTTCGATGCTGCGAGCTTGCTCTCGGTGTCAATCTGAGTGAGTCTTGAGGGCACAACATTTTTGTCCTAATATAAACCGCTAGACAATCATATGAAACCCAGGTTTCTCAGGGCGCAAATATTAGTGCTCGTTCTTGCCAGAGACCGTTTAGTTCCCAGCTAATTTTGACCGACTAACATACCACATCATAACCGAGAAGCTGTGGAACATTGGCAAGCACACACTACAACGGAGAAAAAACCTGGGCAACAATTATGAATTTTGGCTGCTGGAACGTACAAGGGGTTAGCACAAAACAAGATGAAGTTTTATTGGAACTGGGAAAATATAAATTGGATGTGGCGGTCTTAGCTGAAACAAAGAAGACAGGGAGAGGTGAAGAAATGACTGGAGAATATATTTTCTTTTGGTCTAGTGTCGACCGCCATGTAAGAGCTAAGACAAGAGTGGTTGTACTTATTCACAAGAATCTCAGAAAGTTTATTGAAAAATGGAGTTTTGTTGATGAAGGAATCATGACCCTTGAAATTTAAATATATGGAAGAGAAATTACTGTTATTGGTGTATATGCTCCTAATAATGAGTCTCCTACAGATATTAAAGAATATTTCTGAGAAAACCTGAGAGAAGTAATAGAAGCCATTCCATGTTGCAGAGAGAGTCATAATGGGGGATTTGAACTCCAGAGTGGGACAAGCTATGGACAATGAAGTGGTGGGAAGACACGGAGAAAATGTAAAGGATGATAACGGCGAGAAACTGATAGAATTTTGTTCCCAATATAAGCTGAGGATTAGTAACACCTTCTGCCAACATAGAGACATTCATAAGTTCACATGGTTCCAAGAGACAAAACGACTAAAATCAATAATTGATTATGTGATTAACAAACAACAAAGCACACTTTTTGTCTGGGATGTTAGGGCCCAGAGAAGAGCATATTGTGGCACTGATCACTTTTTGGTAAGGGCTACTTTGTCATTCCCATGGATGAGCCAAAAAAGAAGGAGAAAAGAAAGAAAACCTTGAGGAGTGAACAACTTGACACCGAAAGATTCAATGCGGACTGACTAAAAGATGAGAGCCCTAGGGGCTCTCATCTTTTAGTCAGTCCACATTGAATACGATGGCGAATAAATACCAGATGAGATGACAATCGGATACATTACATCAATTTTCAAGAAAGGTAACAGAAGATGATGCTCCAACTACAGAGGAATCTATGTATCAACGAAGATTAGACCAAGAATTAGATGAAGCCTATGGGGAGAGTGCAAAAGAAATATATGAATAGCTAAAGGAAACAGTGAAGAAAATTGCAGGAGAGGCAATAGGAAAATCTCAAAAGGTGAAACAAGATGATTCGCTGAACATGGAAATTAAGGAATTAATAAAGGAGAAAAAGGAAGCATACGAAAGATGGCTAAGCTCAAAAAGTGAAGTTCATAGAAAAATATATAAATAAATAAGTAAAATAAGGAAGTGAAAGCGGAAGTCATCAAGACAAAGAACGAGTCCTGGGATAAAGTATGTGCCGAGGTGAACAGCAAACTATGATGTACTTGTAGAGGCATGGAGAGTATTGAAGAGTTTAAGGAAACCTCATAAGCAAAATGCTAGACTGGAAATGATAGATCTTGGAGGAATGGGTCAATTATTATGAACAGCTATTGAATGAAGGAAGAGAGGAATTTAGAGAAACTGAAACAGAGGCAGTTGTCATGGGAAAAGGATTGAATATTGAAATTAAAGAAGTGGAAGTGGAAATAAAAATGGCAAAAAATGGAAAAGGCCCAGGTGGAATTAACATGAGGCTCCTTAAATATGGAGGTCTAAAATTTATAAATCTACTAACTCGATTGTTCAACAAATTATGCGATGGCGAAGAAATACCAGATGAGATGACAATCGGATACATTACATCAATTTTCAAGAAAGGAAACAGAAGATGATGCTTCAACTACAGAGGAATCTGTAGTTGAATCTGTAGTATTGGTAAACTATTTGGAAAAGGGATAAAATCAAAACTGGGACAAGAGATTGTTATTTCTGAGGAACAGTGTGGCTTTTCGACTGGATGCTCATGTATAGACCATTTATTCACTGTTAAGCAAATTCTGGAAAAAATGTTCTAAAAAATATGCTGTTCATAGACTTAGAGAAAGCATATGATAATGTGCCAAGAAATTTTCTGTGGAAGGCTATGAAACAAAATGTCAATAAGACAGCCATTAATTGGAATAATTAGAAGAATCTACAAGAACAATACATGCTGTAAAAAATTGGTTCAAAAATATTTAGAAAATTTAAGACTTCCAAAGAACTACTTCAAGGATGCTGTTTGTCACCTACTTTGTTTAAGCTGTATCTGGAAGTTGTTCTAAGACCATGGACACAGAAGTGCAGTTCAATGGGTGTTCCCCTTGGTCAAAATATGTACCTTTACAATCTACTGTTTGCAGCCGACCAAGTTGTGGTAGCACAGGACGACGATGATGTAAACTGCATGGGCAGAAAGTTACTAGAAGAATATAAAACATGGGGACTGACAGTTAATTTTAATAAGGCAGAGTACGTGAATCGAAGCGAGGAGATTATGAATTTAGAAAAAAACGATATAGGTGAAAACTGTACAGAAATTTAAATACTTGAGGGCAATTATTCAGGCTGACGGATCATTTGCGCAGAAACTGAGAGAAGACTGGGTGAAGGTAGAAAGGTCATAGAAATGCATAATTTAGTGCTATGGAATAAAAATATTATTAACAAAACTAAACATCAAATATATAATGAAATATTACAAAGTGTTTTATTATATGGATGTAAGGTTTGAACCTTAACTGGAAAACACAAAAAAAAAAAAATAAACCACTGGCCGTCGAAATGGATTTTTGGCGAAGATCGGCAAGAAAGTCTAGGACTGAAAGTGAGAAATGACGTGATAAGGAATATAATGAATGTCCAAAAAACCATCATTAATAAAATAGAGTAGAAAACATTGGAGTGGTTTGGCCATGTGAAGAGAATGGAGGACAACAGATTGCCCAGAGGAGCCATGGAATGTATGCCATGGAGAAGAAAAAAAGATGAAGACCAAGAAGGACGTGGATAGAAAGTGTGAGAGCAGCCAATGAATAGAAGAGGACTGGTAGACGGAGATTAAGAAGATAGAAGAAAATGGAAAAAAAGAATAAAGGAATGACTTTTCGATGTTAGGTTGAGGAGAGCCGTTGTAATAACGGAATAAATCCTAAGGAGAATATCTGGATCCGTTTTTCATATTTATATTTCGCAGGTTTATATTCCAGAACATGGGTACAACCCAGTACTTCGACGAGGAAGAGAGGAAGAAGGCAGTGATAGGACGTGAAGGCACCTCCAACGGATTGCCTTCCCCCTCGTTACTGGGGGGGGGGTGTCACGTGAGATCACAATATGTCGGAGCACAAAATGAAGAGAACGAAACGGCATTTAAAAAAAAAAAAACAGCTAGCAAAAATTGATGCCACTGATGAACGTCAACAGAAATGTTTCTTCTTTTTTTTTTTTTTTTTCTGGGGGCTGCTGCCCCCATAACTCCGTTAATATCAAGAGAACCTGACATGAACTCATCCGGACAATCACTCCGTTTTTCGGCCACGCCCGCAACAGAAATACCCATGTTCTGGAGTTCAGCCAGAATAATATATACGATACTATTTTTAGCAAGGCAATGTTCAGGGGATCTTCAAAAGATTTATATGAAAATGACAATAGTAATTTATTAAAACTTACTGAAACATTACTAATTTTGATTCAGTTAGGGCAGAACTTATTCGCCGTATTCAGAAATCTGAGTCGATAAATATCGTGCATTTGGGGGAATACAAAATGAAATTATTGAAATAATTTTACAAAATATTACAGATAAAATACTAGAAATGACTAGAGAAGCTGCATATTTTGCTATGAATTTTCCTAAGTTACCAGGCAATACTAGGTTGTAGATGACTCATCAACCGGTGCAATACCACCACTTTGTTTATTGGAGGCTTGAAGTGATGGAACCCATGTTTAGTATCCAGAGCTAAGTTCCGGTCAAACCTTCCCCATCTCTTCCATCATGCAGTAGGACTGATACCTTTTGAGGTTATGATGAACATCATGGCGAGATCCAATCTTCCTAACATTTCGAAGGTACAGCTCTAAAACGGTGTTCTCAGGCCGGCGCTAGTTAGTACACCGGACCGAACCTATTGGTAAATCTTAAGGAGGCTTCCGGATCAGCTAGTGTATAATCTTGCTACCTTCTCTCTGCGAGATAGTGATTAGAGGGAGACTGAGTAGTGTACATGCGGGTGGCATTGTCGAGGCCACGTTTTGTCAAGGATCTGGGTATATTCTTACCATGTGTACGCCCATCCAAAAATTTGATTCCTTCATTCAGCATGTCCACCCCACTTTTTCTTACTATTGAATACACCATGAATTGTCAAACTAATAGAGTAAGCTTATCTGCGAAAAGATCTAAACCTCTCAAACACTTGCTAGTTCATTTCACAAATATACGTGGTCTCGATTCTAATTTCAACGACGTCCATTTCCACTTACAATCTGCCAAACCCCATGTACTTTTTCTGACAGAATCTCAGTTATCGGTTGATTCAACTACTGCTCATATCAGTTGCCCAATTATTCGCTGTATTCCTTTCGCCTCAAAGGTGGTACTTGTGCATATATCCGTTCCGATATTCCTTGTCAGAGACTTGGTAATTGGGAATCTCCTTTTTTCGATCTTCTCTGGCTTAAAATCTCTCTACCTCAAATTGTGTCAAATTAATCTGTTGTCTCTACCGTTCTCTCAACTCCACTAATCACTTGGAGCTCTTTGACTTCCTCTCTTTGCAACTTGACGTTCTCCAGTCCAACTTTCCTAACAGCGAGGTAATTTTCTTTGGTGATTTTAATGTTCACAACTCCAGCTGGCTTCCGTTTTCTAGTCACACCGACTCAGCTGATAGAGATGCTGAGGCTTTTGCAATTTCTAATGATCTTGCAGAGATTGTTCATTTACCTACAAGAACACCAGTTAATCCTGACCATACAGCCAACACGCTTGATCTTTTTCTCACAAACAACCCTTCTAAGTACACGGTCGAAGTGAGTGGTCCTTTATGTACCTCAGATCACAACTTGGTGATTGTCTCTTCTCCAATGGAGCCTTTATCTCATGGCTATTCCCAGCCTCGTATTGTTTGGCATTACAAGAATACAAAATGGTATGACCTGCTAGATTTCTTTTCTTCTTTTCCTTGGTCGGATTACGGTTTCCGATTAACGTTTGCTCAGATCGTGTCAGCCAAATTATTCTTGCAGGAATGAAATCCTTTATTCCACACTCCACTTTAAAATCTCGTCCTTTATCTAAACCTTGGTTTTCCAATAAATGTGCTATGGCTGTTCAAGAGAAGAAGGTTGCATATAGTAAGTCGCTTGTTTCCAATTCTTCAGTTTCATTTTCTGCCTACACCAAAGCTCGCAACAATTGTAAAGCAGTCATTAATCAGTCCAAACTAGATTTTGAACAGGCTAAGAGTAGAAAACTTGCTTCTTGCCCTAATGGTAGCCGAGCATTGTGGTCTCTTGCCAAAGCTATTGGCCACAACTTTTGCCGATCTCTGCTCCCACCTCTGTCAAAACCAGATGTTTCTGTTTTCACTTCAGCCAAGAATAAAGCTGACCTGCTAGCATCCCATTTTTCTTCAAACTCATGTATTAATGATCTTGGTAAAACACCTCCCACCATTCCCAAAATGCTCCATTCAATGCCTCTTGTGGTCTTCCGTCAAAAGGATGTCAGAAGGATATTGACGAATCTTGATGCTAAGAAAGCTTCAGTCCTGATGGTATTTCTCCACTTGTTCTCAAAACCTGTGCTCCTGAACTTACTCCTGTTCTTTGCCGCCTTTTTTCACTTGCCGATCTTCGCCAAAAATCCATTTCGACGGCCAGTGGTTTATTTTTTTGTGTTTTCCAGTTAAGGTTCAAACCTTACATCCATATAATAAAACACTTTGTGATATTGCATTATATATCTGATGTTTAGTTTTGTTAATAATATTTTTATTCCATAGCACTAAAGGTGTTTTTTCTTCTGCTTGGATTTGCTCATATCCAGCCAGTTCCTAAAAAAGGAGACAAGTCCCTCCCATCCAATTATCGTCCCATTGCAATTACTTCTACATTTTCTAAAGTAATGGAGAAATCAATTAACCGCCAACTCTTAAACTACCTAGAAACCTTCCGTCTGATCAACGATCGCCAGAATGGATTCCGTCAGTGTCGATCCACTGGTGATATTCTGGCTTATGTTACCCATTTATGGGGCGCCTAGGTAGCCAGGTGGACAGGACCTGCAGTGCGTAGCATACGTTCTTGATTAGACCTGGGTTCGAGCCCGTGAACACCAAATACGGAGGATGCGGAAAGATCAGGGCTTACCACCGCATATCCCCTGAGCAATAAGGCCTTAGTTGCTAATGCTCCTAAAAACCAAATAACAAACCCATTTATGGACAAATTTAATGGAAAAGTTTGGTGAAACACAAGCAGTTGCTCTTGACATCTCAAAGGCTTTCGATCGTGTTTAACATAAGGGTCTTCTAAACAAGCTTCCATCTTTGGTTTGCCAACTGTTTTTTGTAATTGATTATCCAGTTTTATCTCTGATCGCTCACTGAGGGTGATGGTAGACGGCTCTGTCTTCTACTTCTTCACCAATGCTGGTGTTTCCCAAGGTTCAGTTCTTTCCCCCCTCTCTTTTCCTCTTGTATATTAATGGCCTTCTCCCATTGACTGGAAATCTTATGCATAGTTTTGTCGATGATATCACTTTGCATTCCACTTTCCATTTTAAAAACCTTGTCCTGCTCAATCAGCTTCAACTTCTCCAATATTCGCTACCGATTCCTTAAATGCCGATCTCCACGTAATTCTTCAGTGGGGCAAAGACAACTTAGTTGATTTGAATCCTTCTAAAACTCAGTCTTGTCTTATATCTCTCAAAAAGGATTCTTCTGGTCCTATGCTTATCTTTGGTAACACTCCGATTTCTAGGCACAATGATATATCTCTTTTGGGGATTACCCTGACTTCTAATCTCTCTTGGCACAAGCACATTGCTTCCTGTGCATCTAAAAAACTTGGTTTTCTCTTTCGCTCTCGGCGTTACTTTTCTTCCAAACAACTGTTCACTCTGTACAAATCGCAAATCCGCCCTACCATGGAATATTGCTCCCACATCTGTAGCGGTGCCCTCAAAACCTCTCTCAGGCTTCTAGATTCTATTCAGAAGAGGGCAGTTAGGTTAATTAATGACTCCTCTCTAACAGTCTCTCCATTCGCTGTCTGCGCGGGTAGCACAGTGGTATCGTCACCGTGCTCCTTACACCAGGTGGAAAAGGCCCTGGTTCGAATCCCGTCGATGACACGAGGAACTTTAATGGGCTTTTTTCACTCCGTGCCTGAGTTAGTCGAGCTCAGGCGTAGATAGCAAGGTTTTTTCCCCCAGAAACTGGGGTTTTTTGACCAGCAAACAGACAAATCGACCATAGAACACACGCAATTAAGAGACACAAGACACAGCATGGCAGATGAACTTAATTATTCGGGTGGCCTAAATATAATACGTTTTGTTTTCTCTCCACTCGCTGTCTCATAGACGTACTGTTTCTGCTGCATGTAGACATGTAGACATGTATAGTATCTTATGTAGGACGGCACCTGAACGAAAGTTCAACTCCGTCTTTGTACACTGTGATGGTTACAGAGCACTGTAACAGGCCAGAAATGTGTGTAACGTTATGTTCGTGCAGTGTGTGTGTGTGTTGTTTAGTTGTTTCTGGCCATTTTGTCACCAGGCAGGCGATCACCTGGAAAGCCTGCCCAGTGTCCGTCTACACCACGGGGAGGTAGGCCACAACTGCGCAAGAACCATGGCCAACCTCAACAGTCACGTACTGAATGTCCAAAGAGGGTTTGGAGCCATTCAAAAGAACCCCGTGCCAGCAAGCCGGCAACAGCGCGCACACACACATATTCCCAGGAGACAGGACAGCAGAAGACGAAGAAATAAGGATGAGAATAGCATAAAGTAAAAAAAAAAATAATAATAATAAATAAATAAAATAAAAATAAAAATAAATAATAATAATAAAAAAAAGAAAATAAAAATAAAAATAGAAAAAAAAAATATATATATATAAAAGAAGAAAAAAAAAAATATATATATATATATATATAGAAAATATATGTATGAAAAAAAAAAAAAAAAAGTAAAATAAAATCTTTATCCATTTCTTGCCCACCTCTTTATTCAGTGCTGCCCAAAGTGGTCCACAAAGAGAAAAGGTGTATTGTCAAACAGGAGTAGTAATGTCATTCAATCATGATCGGCAGGAACAAATTCTAGATATAATCCTGAATTCTGTTAAACTGGAGTAGTGTCAGAAATCTCTGGTAGATGACGGTATCACTGAGCAGAGGTTTAGTTGAAGAGAGTCTTGATAAAGGATGAGTCAGAGAAGTGCAGCATCTGTTAAAATCTTTGCGTGTTCTTGAAAGCCACAACAATTTTGTATATGACGTCATCAGGACGACAAGGCAGCGCACAGTTGTATTATGATTTATGATGCATTTTCAGTTTCATTTCTTGAATTAACATTGAGGTTGAGAGACTTCCTGCGATTAAAAGCAGCATTGCAGAAGGTTTGAAGGGCCCGGAAATTGTTGACAGAAATGAGTATCTTCTCACCTCCGGGACACAAGTTTGGTACTGTTGCCTTAAGAGCCGATCTTAGATCCTCGTAAATGGAGCATTCAAAAAGTACGTGAGGAGAGTCTTCCGGTAGCCCACATCGACAGGAGACTGTATTGGGCAGTCTGAATTGGTAGAGTTTTGCGTTAAGCGAACCATGCCAGTTAGTATGTAGGAGGTAAACAGTGAGGGTGAAAACCATTTTCTGGTGGATGATGAGAGTAGTGCAGTTACGTCGGGAACGAAGTTTTTGGTGATAGCTCCTTTTTCGGTAGAATTCCATCTATTCTGCCAGGTGTTCACCAACAAATTCCAGCATCTGGTTCGCTCAGTTTTGGGATCAGCCTGAGGGTTAACAATGATTCCCTGAAATTCCGCAGAAATGCCTTTGCGGATGTAAAAGCAAAGTCCTCTAAACACAACATGCAAGTCAAGTGGTATGGTGCCTGCAAGAGTCTGTAAAGCTGGAGTTGATACTGTTCGGCAAACGTGAAATAGGCTTAGGAGAAAGCAACGTTGACTAGTGGATAACTTGGTTTGTACTGTTTTGAGTGCAGTACGTCTAAACCAAAGGCTGGCAGCGTAGGTTGTAATTGGGATTATGGCAGCATTATAAAATAGATGTAGGGTTTTAGTGTTCAGTCCCCAGTCTTGTCTGGTAATTTGGAGCAGCATTGCGGTAAAACTCTTAACTTTGACGGACAGATTTTGAATATGCTCAGTAAAGGAAAATCGGTCGTCGATGATGACTCCTAAAAAGTTGGTGCTTCGCACAAGTGGAAGTGATTTCTTGTCAAGTTTTACAACTGGTGGTCGTCTGCGATAGTCTAATTTGTGTTTAAAGATCATGATCTTCGATTTTGTTGGGGATAATTTTAATTTGTTCTTAGAGGACCAGGACGATAGTTCAAAGAGTACTTTATTGGCATAGAGTTCTAATTCAGATCTTGAGTTTCCATTCACTAAAATGATAATGTCATCTGCATACGCAAGTTGTTGCACATTTTGAAATTCAGTCGTCCTAAGCAGCCAATCATCGAGAACTAGGTTCCAAATCAAGGGACCCAAAATTGATCCTTGGGGGCAACCACGGGAGACAGATCTGTTAATCTTCGTGCTTTTAGTGATGACGGTGACGGTGCGATCAGCAAAGTAGTTTCTAACAAGTTTATAAAGCTAAAGAGAGCAGTGATTGGAACGGAGTCTACTGCTACAGTTTCTGCTGCATGCCTTTTCTACTTCCTTGGGCACTATTCTTCTGAATTGGGTTCTATAATTCCCGGTCTCTTTCAAAACAGTCCGAACACGTGCCGCCACCAGCCAACATCCATTTACTGTCCAACTTCAAACTCACAGAACCAACTTTTCATCTTCCTCGTTTATTCATTCAACCGCCGTTTTCTGGAACAGCCTTTCTTCATACGTATTTCCTGAAAATTACAGTCTACAGACGTTCAAGTCTAATATCAACAAATATCTTCTTTCGTCTTCTCAACCTCCAACCCAAGCACTATAGGTTACAACGATACCAAGTACTATAGGTTCTAATAGTTCTCGTGTTTGGGATTTTCATAAAAAAAAAAAAAAAAGCGAAAAATAAAGTTATGGATACAAGGAATCATGCTAAATCAATAGCCTTAAAAATAACATCTTATAAGTTTCATTGTTCAATTATAATTTGGCATGATATTAATCCGGAAAGAAAAATGCTCCCAAAAAAAAAAAAAAAAAAAAGAAAAAGGATTCTGATATCCATGAAGCTCTTGATAATCTGATCATTTATTTATCCCTATTTTGTGTTACAATTGTTGGGAAATAACAGCAAGAAGGGAGGGGGGGGGAGACCATAAACCAGAGGCTTTTTTAGGGGGTGTTCCCTTTGAAAAAGATAGCAATAAATCCAAATCTGAAATTACACAGGTGTTATCAGATACGTCATGAATCGGACATGTTTCTACATTCCATTACAGAGATTTCGTAAACCAATCACACATGTCGCGTGGTTAACAACAGTACAAATTTGTACTTATAATTACATTGCGAGTACTTTTACAATAACAAGTACGAAATAAAAAAAAATTATGAAATAATTGCGTAGAGTGTTACAAGCTTTTTGACAGCTATTCCTTCAACATGTTTACATAATTTCCATACTGGTATGCATTGCGGAAAGTTCAGGAGTTGAGTGGAAGGTGATTTAGATCAGACATCCCTGGTGATGTGTTCAGTTAGGAGCTTCGTGAACCTGTTTAGTGAAATGGCATTTTTGATATTTTCAGGAAGATTATTCCAGGTTTTTGAGCCTCTGTATTTTATATTTTTCTGACATATGGCTTTTCTAAAAAGCGAACCCGAAGGGTTCGCTTCATTTCTTAAATTATATGTTATTCCTTCTTCTATTGTTATAAAAAAGGATCTGAAGAGAGGAGGAAAGTTTGGTGTTTTCAGAGCATTGTAGACAAAGACCGCCTCAGCTTTTTGTATCAGTTGATAGATGCTTAAGAGTCTCGCTTCTTGATATCTCGAAGTTACCGATGCATTCCGGGGAAGGCCCAAAATTGAACGAACACATCGATTGACAATTGAATTAATTCTCGTAAGGTTATCTTGACTGGTCACACCCCATGAGATGATTCCATATGTGAAGTGAGGCTGTATTAAGGAAAGGAATACTAGTCTGAGAAGGGAAGGAGGTACCCAGGCTCGGGCGAGTATTCCTGCTAGTGACGAAGTCTTCTTTCGTAAGGTGACCATTTGTTTATCCCAACTCAGCTTGTCATCTAGCCAGATTCCTAGAAACTTGGCATCATTCCCCTTTCGAGTTGTTTTGCTTTGTATGTTATTTCGAAATCAATATTTAATGGTTTATATTTCGTCCTAAACACCATATATTTGGATTTTTCTGGGTTTAGTATCAGCTGATTCTTTTGAATTTCAAAAGAATGCATTTCAGAGAGCAGGGCAGAGATGTTGCATTGAAGTTGGTTAGGGTCTTTATCAGTGATTAGAATGGAAATGTCATCGGCATACGCTACTAGGTGGGAAGATGGAAGAGAAATTCATTAATGTAAAGAACAAATAGGATAGGATAGGATAAGTGAGCCTTGAGGTACGCGCCTGGAGAAATAAGAAATGTCTGAAAAAGACTGGTTTGTTTTAACGACAAATGGCCGATCAGTAAGGTAGTCTTCAAGGAGAAGGTTAATTTTTCCTCTCAAGCCAAGACTGTTGAACTTCTTGAGTATAATTTTATGATTTATGCACTCAAAAGCTTTTGATAGGTCTAGAAACAGTGCTATTGCATAAAGTGTAAAGTGTGTTTAGGGTTTAACGGCACCAGGGGTTTCGCCCATCTCCGTGTAGTCTACATTGTCGTGTGTTACAGAACACTATAACGGCTAGAGATTTAAAAGTGTATAGATATTGTTGGATGTAGTGTCGTGTACCGTTGTTTACCTGGCCATTTAGCCGCTTGACCCCTACTGAGGCCCAACGTTGCCCACACTTAGCCCCGTGAAGGCAAGCCAGGTACACCAGTATTTTTAAATAAGTACTCTGGCAGGTCCTGCCACCTTACTTCCTGGGATTTCAGTGGCTAGGACCATATAACAAAAAAAAAAAAAAGAGGTGCGCTAGAGGTTGGGTCAGGGCAAAGGAATTTTAAGTTGTACAGTGTGTAATTAAGAATTTTGAGTGTAGGGCTATAATGATGACATGGGATGAACGCTAGTTGGAAAGCTAGAGGGGGAGGGGTGACTGAAGGCTAGGGGGTTAGAGACAGAAGTATAGGGTCGATAGAGTAGATGAACCCAAAATCAGTGAGGCAGGCCCATGCCCCATCAGAAGGAAAGAGGAGACAAGGGGACCTTCATCTCCTTCCCGCCAGGAGGACAGAGGAGAAACAGGGCCGTGCAAGGGAGCACGGGTTCAGGATCGCCACGTGGCATTGGCAGTAATGCTGCATGAAGCCATAGTTTGCAGAGTCCAGTCCGAGACGGTCGAATTCGAGTAGTGCAATCCTGGGACAGACAGGTCCCATCCAGGTGGTGAAGTCATTTCAGTAGTGAGCTGCATGAAGATATATTTGGTAGTGTCAATCCTGGGACAAAGAAGTCTCGTCGAGATAGTGGAGTCATTTCAGTGGTGAGTCAGCTTGGTGAAGCCGGAGCGACAGTCATGGTAGATGGAGGTGACGTTGAGACTGCATTGTAAAGGCACAATTATTGTGCAGGTTGAAAGTCTTCACGGAGATTGCAGTATGCTGAAGCAAGTAGTGGTCTTGACACATGGCTGATTAGACCGTTTCATTATCTGGTTGGGTCTGATTCTGAGGTTGTGGTAGGGTTTTTTTCGCCTCGTGAAGAGGCCCTGAGAAAAGTTAGAAAAGGCTGTATAGGTATGGAGGTCTTCCAGGAGATGTTGCTCCTGGTCTCTCGGGATGAAATGAATTTGTGTGATGAGAGAAGATCTGAGGTCATCATATACTAGGCAGTCATGCATCAAATGGTCCCAGGTCTCCTGGGCACCACAGGTGCAAAGGGAGCTGTCGGAAAGTCCAAGAAGGTTCAGTTTGCTGCGAAAGGCACCATGCCCTGTTAGGAGGTACGTGGTTAGAAGGCCGGGGAGTACCACGATGGTGATTTGGGCTATACTTTGTATATGGCCGGTATAAATTTGCGGGTGATGGCCCCTTTGGTGGATTCAGACCATCTAGCTTGCCAGGTCTGTTGTAAGTAGGTTAGGAGTCTGCTTTTTTCACTGGAATAGGTGTTAGCAGGATCCGTGGTAAAACAATAAAGGTGGTAGACTTTCCTCTGCTGAGCTGATACAGCATTCCCACATAGCCACCTCAAGATCTAGGGGCAGAACACCGGCGAGGACCTGTAAAGCGTGTGTGCTGGAGGTGCAACATGCTCTGGTTATCGTAAGGAGAATTGGCCATTGAATCATGTTCAGCTTTCTTCGTCCTACCACAGTGGAGGCTTTGGTGAACCAAATGCCAGAACGGTAGGTGATAGCTGGTATGAATATGGCTTTTATACAGTAATGCTAGAGTGCGTTTTTTTAGCCCCCATTCTCGGCGGGTCACCCTGTCAACCAGTGCAATGTAATTTCTTATTTTCTTCTGTAGATAGTTGAGGTGTGGGTGAAATGTTAGTTTGTGGTCGATGATAATGCCAAGGAGTTTCAGCTGGGTAACAAGCTTGATGGTTGTGCCATGTGCCATGTATCTTGATTTGAAGCGGCCTCCGCCGATCAAGATAGCCCTTCAGCAGAATGGATTGGGTTTTAGTGGATGAGATGCTCATATGGTTTTTCCGGACCAACTCTTTCAGGGTAGAGAGAGCTCTGTTGGCAGATACTTCAAGTTGAGCCCTGGAGTCCCCTGCAAGGATCAGGCAGAGATCATCAGTATATGCCAAGGTCTGGACATCGCCTAAGTCAGTACTGAGAAGCTCGTCAAGTACAGAGTTCCAGAAAAGGGGGCTCAGGACAGAGCCCTGAGGGCAACCTCGGTAGACACGACGTTCCACACTGGAGAAGGGAGCCTGAACCACAATGCACCTCTCACCGAGATAGCTGGCAATGCAGTTGTAGAGATTTCCTGGGAGCTCAGAGCGTCTCAGCCGTCCGAGGACGCTAGGCCACCATAAGGTGTCGAACGCTCCAGCAAAGTCAATCGAGATGATGAGGAGGTACGTCTGGGTGCAGTTTCTGGCAGCATTGGTAATGGTCTCCAGCGCATAGACCGCAGACGGGCCCGGCTTGAATCCAAATTGATTTCGTGCTGGTAGCCGTGCAGTATTGTAGTGGTTTTCCAGTCTCTGTCTAAGGAGCTGCTCAAAGACCGTACTCAGCACAGAAAGGAGAGCAATAGGTCTGTACGAGTCAGGTCGAGCGTGCGGCTTAGTTGGATTTTTGAGTATGAGCCGAATGGACGCAGTTTTCCAATCAGTTGGGAACCATCCTTTTAGCAGGCAATGGTTGAAGAGGTTTAGCAGTGTTTCAGAGAGAAGTCGGCAACTTTTTTAATTATTTCGGGCTCGAGCATGTCCAGGCCTGGTGACTTGTTATTTCTCAGTCTCCCAACGGCCATAGAGAGATCTTCGACGGTGAAAGGCTCTTCCACGAGTGTTTAGTTATAGTTTTTATTGTCGAGGCAAAGTGCATAGTGACCCTTTTCAAGTCACTCCGTGATCCTAGAGCAGAAGTCAACAATTGCCAGGTCAATTGAACGTAATGTCTAAAAAATATCGCGGAATATTTTAATAACAGAGGAAGCAGACCAAAAATTTTCGATTCGGCTAATAATATAGCTACTATTATTGACATTGAAACTTCGTTTTCAGAAGTAAGCACTGAAAGGAAAAGACTGAAAAAAACGTCATTTCGATTACGAAAGTAGAGATGATGCCATTCAGGATCCGCAACAAAATTTCAAATTTTTTTCTTTCAAATGATGGACACGATAATTTTCTCGTTAACTGAAATGTTTACAAATATGAATGCGCATGTAGAAATACGGAGGGTTGATTCAGCCTTTTGATAACGATTTTGACATTAATCCTGTTTATGACGTATGGCAATGTAATTTTTTTCACCTTATGAACCTTATGAACAGGTGTATCAGTTGTTTTAATGTCGACATACCTCGGAAATTGTACCCATGGTTGGAAGGTTACATAACCGCACTTTCCGAAGAAGGGTACAGTTATGGGAAAATTATTGATAGGTGCAAGTCGAAAAATTTTAACGTATCGAAATTCGGTATCCATAAGGTTTTGAATGCTAAAAGAAAATTCCGCGAAGCTGCTGCACGTGAGCGGAAATCACCGAAGAAACAGCAACCTGCTCCAAGCGAATGAGGGAGGTAGTACGAAAAGTACAGTCGCTGGTTGTCGGTGAAAATCCAAAAACCCAAAGAGTCATGTGTGGGAACATCCCAGTCAACCGTTTGTCGCATAATCAACGAAATGCAACTGGAGAAGAAGCACAAGGCTCTCGTACACCACCTAGGAGCAAGGCACATTGCAGAGCGGCACGTCAATGCTCGAAAACTCTACGAAAAATATCTCGCAGCTGAAAGGTGGAAATTCGTAGTAACATTGGACGAAGCTTGGGTGTACCTCTTCTATTGCAACAAAATTCGAGCAATTTATTACCGTCCACAGGATGACAAGGCCTTTCCAAAATGGGCGCATCACTGCAAGGAAAGTTTTGACCGAAGTTTTATGGTTGTAGCCGGTTTTTGTTATAACGGCAAATTTGAGTTGCGTAGAGTCACTAAAAACGTGAAAGTCAACTCAGTGTATTATCAGACTGAAGTTCTACAGCCGTTGTTTGAACGTGAAATACCCACATTGTACGGTTCTGGCGCTGAAAAGGTCTGGGTGCACCAGGATAAAGCGTCCAGCCACAGTCACGTTCCACCCGTGCTTTTTTTGCGGAGAATGGAAGCGGTGACAGGTATTCGTTCGATCCCGTTTAAAGATATACCTGTTAAATCACCTGACGCCGCACCCATGGATTTTTGCGCATGTGGACTTTTGAAAAGAGCTCTCGGAAACCGCCGTCCCAGAACCGTTGAAGGTTTGTGGAAAGTCTGCCAGCAGGAATGGGACAAGATCGACTTGGCAATTTCGCAGTCTTTACTTCAATAGAAATTTTGATGCCGTGCGATAGTCCATGAGAAGGGAAAACAAATAGAAAACAACCGTTGGTGGCGGCACGGAATTTCGTAGTTTTAAAGGACTGTCAAAATCGTTATCAAAAGGATGAATCAACCCTCCGTATTTAAAATGTTATATAATATTTCTGAACTACAAAAAAAAAATGGTCAGATGATTTATTAAATCATTGCAAAGATTTATATATTAAGTTAAGAGACACTGATCGTAATGAGTCCGATATTGATGGTTTGGCATTATCTGAAGTACTTAAGAGTTCTTCAAATTTATATTGAAGACAATATTACTCCACATGAAAGTTTACAATATATTTTTTAGAAACTATTTTGCAGATACTTTTCCAAATGTAGCCGTTGCATTAAGAATTTTTCTAACTTTACCAGTTTCAGTTGCTTCGGGTGAACGGAGTTTTTTTCAAAATTAAAATTAATCAAAAATTATTTACGACGGGCAATGTCTCAACAACGACTCTAATTTGGCAATAATCTCAATAGAAAATGATCATTCGGAATAAATAAACACAAATGAAATAATTAATAAATTCGCACATCATAAACATAATTTTTTTATAATTTTCCTTTTATTTTATTATTGTGGGTACGATTACTGTGATTTAGAATTTAAAGTTTACAGTATATCCAGAATCTCAGAATGATATTGTTTCATTATAGATCTTATGTATAGCTTAGCTTAATTTTCAGCACTCACTTCATCAATTAAGCTAAGCTATACATAAGATCTAGTTATTACAATACAGCACATAAGGACTCCTTAAAAATCAAGAGTTGTTTCATTATATTATATGTGAGATATGTCGTAATTCTTTTCTTTTTTAAATAATTAATTATTTAAAATTAATAATTATTATTAATAAATTAATAATAATTATTTACGCCTTGTTTAATTTTGAATCCAAATATTTTTGGGCGGCAAATTTGATTTCGCTTACGGGAAGCACATAGGGCCGCAGCGGACTTGCCTGCTGTGATGTTAGGCTATATAACTGCACTTCAGTTGTTGACTTTCTTTTCTGAATAACACGAATTGCAAAACGGTATTTGTGATCAGCAAACGCAGATTCACTCTTACAGCACAAACATTTAAAATATTTTTCTAAACAGAATGCCTTATTTTTTGAACACTGCAAGGTCGAATTGATCTTTTAAATGAACTTTGTTAAAAAAAAAAAAAAAAAAAAAAAAAAAACTTCCTCACGTGATACAAACTGAAGATCAATCGGTCGAGCTGAGCTGTGTATGTGTACTGCCTCCCCATGTCTGACGTCACACCAACGTGCTTTTTTAGACAATGCAGTACATAAAAAACATCTAATTAACTTATTTTTTTCCGTCCAGCCTCTAAATTATCGCCAAACGCATTTAAATTCTAATGATATTTTCCTTTCCATCGAAAGAGCAGTGCGTATGCGTGATAATCAACAGCGTCCTTTCTCTGAAAAGCATAATAAACAAGCCAGACCACATCAGAGTCAAATGAAAATCCATTACGCCGCAATATTTCATGTCAGGAACTGTAAGTGGAAAACCAACTGCAATGTCAGTGATCACAAGAACATGCATTTCGTAGCACATGACTGCAATAGAAAGATTAGCGATGGTTAATTTTTTCGCTCATGCATTACTAAAAAGCAAAAACGATTAAGCGATTTCCCAGAGTCCAGTTCGACGTGGATTGCAACTACAGTATTCCGTCTCCCGCGTGATGTCTTATCGAACACACGGAAACAGATTTCTTTTAGCAAGCAAACCTAGATCTTTCTTTCTGACGCTGTTGAAAATCGAACGAAGTAATATGGTGGCATTTAACGAAACAGCAAACAAGGCCCAGTTTCCGAAAGAGATGTAAGTTGTATAAAGACACCGCAGGAGCAGTTCCATTTAGTGCATAGAGTATCCGTGGATGAGTTCCAAGCTGTCAAAAAAAGAAAAAAAGAAAAGAAAAATTCCAGAACAGGAGAGCTTCGTTAGACTCCTATGCAATAAACCGTATTCCTGACAAATTACGGCGAAAGTTGAAAGCTATTTGCAGGAAGACAAACTTCGATGATATCGTCTTCACTAAGATTCATAGATGGTAATTAATAAAATAAAATAGCCAGAAACACAGCCTACCTTGTCTTTATGAGTTTCCTCTCTTTGGGAATTTCCATGCGGTGCCGAGCAATTTTCCAAGTGCTTGTTTGTTTACAGCAAGCACAAGGTCAAAAACTTCGATCTCGATAACCTTTCACAGAGATCACTAACAGGATAAAGACGGATAATCGCCAGCCCATTTATAGGAATTCAGGAATGATCTTTGTGCAGAGATGATAGAAACGAACATTAATAATATTTCCCGCTAGCCGCAAACTCAAAATCCGCTATTTTTAGCACTTGACCCGCCAAATTTTTTAAATTTTCATTTGTTTGTACTTTGTAGTGAATAAAAACAAACAAACAAATAGTATATATAAATAGTTATTTATTTTTCTGTTTTTAATATAAAATCAATATCTAAAAATCTAAATTAATTTCGAAATTCAATACTTCCTCATCATATGCTTCTTGTGTACCTATTTTGCGAAGCACTTCTTCAGGTAAAACATAATTTTTACAACACTTTTCAACTCTTTTGAGCCCGTATCGTACTGATAAGATTGCATTAACCGTGCCAACACTCATTCTGTTGCGTGTTTTGTTTTTTACTAGATTTAAGTTGCTGAATATTCTTTCCACATCTGCATTGGATAATGGCAAAATTAAAATACCCAATGCAAATTCGCTAATTTCTTTAAATGGATTTTTACCGCTTGCATCTCGATATTTCGAAACTTCTGATCAAAACTTCATTGTATTGTTGATGTTTTCCCATTTAACGAGAGTAATGTTTATATACTGTTGCCTGTTGTTGTTGTGATAAGTTTATTCATTATTAATTCATTTATTTTTCTTTCAAATTGGTAACCTAAATATGGCTTAGGGGTCTAAATAATTATTAATGTCCTCTTCTATCCTTTCAATATGTGTATTTGGTAAAAACATTTTATTGGCAATCATCGACAATAGCATGTTTAAATCATGTAGTAATAATGTAGGATCGGCAGTATTTGATTCAAAAGATTTGTTTACTCTTTGTACTTCAGATAAGATAGGTTTTAAAAATAAAAGATACGCTAAATTACTTTCATCTTTGAACATTGAATAAAGAAGTTCTGCAGTAGAACATTTGTCAGTCAAACGAGTTATTTCAAAATGGGCTTTTAATTCAATATACTGTTCTAAAATTCTTGTTATAGCAACTTCTATGGATAACCACCTTGTTTGACACGAATGAACTATCTTTTTCGGATCTGCACCATCGTTTATGGCACTGTATAAATATTTGAATTGATTTTGTCGGCTGGTGGATTTACTAAACGCACGATTTTGCATTGCACGAGGGTTCCTAGGAATACAACTATCGTGCTATACGAGGACTGACTATACTAAGATATTATTACACTGTGGTTATTAGAAATAATTATTACTTATTACTCTTATTACTTATTGCTCTGTGGTTATTAGAAACGTTGAAAGTGATGTCGATAATTCGGATCGCGTTTCTTGGAAGCCAAACAAATACGACGAAATAAAATTATCCAATGCCATTCCTTCGCGGTTTCAAAAAAAGGCGTCATTAGAATTTTTTCCACATTTTTAGATTTGATCAAACAATTTAAAGCTATGACTCAATGATCAGGTCGTTTGACCGCGAGCGTAACTACGTAAAATTGTTGGGATTCTCCTCAGGGAAATTCCAGAATAATATAGAACCGATTCTTCGCTTTATAAAAAAAAAACTGTGAAATATGATATCCCTACTATTTCAATTATGAATTATTTTTATTGTTAATTAAATAATTAATTGAACAATTAATTTAATATTTCTTAACATAAATGTTACATTGCCAAAATACATAAAATGCTAAACATTTATACTCTTCCCGCTAAAAAATCCGCTATCCGCTATTTCATACTTTTATCCGCTAAACCTGAAGCAATTCCGCTAAATCTAGCGGGAAAACCGCTAAAATGGCAACACTGCTTGTGAGAGAGCCATGCAAATTAGTGTAACGATGCTCAACTGTTTGTTTCCCACGAAAGTCGTTTACATTTTTATTTTCCCCTTGGATCACCTTGGTAACGCTAATGACGTAAGCTCGATCAGTCAATTATCTCTCCGCTTGTGTTGATTCGTTTTAGCCAGAGGCGTCCAGATGACGCGCGAATTTTTGAACTAATGAAGTAACGCGTTTTATTTTCAAAGCTTGGATCTTGTTTTGCCGACATCAAAATTTAATAAATTGAAATGTGATCGTACATTTTTGCTGTTTTAGAGTGAATTAATAGTTTTTGCTGAGCGCTAAAGGTAGGAAATCAAAGAATATACTTCTGTTTATGTATATTGAAAGTTTCAATTTGGAAAATTGAGTAGAAATTATGAAAATTATTAGTTTTCTTCGGGGGGAGCAACTTTCGAGTTAGGGTTAAAAGTAGGTTTAAAAAAAAGTGGACCGATTCGGGGTTAAGAGTTGGCAACACTGCTCACAAGCAGTGAGACGCCTAAGCAGTTTGCTTTACGTAATTGTTGTAAGAAAGAATTGCAACGAATTTTTGAAAAACAAAAATATCTTCTTTCTTTCCTTCAGTATGTATTGTATCTACTAACAAAAAATCAAGGAAATTCATCTATTTGGAAGCCATACTGGAAACGGAAGGAAAACAAAAGAGAAAAAAAAGTTCGCTTTATTGTAATTGATTTTAGAGGACTAAATCGGAACAGCAGTTTCAGGGATGTATATCTGATCTTACGAAATTTCAAGAAAATATTTATATTCATAGCTGCGTTATAAATTTCGAAAAGTGATGTCCAAGGAACTTCGCCTGTATCTCACCTGGTGTGCAAACGAAAAAAAAAAAAAAAAAAAAAATGGGCTACGAGTAACGGATTGCGAGAATAATCCGTTACTCGTATTGTAAGTAATTGTTACTGAATACTTCGATATTTCCTCGATACCGTCAAATTTTTTTCATTATCACACACACGCCCGAAAAATTCAGCGCAGTGTCATATGTTTCGATGCTTGAATTCCATTCTGAGCTGCAAATGTAATTTCACTTCTCTTGCACTGACAGAGAAAATGTTCACCGAATGAAGGAAAACAGGGTTCATCTTCCTGAAATTTCCAGTTTCCTTCATTCAATTGGAGAAGAAAACTCCTTATGGGAGGGAATTCACTCTTTCAGTCAAACAAGAGAGAATGAGTAAAAGTAATTTTTTGGTGAGGAGAAGGCCAGGAGATTGTCAAAGGTTCAGAGCTGTAACTTTCATCTCAGATGCTAGTCAGTTTCATCGCGGATATGGAAGTTCTAATAAATCTATTTCTTTATTGCATTCAGTTTCACAACAGATGCTAATAAGTCAGCTTCACCCTAGGACACCTAAGTCTCAGGTGTCCTAGGGTGAATAATCCGTTACTTGTATTGTATGTAGGACTTCCATATCCGCGTCCTTCACCGTAGGACGCCTAATTCCTACGGTATAGCTGAGACTTAGGTGTCCTACGGTGAAGCCGATTTTCGTTTTTTGTAATTGTTTTCAGGAACAATATTTTGCAAAAATCCATGTGGAATGTGGACATGTGTATATGTAAGGGCGGCACCTAGAACGTTTGTTCAACTCCGCCTCGTGTCTCTGTGAAGAACAGTATCACTACAAATGGGCGAGATATGTGTGTGACGTACGTTTGTGTGTTTTATGTGTGTGTTCTGTTGTTATGTTCTGGCCACTTGGCTACCCAGAAGCATCAGTCACCTGGACAGATGGTTTTGGGTACTCGTCCACACCACGAGAAGATGGGTCAGTCCCAGAAAAACACGTACTGTCTCAAGAGAGACTCTGACCCACCTAGCGTTGCCAGAAGATGGATCAGATTCCTCTGGGGGACCCATTCCAGAGGGAGGAGATAGACAGAAGAATCCAAAAAAAAAAAAAAAAAAAAAAACACCCGTGGTGCAGTTAGGGAAGAAAAAAAAGTAAAATAATAAATAAATTAATAAAATATATATATATATTAAATAATAATGATAAAAAATAATAAGAAGAAAAAAAAAGAGGAAAAAACAAACAAACAATGTGAATAAATTGGCTGCACTAGAGTGGGAACTCAAGGCAGAGCGCATGAAAAAAAAAAAAGGAATAAAATAAAATAAAAATAGAAATAAAAATAAAATAATAAAATAAGTAAATAAATTGGCTGCGCTAGAGTGGAAACTCAAGGCAGAGCGCGTGAAGAACAAATTAAATAAATAAGAAAAATAATAATTTAATAAAAATAAAGAAAAGAATAATTTGATTTAGAAAATAAAGAAAAAAAAATAAATAAATGCCTCTGGAAATATTAGCGAGTGAATTGCATTATGCATTTCAAAAATCGCTGTATACCTCGTCCTTGAATGCAAATAGCTACTTTTGAGTGACCGCCCTTGTACAGATGTTTTATTGCGGACACTTGTGCTAACAACTAAAACGGCAAAATTACAATCTTAAGAAAAAACTAACTGCAGTCACTGAGAAATTGTTTGCGAAAAATGAACGCAAATGGACGTGGAAAAAACAAAATAAATTTCATTCTGAAGAAGGGAAATAAATATAAGATTTTATTTTCAACCATCAGAAATCGTTTGAAGATACAGTTGAATCAACAATTAAAACGTTTTTAGACACACACACACTTCTTGTACTTTTAAAATTTTTTTCTCAATTTGGATCCATCAGAAATCGTATTCACGTCTTGAACATAAAACGAAAACGAATGATTCTGTTCGCTTCAGACAGGAAATGCCCCCCCCCTCCCCCCAAATGGATTGGTAACTCCCAAAAGCGATGTTCGGTACTTCCCTTTTCAAGCGGAAACGGTGGCTGTACAGACGTGATTTGTGAAGATGAAAGCTGATGATATTCAAAAATAACCAGTGAAAATAAACAAGAAATAGAATTTACATTATGTCGTTTCAATATGGAAGCGGCTTGTGTTTCCCAAAGATTTTCTACTTTGCTAACTGCAATTATCTCTTGTGACAATGTAAATTCGTATTCTGTTTAGAGGCTGATTCTTACAACTTGTCGACTGTAGTTTTCGAACGCAGGCAAAAGTCAATCGCCGGGCAGATTGAATTTATGTTCTGCTGTTAATATGTAAATGAACTCATTTACATTCAATCAACTGAAAAAGGACTAAAATATTAGAGAATAATAACTTTTTAAGAGTTTAATTTTAAATCTTACCTTGGAATAGATTTCACACATCAAGTATATACGAAGGTTACAAAAAAAAAAAAAAAAAAAATACAATCAGTGCAGAAAAACAAGACGACAAGATTTCAAGGAAGCAGAAAAATAACCTTTTAACAACTTAATCTTAAATTTTACACACCAACAACACAGGTTACAAAAATTACAATCATTGCTTTCAGACAAGACTTCAAGCGCACACACACACACACAAGTTTAATTTTCAGATTTTCAAGAACAGGTAATAACCGTTTAACAACTGCTAAATTTTACTTTGGAATAGATTTTACACATCAACATTGCAGATAAACTGGATAAACTCCAATGAAACACACAGGTTAAATTTCAGCTTTTCAAGAACAGATGGAACTTTTGAAGGAAAAAACTTGAAGAATACGGATTTTATTTTCAGGTCTCAGCAACAGTTGAAAACAAAAAGGAATTTATCTTCCAGAAAAAAAAAAAAAAAGTTTCATCCCGCACACAAGGTACCATGTCGCCAACGTTGGGCCGGGTGGCGGTGCTGTGCTACGGCTGCGGCGGTCCATCGTGCGGAGGTTCAGGCGGGTAACGGTGCCCTGCAGCGGCAGCCTTGGTTCGGGCGGGCGGCGTTGCCGTGGTACGAGCGGGCGACGGCTGCAGCGTCACTCCCCCCCCCCACAGCATAAGCATCTCCAAAATAGACCTTTCCTATTAATATTTCAGAAAAAAAGTTTTTCATCACTCACACAAGGTGCTGTAACGTCTTAAGAGTTAAATCTTAAATAGATTTCACCCATTAAGTATACACAGAGGTCAGAGAAAATTACCAATCATTGCCGATAAAACTGATAAGACTTGAGACGATTAATTTTTCAGCTTTTCAAGAACAGGTGATAATCTTGTATCAACAGTTTAATGTCACTAGGGAATAGATTTTACATACGAAGATTGTAAATAAACTCACAAGACTAAACACGCAGGTTTAATTTTTCAGTTTTTCAAGAACAGGTGGATCTTTGGAATTTTATTTTCCGGTCTCAGCAACAGTTGGAAACAACAAGGAATTTATCTTTCAGGAAAAAAAAAAGAAGAAAAAGTTTTTCATCCCGCACAAGAGGTGCCGTGTCTGCAACGCAGACGTGGGCAGTAGGGTGGGAAGGGTCGCGGCCCTCCCCCACAGCATAAACATCCCCAAAATACACAATCCCTATTAACACCCACAATGCATTGCCACATAATTAACGTTGAAATTATTCACAAAAATTTACTATGACGTCACAATCGATACATTCAAAACCAACATCTAACCCAGACGTAACGGGGGAACCGGCATAGGCATGTCTCTGATTGCTAATAGCACCAACACCAGTTCAACTCCCTGCAAAAAAAAAAAATTCAAAATTAAATTGAGAAATTATAACTATCGCCATCTATTGTGAGAAAAACAAACTAATATCAGAATAATATAAACCGAATTTTTCCACCCCCTTTGTGTTCCCCCTCACCACTTCGCAAAGGATTCTGGGTAAAATCGGTTAAAACCCCACTCCATTACTACTTACGCCAAAACATTTCAAAACAAAACGGTTCAACACGACTTCAATATCCACCCCCCCCCCCCCCTTTGAACTAATGCTGTATCAATAGCAAAGTGACTGAATTAATTGTCTCAGAAAGAAAGATCTACGGTTACTTTTGAATGAAAACTCCACAAAACCATGCAATCCTCGCCTGGGACTCAATAATTCAGTCAAGTTGTGGGAGGAAAAATCGCATAAAAATTCTTCGTCATTGTTGGAATTCAAATTGAGGTCTTTCCACACGATATGGGGGAGGGCGGTGCTCCTAACTACTCTGCTACCGCGAGGGTAATCTGTATTTTGATGCTTTACAGACTTTTGCTTTTTCACAAAACCAAACAAACAAACATTCTATCCCGAAAACAGACCTGCTTTAGGACATATACTGAGTTTGCAGTGTGTGTGTGTGTGTGTTATAGGCATGTTTAAACCAGATTGTCCTGTTGCCAATACAATACAACCAACCAGCATGCACCGAAGTACCCGGTAAACTAAACATGTCTTTGAAGCGACTGAATCTAGATGTCAGCTCTCATGGGATATAAAAATGGACACGAACTTAGTTAGGTTGAGGGAAAGAGCAAAAAAATTAGCAATCCGCATTTCACATAAAGCTGCGAAACTTTCTCGTTTACGTCCAGAAGTTTAAAAGTTTCGAAATGACCCTGCGCTTAATTAAGAGGTAAATCTTAAATAGATTTCACCCATCAGGTATACACAGAGGTCAGAGAAAATTAACAATCGTTGCCGATAAAACTGTTATTTTGGTTTTTTTTTTTAGGAGCATTAGCAACTAAGGCCATATTGCTCCAGGATGTGCGGTGGTCATTCCCTGACCTTTCCGCATCCTCCGTATTTGGTGGTGACGGGCTCGAACTCCAGTCTAATCAAGAAGCATGTGCTACGCACTGCTGCTCCTGCCCACCTGGCTGCGGAGGCAACCGATAAAACTGATAAGACTTCAAACAACCACACAGTTTTAATTTTTCAGCTTTTCAAGAACAGGTGATAATCTTCTATCAACAGTTTAATCTTACTAGGGAATAGATTTTACATACCAAGATTGTAAATAAACTAACAAGACTTTAAGTAAACACACAGGTTTACTTGAAGTATACAAGAACAGATGGATCTTTGGAATTTTATTTTCAGGTCTCAGCAACAGTTGGAAACAACAAGGAATTTATCTTTCATGAAAAAAAGAAAAAAAAAAGTTTTTAATCCCACTTGGCTTTTCATCCCGCACACAAGGTGCCGCGTCTGCGACGCGGCGGCGGGGTGGAGAGGGCGGCGGCCCTCCCCTACAGTATAAATATCCCCAAATTACAGTCCCTATTAACACCCACAATGCATTGCCACATAATTAACGTTGAAATTATTCACAAAAATTCACTATGACGTCACAATCGTCACAACCCCTGGCCAAAGACAAAAAAAAATTCAAAATTAAATTCAGAAAAACAAACTAACACCAGAAAAAAAATAAACCGATTTTTTCCATCCCCTTTGTGTACCCCATCACCCCTTCGCAAAGGATTCTGGATAAAATCGGTTCAAACGCCACCCCATTACTACTGACATGATTTCGTCAAATGGAGATCTTTCTTTACTTATCAGGTAAATTATTATGACGAGATAAAGAAGTTGGTTGCCAGAAACAATTCTGACATTACATAGCTGTGGTTCAGTAAGGCTTTTGATACAATTCCTCATGAGATTTTGTACAAATTAGCGCAGGTTGGAATAACAGCTAAGATCAATAAACGGATTAGGGGTTCGTTGAAGGACAGGAGACAGTTTTTCTAAACGATGTCGTTGAAGGAATACAGATAAAGCTGTCAAAGTTAGGTAAAGGTTAGGTTGAGAGTGACTGACGATTAGAATCAGGTTATGCTGCTTCGAAAGGATTTTAGCAAACCTGAAATTATGCTCAGAATATTGCTTAGGGAAATGGCAGCCAGGAGATGTTTACAGATTAGCGGGAGAGGGATTAAACGACGTTCAACACGAAAAAAAAAAAAAAAAAAGGCTTGGGGAGTGCGATACAGAAAGATACGACGTTCAACACGAAAAAAAAAAAAAAAAAAAAAAAAAGGCTTGGGGAGTGCGATACAGAAAGATACGAAGTTCAACGTGCAGTGTAAGCAGTAGGCAAGAAAGGCACGTTGCGTTCTGTGATTTTTGGAGAATACTGCAAGTAGAGAGAAAGAGAGGTGGTCATTATTCCTCCTATAAGACAATGGCGAGATCACACTTGGAATACTATATTAGATCCGCAGGTCGTGTATAAAGATATTGAATTTATTGAAGAGGTGCAAAGAAAGGCCACTAGGTTGGTGTAGAGCGTTAGATTTATCATTATGAGGAACGGCTAGAAGAAGTGCTCTTCGGATCTCAGCAATTAGGCATTTGTGTGGGGGGAATTGATTGGAGTTATAAGGGGCTCCCTGAGGAGAATTAGTAAAATGTATGAAGCAGGAATATTCTTGCACTGGTGAGGTAAGCACCAGAGAGCACTACCATAAAATTCTAAGTAAGATCAATAGACTGGACATTATGAAGCTTACCTTCGGGTAGGGCGTTGTAAAAGGTTGGAATAAGTTGCATGTAAGGGTGGCTGAGGGCGAGTTTGGTAAAATTCATGGAAGAATTTGATAGGCTCTTTTGATAATGGCCTTAACATGTGTTTTTTTTTTTTTTTTTTTTTCGTTAGATGTAAAATAAGCTCGTTTTCTTACATCATTAGGCCATTTCAGTTTAATGCTAATGATTCTTCAATTCGCTTTGAGAATGAATAGAACACACTACGAAATATTGCTTTAATCACCTGTTTATTCGACTGCAGAGGTCGGCAACCTGCGACTTGCGAGCCGCATGCAGCTTTTTAACTGCATGAAGCACAATTTAAAATGGAGTTAGAGAACTTAAAAATCAAGGACATGTGGAGTGCAAGACTAAAATGCCTTAAAACTTAAATTGAGGATTTGGAAATACAAACGGCTGCCCTTGCAATAGAAATGGACGGCAGCGATAGAAGAGTTGAAAAAGCAAGACCAAATTGTGTTCGATACGTGTAGTAACTTACCGGGCATGTATATAAATTTGAAAATATTTGCGTTTCGATTTCTCTGTTTTTGGTTCGATGTATTTCTGATGGCAAATATTTTAGAACATGAACTATATTAAAAATGAATGAAGAAACTTTCTGAACAATGCGAGTATCTCAGCATTTTTAAAGACGAAAATTACGGCATACTCGCCTGATGTTGAGAGACTCGCTCAAGAAGTTCAGCAGCAAAAGTCACATTAATTCGTACCTAATTGGATGTTTGCGTTTTTTCAGTATTAATAAATAATATTTCAAAACATATATATATTTTTTTAATAAAACACCTTCCCACTCCATTCCATTTCTTAAAACTCCCCCCTCCCCCCCACAAGCTTCAGCTGAGGTGCGGCTCTTCGGATTCTCTTTTTTCTTAATTAGATCAAAAATGGCTCTTCGCTCAAAAAAGGTTGCCGATCCCTATTCGACTGTTTAAGAAATAAACGCATAGTTCGATAACTTTAATTCAAGAGTATGCCCATCAGTAAGTGTATGTGTACAGAATAAATGATTAGTATACCTATTAATTACCTAATACCTAGAGTCCTAGACTGTGTGTATCAGTCTAGGCCAGGGGTGGGCAACTTTTTTCGTCAGTGGGTCGAATGAAATTTTCGTATCATGACGCGGGCCGGAATAGATTGAACGATTTAACAAAAAAAATCAGAACCTAAAAAATGTTATATTACTTGAATTACCAAATTATTAATGTATTTTAAAAATAAGTAAATACAATATTTAAATAGGAGTCGATTATAGATAGGTACAAATAAGAACTACAATTTGGAATAAACATTTTTATTGTTATGATAACAAAGTAAATGCAGAAAACAAACTTTAATGTGAGGAATTACATTTGGAATGTTCCTGATTTATGATTTCATCAAAATTGGGATTCAATTCACTAGTGGCTAGTAGAACTGCTTCGTAGAACTGCTCCTAAATTTTCATCCGTTATTCTTGATCTAATTTTGCTTTTTGTATTTTTCATTAAAGAAAATGTAGTTTCGCATAGGTATGTCAATCGAAAGAATGCCAAATATTTCTGTGCATTATCCTGAATATTTTTAAACATTTCAGGATTTAACGAGGCATCAAAGTCCGTATTGTTTTTTCAACAAATTGATCTTTAATATTAAATTTGATTGTAAATTTATCAGTTCCAACTGGATACAAGGTGGTGCATCATTGACATTAAAATTAAATGGTAGGCTTACTAAAGATAGATCTTTAAAAATTTTCTGAAAATCATCAAATCTTCTTGTAAATTCATTAAATAAGTTGCTTATTATAGCCTCATATTTCTTAAAATCAGCACATTTCAGGTTTTTTCTCTTTTTTGTAAGATTGGAAAGTGAGTTAACTGTTTATTTTGGAATTGTTGCGAAAATAACTTGAGTTTTCTCGTAAAAGATGTGACATTTGTATACATATAAAAAATAAATAGTCCTTTCCCTTGTAATAATAAATTTAATTCATTTTGATGCGAAAACATATCAACGGAGAAGAAAAAGTCGTTCAGCCATTGTTCATCTTTTAATTCACAAAATTCATTCAGCTTGTCCTTAGCATTTAAGAAGTTTACAATTTCATCCAACAAATCATGAAATCGTTTTAACACTTTTGCAAGACTAAGCCATCTTATGTCCGTATGGTAAGGAATATCAGTAAAATCACATTCAATTTCTTTCAAAAATGTTATGAATTGCCGGTGGTTTAAAGCTCTTCCACGAATAAAATTAACTACTTTCGTTACAACCGATATAACATGCTTCAGTTTTAGAACTCTTTTGCAAAGGGTTTCTTGAAGAATTATACAATGTAAGAAAATTATTTCTTTTCCTGGAATACGCTTTATTTCGTCGCTTATTCTTTTTAATAATCCAATGTTTTTTCCTGTCAAACTAGGACACCCATCGGTTGTGATGTTGACAATTTTGTCCCACTTTATATTATGTTTTCGCAAAGTTTCTTGAAGAGCTATAAAAAAATCTTCGCAGTCGTTGTGTCTTTCATAGGATATGCAGAAAGTAATTCCTCCGTAATTTCAAATCTATGATTTATACCTCGAATAAAGATTAAAAGTTGACTCGTATCGGTAATGTCACATGACTCATCTAAAGCCAGTGCATGGTAAGTACAATCTTCCAATTTTAATTTATCACATAAATTACTTGAAATATTATCAATTCGTTTCACAAGAGTTCTTCGTGACAGAGAAATTTTTTCAAACGTCAGTTTTTTTATCAGGGCATAATAATTCAGCAATATCTATCAAACATTCCTTCACAAATTCCCCGTCAGAAAATGATTTGCGTTGTTTTGGAACCTTATGTGCAACAATGTAACTAGCTTTTGTCAGAGCTCTATCTGTATTTGACAAAATTTTCAAGTATTTTGTTGCTTACGCAAACCACATTTTAAATTTTCTGCTTCAATTTTCATTTGTTCCGGTGAAAATAGCTTATATTTTACGAAATGTTTTGTTGAAAAATGCCTTTTTAGATTATATTCTTTAAAAACGGAAATAGTTTCGTTACAAACCAAACAAACAGCTTTATCGTCTTTATTTCCAATTAAATATTTGAATGTCCAATTATCATTGAAAATGCGGCATTCAGCATCAGTTTTTCTTTTTTTTAATTGGATCATTTTATGGGCTATAAATTATAAATTAAAAATTGTAATAATTAGAAAAGGCATAAACTGACTTATAAAATATCTTGCACCAAAGAAGTCAAACCCAAAGGAACTTCGTTCGATCGATGCTACAATAATTAGGAAATGATACTCTTTGATGCTGCGTAGAATCACCTGGTGAATTGCTTACTGCTGTACGCTGCACTGCCGCGATTCCCGATTGAACTGAATTAAGCCGAACGTTTACGGCGAGTGTAGCGAGTGTAGTCAGGTATGGATTTTCTATATTTGTGCATTTACGGAGGGGGCCGGATTCAACATCGTCGCCGGCCGGATGTGGCCCACCCCTGGTTTAGGCAATAATGCAAACATTCTTTGCCTAGACTGATATACACAGCATCAGTCTTTTTACATATACACAGCATCTCAGAATTTTTCTTTTCCCATAATTATTTCATTCGTAGCAATTCACTTCCATAAAGGTACCTGCCATTTCCCTTGGGTAAGTTATTGAAGAGTCTGACATTCCGATTATTCAGTGCCTCCAATGAATGATTCTGTTAAATTCCTCAGTTACTAGCAATGCTATAATTCCGAAAGATGACTTCTTCGAAGTGACTCGATGACTTGAGCCACTTTAATGTAATGAATCAACTGAGTCAAATGACTCGTTTTGCTCACCACTAGTCTAAATGTAGTCCTGAATCACCCTAAGTGCACTCAATAAGTACACTAAACAGAGCGCTCTTATAACTGAAAAAAAAAAAAAAAAAAAAAAACACACACGGGAATATAACACCTTCATCTTAAGCAAATTCCAGATTAATAAAAAAGACTTTTACCGAAGAAACTAAACCCTATCTCGATCCGTTTAAGTCACCAAATGGATTTCAAACATCTGCATAGCCTCAAGTCCTCAGCTCCAGAACATTCACCCTAAAGAAAATTACAAAACTGGTGTTCACTCTTAAATCAGCTGGTCTACCATTCAGCAAATATTAAACTCCCAGAAAACAAACCCCGGCCCAGACGACATACCACCTTTATTATCAGGTTGCCAGCGCTTACATTACCGTTCTTCCTCCTCTGTTGCTCATTTTTAAGATATTCATTCCCCAAAACATTCTTGCTAAAGATTTCTAGGTTCTCTAGGATTTGGAGAACCTAGAAAATCAGTCTCATTCTCCAGAACGGGCGCTCATAGAAAGACAGCAGCTGCAGACCTATTTCAGTTGATTCGACAGCCCCAAAAAAACAAATAAATAACTGAAAAAAGCTCTTCTTCCATACCTGCGAAATTTGATTCAGGATTCATGATTCAGTTGCACCAATATTCATCTTAGCCCAGTGGGTACATACCATCACTAACCTGGCCGATACACCTATTCGAATATAATGAATACGTCAAGGAAATGCTGATTATATCCTAATTTCGACCAGTGTGATATTTTATACTTTCAGGTGATGTCTGCGCGTGTAGCGCAGTGACGGGGTTCGAATCCCGTCAATGATGCGAGCAACTTTTATGGAGAGTCTGTAGTCAACACAGAGATCAAAGGTGGAGATGGGTATTGCGTCCAGGATCCACCCAGAACACACACACATACACACATGCTCCCACCCCGTCGACACTGAGAATAAGTAAAGCCTCGATTTCTTAAATCTTATTCATCGAATTTCCCCACGCTTACTGAAAGACATTACTTTTTAGGCTATTTCTTTGTGAATATCGATATGATTCTAGTCACACATTAAGCTGTTTGTAGATCTGTTCAGATTAGAGAAGGTAGATAGATCCATAACAAGGGCATGACAGCAGATGCCCTCTTGTTCTATTACATTAGCCGTTTGAACTATATTTGTGAGAATTCTGAAAACACTGAAATTGCGTCAATCTTTATGAAATAACGATTAGCAGATTTCATTATTGAGATATAAAAAAAAATGCAAAACATTGTTTTAATTTCGGTTTTGCTTAATAACAGTTTAATAGACATGAATAATTGTTATGCAAAATTTGACTTCACATTTCAACTTACATGCTAAAATTTTTCAACTTGTTTGTAAGCAAGTTTACAAGCGTAAAATGAAACCAGATAAGACGTGGCTGCAAGATTTGTTTTATGGTTGT
Source organism: Mastigoproctus giganteus (assembly GCF_048544385.1). Taxonomy (NCBI): domain Eukaryota; kingdom Metazoa; phylum Arthropoda; class Arachnida; order Uropygi; family Thelyphonidae; genus Mastigoproctus; species Mastigoproctus giganteus. The sequence goes on along the minus strand of NC_143577.1, from coordinate 131,659,716 downwards.
CAGAATGGTGTATGTCCGTAACGTATAAGCTCGTTGGAATGATGCCAACAACTTGAAATGAGGATGTGGTCGTAAGAAGAAGTCGACCGCAATATAAGTGTGTGTGTGTGTGTGTGTGTGTGTGTGCGCGCGCAGCTGCTCCGCGAGAAGAGAAGAGAGCAGCGTTTTTCCTTGAGAAGAACGTTGGGAGAAACAGACAGAGAATGAACGAATCCTAGCACAACTTTGAGATAATTTGGAAGTTGCTATTTCCTGAAAAGCAAAAGTATGGATAAATTAAAATTAGGAATCTAATTTTAATTTATCCTTATCCGTACTTTATTTTAATTTAAAATTTAAATTAAATTTTATATTTTTCCAGACAAGATTTATTGCATAGTAAAAAAGAAATCTTTTCATATTTAAAACAGGAGTTAGATATCTAAGGAATGACCAAACGCTAAGTCGTAATGCAGGAGGTTGGTGATTATAACCACTCTGCTATCTGCGAGAACAACCGAAAACAAATGAATAAATCTTTCATTTGTTTGAAAAATTGTTTGTTTGTTTGTTTGAAAAAACAAATGAATTTGTCCTACCAAAATGAATAAAGTGGTACGTTCGTGAGTTGACAAATTCCCTTAATGACAGTAAATGGAAGAGGATCTTATAAAATATAAAGGAATAGCTAAAATATAGAGTGGTTACATTTACACTTCACTCTAGAGTCCTGGCAGTTAACGTACAAATTGCTCAGTATAACATCACTACTGAATGTACTATAGATGTGTTACACTTGTTGACATAAGCACACCATTTATTACACACAATTGTTCGAAACTACGCACACAACTATTATGATAGAAACTATTATGAAAGAAGTCGGCCGTAATACAAGTGTGTGTGTGTGCGCGCGCGCGCGCGCGCGCAGCTGCTCCGCGTCACGTGAATCCATGTGAGCTCATATGAAAACATGTCATACATCAAATTTTTGAGAGCCATATTTCCCATTTAGTTCTATTGGTAGGAGACACTGTTGTCATTCACTGTACTTTCCATGATATGGCGTGATATTTTAGGCCGACTCACGTTTTCAGTAGTTGACATTTTCTGTTCGAGCAGAAATTTCGTGAGATGTGATAGCAGAAAATGGAATAAATGCTAATAGAAAAAGTGAGATTGCACGAGGTGCTATATAATATTAAAGCACCAAATACTGAGATCAACATTTGCAGCATGAAATAGGAAGAGATTTCAAAATGACAGATAAAATTAAGTGTTTATTTTTATATTAGCTATACACATCTGTATGATCATAATTAATTAACATCTTCCAAGTTAGTGTGAATGACATATATATATATATATATATGCATATTTTCTTGTACTATAATAGGAAATTATTGTGAAGTTCATAAGAACTGCAATGATACTACACCAACTGTTACAAACTTTTATTAAAATAAAATAGTATAATGAAAATCGGATAAAATTAACCTGGTAATAAAATAAGATACACTGTCTGTACGATAAAATAAAATATGGAATATACTGCACAATAAAATAAAACACAATATAGATCCCGGAATAACAGCAATAAAATGTATAAGTAGGGTCATATGCAAGATAAAATGCCTGGATTGTGGAGAGTGTTATGCTGGTGAAACAAAACGCCGGTTTAAAGATCGTATGGGGAATTAATACGATAAAGACAGCGGACTATGGGAAATCTGCTGTGGCAGAACATTTTTGGGAGGAGAACAATCAAATCTCTCCTGACGAAGCTGTTATTGTCGACCGTTCGCAGATTTTGGGACCGCAAATGGCTCGAGAGCTTGCGAATTTGCTCTTCTGATCGTAACACTTAATAGAGACAGGGGAACACATATTCATCTCCTCTTCGAAGCTGTGGTTCTTTGGACGGGATGAACGATTCCGCCTGGTACGCTCCCGAACCATTTCCGGTTCTAGTGCACGTATGGAGAATACTGCCCATGCTCCTGTGGTAACACGTGCTGTGAACCGTGATCCTGCTGATATTTAAGGAAGTACTGTACGTTAAGCTTTACTGTTGATAAGAGAGGCGGACGCCTCTGAAAGCTACGGTTGTGTTTTTATCGCTTTTATTCCATGATCTACATTGTGTTTTATTTTATTGTATATTCCATTTATTGTACAGGGCGTATCTAATTTTATTACCAGTTTAATTTTGTCCACTTTTCATTATACTATTTTATGTTAATAAATGTTTGTACCGTTTGTTGTAGTAACATTGCAGTTGTGAACTTGAACATTCCCAACCTCAGAGGCCTATTTGAAGAATAAATTGTGAATTTAGTGTTGTTTAAATTAAAAAAAAATCTAGGTGCGTGGTTTCTCTACGATGAACTGTTGCTTGCTGCCACGGTACCAAACCAGCAGGAGATACAACATAGTCTTTAAATGCGTCTGAAACTTGGAAAGCTTCAGATGTAGCATTTCTTCGAAGGAAACCTAAATTCTGCAGGCAGGGCAGTAAGTGGTAAAGGTTCTATTTCGGCAGGCATTTCACTTTTCTCGCATAACATATTGTGAAGGCAGCACGCACCACTTTGTCAACTATTTGGTGCTGTATCTCTAAAGCCCTACGATACTCTCCATGGAGCAGTTAGAATGCCAAAGGCATTTTCTGCTACTCGTCTAGCTCTGGACAATCGATAATTTTCTTAGCTTGATCTCCTGAATGATGTCGGCTATAGGGCAGAAGCAAGTAGATTTTTAATGAAAATGCTTTATCTCCTACAATAGCATGTAGCTTTCAAATAATAGAATGGCAGCAAGAACATAGAGTCGATTGGACTAGAGTTTTTTTTACCAAACATTGAGTTTGAAAAAACACTTCCATCACTATTTCTACCATATGAGCCTACATCAATTTCAATAAATTTATATTCTACAAGTGCTACATATCCTACAAGTGCTACAGCACAACAGAATTACCTCCCTTATAATTGTAAAAGGTTGATCTTGCATTAATTGGGCACTGAATATTTATATGCTTTCGTTCTATGCCTGCCATGCAGTTTTTGAAATTCCATAGTTCCTTGTATTTAGCTGCTGACTTTCTCCAGAGCTCTTCGCTTGGTTCTAGCATTGCAATTGGTCCCAACGAGAGGCGGACAGGCCATAGTATTAGTAATGGCCACATGGCTTATGCTGCACCAGCCAAAAAAAAAAAAAAAAAAAAAAAAAAACGAATAAAACAATGATTAAAAAAAAACAACTAATAATTAATAAAATAAAAGGAAATTAGACCTATCACCCTATGCGTTTCCCTCACCCGAAGGTACTATTCAGGTGACCTTTGAATTTCCCCAAACTGTCAGCCTCTACCACCCATGTAGGCAACTTATTCCAGTAATTTATAACTCGCTGGCTAAAATAAATCTTTCTGCAGTCCAATCTAAACATCTCCCCCTGTAACTTTAATTTATGTCCCCTAGTTCTAGCATCATTTATAATCTTGAAAATTTCGTCCTCATTCATTTTACTGATGCCTCTCAGAGCCTTAAACACCACAATCAAGTCTCCTCTAAGATATCTAGTTTCCAAACTCTGCAACCCACATATTCGAAGTCTTTCTTCGTAAGGACGCCCTTTTGCCGATCTCACCAGGCGAGTTACCCGTCTTTGCACCCTTTGAAGAAGCTCGATGTCTTTCTTTAGATGCGGTCTCCATACTTGAACACAGTATTCCAAGTGTGGTCTAACAAAAGCCTTATATAATAGGATTATCACGTCCCATAGGACTTACCTGGGAAACCTCGGTGGACCGGAGGACGGAGACAAATGGAGGCGGGTGTGATTTTGGCCATAAACACTAATATGAGGCCGCTACAAGTTTTCCCTGGCAAGAATTTGACCAATTTATGCCAAATGGCGTCACACATCTCGAGCACTATTTTTCGAACTGTACTGAAACCTAACTGGAAACTAAAACCTTTCTAAATCTTCAAAATCTGAAGAAGAGGATGAATTGTGGCAATTCATTTTGCTTGAGCATTCTCTAAAGAGAACAGCACATATGTAAGGTGACGTGATAATAGGATGTCTCCTACGACCGATTTCACAGTTTTCACTAAACAGTGAAATCACGTGAAGTGGTAATAGTGATAATAGTTCGGATCTTCTATTAGCCTTTCAAGGTAAATTCTGATTTGAGATAAGCTGTGGATTAATTCCAACACCCTGGCTGGTATGAACCTATCGGCCACCTTCTGTCTATTGGCTTTCATCCAGAGGGATTTTGCGCCTCTTAACGCAGATGGCAGAATTTGCCATTCACGTATAGCTGCCAGAAGCATGGTGATGGTATCACGCCAGTCATCATCTTTATTGTATTTATCAATCGTTTCCAGGTGACGTCTGGTAAACGCTTAGTTTAAGCTGTTCAGCAAGCTGTGTGGTCCTTAACTGATGGCGGAGATGGTGCTTATTGTCGGCCCAATTCAGCAGCCAGAATTCAGTCGCATATATTCTCCTAATGTGGGTAAAATAAATTCTGTTTACACTCCGGGATGACCAAACGGTCAGAGGAGTTCACAAGATAGACAGAATACAAGAAACAGCACCGTATTGCAGCAGTCACGGACTTGAACCCCAGTCATTCAAGGCACGTGTACTTATGCACCCGTTCGCACGACCACTCGGCTACGGCGGCAGGGGTGGCTGATGCCCAAAATTCAGCACCAAATAATATGGTCGAATACACTGTGGTTCTGATATATCGCACGGTTGTCGCAATTTGTTTCACGTGCAAGAGGTGTTATTTGGTCCTCCAACGTAGATATTTCATTCTATTTACAAGAAAGTCAATATGCAACGTGAATGTAAGTTTAGTGTCAAATATTATTCCCAGTTCTCTATGAGTTCTGACAATTGGAACAAGCATCCCATTTAGTTTTGGATGTATGAGTGTAGGTTATTTTTTCAGAGAGTACACCATCAGTACAGTCTTCTGTAGATTTAGGGCCCGGCCAAATGTATCTAAATACATGAATAATACCATAAGATTATGATTTATCTGGTCACACAAACAATACACTATTATAAAAGAACGGTTGGATGGTCGTTAGAATCTGAATATCATCCCTGCCCTGACATATATAGCACATCAATAGCGGGAATGGTGATTTGAACCCATTTTAATTGGGACAGTCGCCGTTAGGAGGCACCACCGTCAACCAGAAAGGTTCGAACTGAGGATGACGTCATCGTGGTCAGTGGGGCAGGCTCATGTACCACCAGAAGAAAGGAGGGCGAGGAGGGGAGGAGACAGTGAAACAATCTCCTCCCTTCCCCAGGGAAGTGGAAAGAAAGTACTGTGCAAGAGAACCTACAGCGTTGGCAGCAGAGCTGCAGTGAGGTGAGGTCCGGTAGAGTCAAGTCCGTGGTAGTTCTTCTATTTAAGTTCTTATAAAGAGACGTCAACTGCTAGAGTTGTGGTTACTTCCTGGAACAAGTTCCGTCCTTGCAATTCAGGTTGTTGATGGTGCGCTTGTCATCAGGTTTTCGGTTATAATCTTCTTCCGTTTCAAGGAGAAGTCTTGGTTGGTGATATGTTTTATCATAGTCGGGCAGCATTTCCTCTTTTTCTCAGTGTATGGAAATTTGCACCCTTCTCGCGAAGAAATCCTGGGCGAATCGTGACAAAGCTTAATAATCTTCTTCCATTTCAAGGAGGAGAAATTCTTGTTCCCTTGGAAGATATCTCACTTTTGTAATCAGAATACATCTTAGGTCTTCGTATATGGGACAGTCAAACATAAGATGGTTCCATTCTTCTATCTCTCCACAAGTGCAATGTGGATGTTCTGTGAGTCTGAAGCCAGTGAGCTTTCATTGAAGAGGCCATGCCTTGTTATTAAGTACGTTGTATGAAGTCCTGGGGAGAACCATGATAGCGATTTCGGGTATACTCTATTTGCCTGTGGAAAAACTTGTGGGTGATCTCTCCTTTGGTGGTACCGGTCCATCTGTTTTACCAGTCCTGGAGCAGTTGGTTCTGTAGGCATACTTTTTCTGCCTTCCTATTATTTGTGGAATCAGTTGCAAAATTCAGGAAGGTAACTGGGACTCCTTTGGAAAGTTAATAGAGCATTCCAGGTCTAACGACCCCACTAGATCTAGCAAGATCTAGTGGTATCGTTTCTGCTATTACTTGTAAGGCTGCAGTACTCACTGTACTGCAGGCATGTGTTATGATAGATCGCTGGGCATGGAGGATAGATCGCTGGGTAGACTCCAGCATTCTTCTATTGTGGTCTTATCGTACCATATGGCTGAAGTATATGAGATTGCTGGGATGAAAACTGTCTTATAATACAGTGCCAGCTTTCTCTTATTGAGACCCTGGTCACTAGGGCCGAGTAGTTCCTGAACTTAGCATTAGCATTAGCATTAGTAGAGGCATTTGATGCAAGAAAGCAAGCTTATGCAGCATCAGCCAAAAAAAAAAAAAAAAAAAAAACCCACTTTCACTTCACCCCTCTGTTCGTTCCAAATACCTGTCCAGCTGAGCCTTAAACTTATTTAGGCTATCAACCTCCACCACAAGGGATGGAAGTCTGTTCCACCAAACAACCACCCGCTGGCTAAAGGCAAATTTCCTCACATCTATCCTACATCTGTCTTTCCTCAATTTGAATTTATGCCCTCTCAGGTGATTTTTCTGAGCTAGAGGAAGAATCCCATCAGCATTGAGCATGCTTAAACCATTCAAGGCTTTATACACCTCTATCAGATCACCTCGCTGGTGCCTAGTCTCCAGACACTGTAATTTGCAAAACTTAAGCCTTTCTTCGTAAGAGCACCCCTTTGTTCCATTCACTAATCTTGTTGCCCTTCTCTGTACTCGTTCCAGCATCTCTACATCCTCCTTGAAATGAGGCCTCCAGACCTGTATACAGTACTCTAGGTGTGGCCTGACCATTGCCTTATACAATGGAATAATCACCTCCTTATCCCTGCTGGAAAAATTCCTGTATATCATTGACAATACTCCATGAGCTACTCTTGCAGCCCGTCTGCACTGCTCAGAGAACTTCATATCTGCCTGCACAACCACCCCCAGGTCCCTTTCATTCTCTACCACTGTCAGTGTAGTACCACAGAGTTGATACGTTGCTCTGGGGTTGCTGTTTCCCATGTGTAGTACTTTACATTTGTCAATGTTAAACTTCATTTGCCACCTCTCAGCCCATCTGCTCAACCTTTCCAGATCCTGTTGCAGTAGCATAGTGTCAGTAGTGTCCTTGACAACCCTGCCAACCTTTGTATCATCTGCAAACTTGGACATTAAGCTTGATATACCATCATCAATATCATTTATAAATACAGAAAACAATAATGGACCCAACACTGAGCCCTGAGGGACTCCACTAATAACATTAGTCCACGATGAGCAGTGTCCATTGATTACCACTCTCTGTCTTCTCCCCCTCAACCACCCCTTTATCCATAGCAGCAATTTGCCTCCAATGTCACACTGCTCCAATTCGTGTAGCAGTCTTCCATGTGCAACAGTATCAAAAGCCTTTCTAAGATCCAAGTATATAATATCAAAATTATTCCCTGCATCCAGTTCTTTTGTGACTGCATCATAATATCCAATCAAGTTGGTCAGGCAAGACTTCCCCTTAACAATACCATGCTGTGTCTGAGCTATAACTGAAGTCTTGTCTAAATGATCCTGCAGTGCTTCTTTAACCAGTGCCTCCATTAATTTTCCTGGAACAGACGTTAAGCTCACAGGTCTATAATTACTTGTGTCAGCCTTTGATCCTCCTTTGTGAATTTGGGTCACATTTGCACATTTCCAGTCTATGGGTACCTGTCCTGAGTCCAAGGAAGCTCTCATAATTATGGCTAAGGGTTTGCTTACTTCCTTTGCTGCCTCCTTTAATATAACTGGATAGATCCCATCCACCCCGGGTGCCTTTTTTGTGTTTATCTTCAACAGTTTCTCCTCCACTTTACTCCCAGTTATTTCAAGATTCTGTAGCTTACTGCTAGAGTTGAATACACCTCTGGCATTCCCCTTGCTGAATAACTCCTCATGTGTGAATGTCGATGCAAAATATTCATTTAGTTTGTTAGCTACCTGAGCAGGATCATCAACAGTTGACCCATCAATATCAAGTGGACCAATCTGATTCATCCCCTTCCTTCTAGAGTTTACATAAGTAAAGAACTCTTTGCTGTTTTTCTTTGCATCCCTTGCCAAGGATTTCTCGTAATCTGCCTTTGCCTGCCTAACCTCCTTTGTAACTTGGTTGCATATCAACTTGTATCTATCATAGGCTTCTGTGTCATGTGTTAATTTGTAAGTATCCCATGCATTTTTCTTCTCTGCCATATGCCTCATTAGTTCATCTGACATCCATTTTGGCCTAAACCTTGAACAATATTTCTTAGTTGGTATGTAAAGCCTAGTAGCTTCCAAGATAAGTTCTTTGAATGCTTCCCATTTTGAATTTGCTGTTGGTAACATCATCAGTTGGTCCCACTGTATAGAATTTAAATACTGTCTCAGTCCATCGTAGTCGCCTTTACGGAAGCAATAACCCTTCCCTTTACCCCTAATGGTAGTTACCTCTTTGAGTAAATCGCACTTCAGCACACTGTGATCACTGCCACCTAGTGGTTCGTTTATCTGCAGATTCTTAATGCATGAAGAATCACTGCGGATAATCAAATCAAGAGTATTACTCCCTCTAGTTGCCTCCCGAACATGCTGATGTAGAAAACAATCATCCAATAAATCCACAAAAGCCCTGCTAGTGTGTGAGTAACCAGCCCCCAAATTCCAGTCAATATCTGGGAAATTAAAATCTCCCATTATAAGACTCTCTGATTTACTGGCCCACTCTATTTCCCTGTACAGTTCCTTATTATACTCATCAGAGTCATTAGGCCTATAGCACACTCCTACTCTCAATTTTGATCTCCCAATGCTTATGTGACACCAAACTGACTCAACACTGCACTGTCCGGCGATGTCGACTGGCTTCACTTCCTTGGTTTTTATGTGTTTCTTAACTAATAGCATAACCCCTCCCCCCTTCCTATCCTGTCTATCGTTTCTGTAGACGTTGTACTCCCCAAATTGCAGTTCTGCATCCCTTATATCTGTGTGACACCACGTCTCTGATATCCCAACAATATCTGAATTTGATGTTTTGAGCAATACCTCAAATTCATCAAATTTATTTACTAAACTCCTAGCATTGGTGTACACGCAAGTATACCTGCACCTGTTTCTATTCTTAGCTACCCTAACACAACCCATGTGTTTTCTTGTACCGCAATGGCTCCCAGCAGTCTCTGAAATACCATGCATCTTGTTTTCCAGGCTTCTGCTCATTCTAATAGAAGCAGTGCAAGAATCTCTTTCACCTCTGCCAGTGGCTACTGTCAATCTATTGGTCTTTCTCTCCCCACAAGCTAGCAATTTTCCGACCCACCTAACACTGCCTCAATAGCATCAGCAAATATTCGTGCACCCTTTCTATTTAAATGTATCCCATCCCTGTAGAAGCAATCTCTCCTGTTAACAAGTACAGTCCAGGCTGAAGAAAATTCTACCCCTTGAGCCTTGCACAATCTTTCCAGGGCCGAATTGATCGACAAGGCTCTCATCATATTCTCCCTCCTATCGTGTCTGGGCAGAATTGCAGACACTTTCAAATTCAACCCTAATTCTCGGCTTTTGTTCAACAGTGACCTGTACTTGTTAAGTAATTCTGCCGGACTCCTACTCTTAATATTATTAGTGCCAACGTGTACAACTATATCACCTTTTGTGCCCTTAAAAGATGATATTCGCTCTACAACGTCATCAACCTTTGCCCCTGGCAGACATACCCTGGTCCTGTTCCACCTATCTTTTTTACAAAGCATGTTCCCCGTTTCCCTGACAATAGAGTCACCAACAACTACTAGTTCCTTCGGGACCAGCGCATTCTGCCTTGGGGGTTGTCTCTGTGTCACGCGATGCCCAAGTGGAAGCTCTGGCGTTGATGTGGGCAGCTGAGAGCTTGATGGGCCCCTCAATTTAGTTTCTTCGATGGCATCCACCCTGTCCTTCAAGCTCTCATATAGGCCCACAAGAACGCCGAGTTGTTGCTTGATATCGATACACTCCTTGCATCGCGCACACACAAAGACATCCCCCTTGGCAGTATCATGTCCCGTACCCGATTGCCCTGCAAACATCAAGCAAACAGTGCATTTTATAAGGCTGTGAGTCAGAGGACAACTGCCCCCCTCAGTTCTGCTCTGAGCCACAGCACTTCCATTAGCTTGAGCCTTTTGCTTTGCCGCTCTGGTCTGAGTCATGATTCTATTAATTTATTAATTAATTATAATTAATTATGTTATGTTATTAATTATGTTATGTTATTAGTTATGTTAAATATAATTAATTATATTACGTTTGTAATCTAAGTCGTTATATGTATTTATTTAAACGTACAATTTAACTGCTAACGAAGTTCAACTAACGCTATCTAGTACGGTATATAACTATCGTATCACAAAGGCGGGAAAATTACGAACGGTACCGGAGTTGAAACACGTGGAAACCTTTACCGATACTTTTATGCAATTACAAGGCCGAGTAAAGAATAAATACACCAAATTAATCAGAAAATCACAAAATAATGTTATACTACTAAATTTAAATCAAAAGTTTTAGAAAAACAATAATTTCAAATCAATAAATAAGAAAAATCCACTTAGCGGCTTTGAACACGACCGTCTCTAGTGGCCTCGTCAGCAGACCAAAAAAGATCAAAAACATCAGAACTTCGTTCTGATGTTTTAAGGCGTGGCCGAAAGGATAGTTTGCTGTCTAGGAGAACACCTAAATATTTGAGCTGTGGCGCCAATTTTATCGTGGTCTCATCAATTTTAATTTGGGGTGGTCCACGTAGGTCGAGAGAGCCTTTAAGTAGAATGGATGAAGCTTTCGCTGGTGATATCATGAGGAGGTTCTTTGCTGCCCAGGTTTGAAGCAGTTGAAGGGCGTGATTGGCCAGGGTCCCAAGCTGAGCTCTTGAGTTTGCTTCCGCTGGAAGGATGAAATCGTCTGCAAAAGCCTGGGATTTGACTTTCCCAGGTCCATCCTCAAGAACTCATCGAAGACAACGTTCCAGAGCAATGGGCCCAGCACAGACCCATGCGTACAGCCTCCGTACATCTTTTACTATCTTCTTGTATGGGGTATTGATCTCGACCTTTCTCTGTGATAGGTAATCTGCTATGGTGTTGAATAGATTCAGCCTGATGAGGACACTTGGCCACCAAAATGAGTCAAACGCCCCGGCAAAGTCGATGGAGATCAGGAGGAAGTATTTCCTGCTGCATTTGCTCCCTGTAATGAGCAGTTTTTTTCGATGCATCTATTGTGGAGGAACCTGGTTTGAACCCGTATTGGTTCACCGCCAGTAGTCTGGTAAATTCTTTTATGCAGTAACCTTTCATACAGTTCACTCACTACTTACAGGAGTGCAATGGGTTTATACGAGTCTGGATTCTCTGGCTGTTTGGTCGGGTTTTTCAGATTTAACTTAACATTTGCTGTCTTCCATTCAGTCAGGTATTTTTCTGCTTCCACACAGCCTGGACATTTCTTGGTTTTGATCTGTGTGACGGCTACCAGGAGCTCCTCTCGTGAAAAAGGATAGTTTACATGCATGTGTGAGAGGGGTGGCTGTATTTGCAGCACCTAAAGGTTTTGGGCACAGTCACATGCTCTCAGAAGCGGTGGCTTCCCATTCTATGTAGATCCTGGCTTGATTCTTTATCACCTGCCATGCCACCAGAGAGAGCTCCACGATCCAGTTTGTACTTGCGCTATCACTGGATTTAGTAGAGCAGCTTGGCATTACTAGATTGTGTGGTTCCGCGTCAGGGAGTGTGTTTTATAAATTCCTCCGATATATTTCTTCTGCTCGGCGTTGTGGTGAGATTTCTTTGCTGATATCAAAAATGACTACGGACGGTCTTTCTTTTGGGTGGCTCGGCATTGAGTCCAAGGGTTGCAATCTTGGAATTCTTAATGATGTGTTGCACTTCTTTTTCACTCTGTTTCAATTACTACTCCCACATACCTCATATTTCTTATTACCTTAATTCTTGTTTGCTTTAAGTCCTCTTTCATGTTGGTCATTATCTTGTTTTTTATGTCCTCACTAGTACAGGTTTCTTCTGTATCCTTTCGTCAGAGTATCAATATTTTCGGCGTTGGTAGAAGCGGTTTCTTTCCCACTGTTGTTGATGGTGCTGGGATCCTCAACGCGTCGGAATAGGAGAGAGAACGCTGTGGCATTTGTTTCTCTCTCTTCTAGTAAGGCATCAAGTTTTGCCTTAGTTTTTTCCTGTTCCAAATGCTCCGTAAGAAGGATTGGCTCTAACTTGGCCCATAAAGCAACGATGTCGCCGCAGGGGGAAGTAGTAATCCGGCTGGTTGGCTCTTTCATAAGAGTTTCTAGAGAGAGAGACTTTCATAAGAACTTTTGTCCTCAACACAAGTACCTGTTCCAACACTGTACCCTCTGGCAGGGTAGGATCGAAGGGTACAGACGATTGCTGTTTGTTTGAGCCATCATTACTTGTTTCTGCTTTCATTGCTCGGTCGTTCCCTGGGGGAATTTGCGAGTTGTTGTTTCCCTGTGAGTCCTTTAGTTCGGTTTTGGCTCCGTGTCTCCCGAACAGCCTTGGGAACAACCATCTTCTTGTACTTTTTCTTTGAGGTTGGGGTTGGCTGGGGGGGTCCTCAATCTCATCCAACAGCTCGACTCCAGGGGTACCTTGGGATTGAATTTCCCTCTCCTCCTGGTACACAATTGTTTTTTTCCACAATAATTCGGATTACCGATCATAGTTCGGTTAAACAAGGTGTATGTGTGTATCTTTGAAAAGGGAGAAAAAAATACTTTCGATTGATGCAAAGCACAAATTCGTTGGATAATTTGTTTTAAATGCTAAAGTTGATAAACACAGTCAGACATAACAAGATTAAGAAAGAATTGGAAGTCAGCCAAGGAAAGTTTGTGGAAGTGAAGGGGAGAGACAGAAAATATGATAAAATCAGTCGTACCACAGTGGATGCGGTGAGGAAGACAATACAGGTCTTGGTTTTGCCGTCAGTGAGAAGAGACTTGGTACAAATTTCAAGGCCAGCAAAGCTGGCAGAATGTTCAAGTAGGCTAAAGTCACAAGCAAATCTCAATACCAATGTATCGCCTAGATAGATTAGTGGCGGCCAGAGATAAGAGTTACCGCGATCTACAATGCTATGTCTATGGCAGCGTGGTAACCCGATCCATAGACCAGTGGTCTCCAAAGTGGGGTGCACAATATGATCCATGGGGTGCGTGGATGATCTGTGGGGTGATTTGGTAACTTAACTTGGAACCTAACCTTTGGGTAGCTGCGTCCCAAAATATGAAACCACGATACACAGCAGTAATGAAAAATATTCAAGCACATTGCTCCCCTAAAAATTATGTTGATTTGATTTATATTTCTTTGTTCTTTAATTTCAATTTCATTTTGTATTTTTGCATCGAATTACATTGTGATTTTTTGTTATCTTTTCAAATTATATATGATTTTATATATGATCATTTAATTCGCGAACTGGTGTAAGATCTTATCTTAATTGTCATAATCTGAATATTCTCTCGATTTCTCCTTCTCGAACTACTCTCTTGAACTTGACACACTTTTCCACCAAGTGTCCATGCATTAAATGTTTCTTGCAAGCCATTTTTCAAAAGACTGCAAAGTGCTTCTGTTGTGGTTCTGCGAGCATCATTGTCGGACGCGAAACGCTTGCCTTTCAGAGCTTTCTTCAGACGTGGAAACCGGATAAAATCACACGGAGCTCACGGCAAGAATAAGGGAGATGTGGCAGAACCTCGGCACCTATGGCAGGGATCACTGAATGCACAATACATATTACCCATACAGTTAATATGTATTGATCACTGAATGCACAATACATATTAGCTGTATGTGTCCTGGCATTGTCTTGTTGAAGAAACCGCTTCACAACGGAAAGTTCTTGGCGTTCCAGACGAATAACGCAGCGAAGTTTGACTCAGAGAACCTCAGAGTATACTTCCTTATTCATATTTGTCACACGAAGCACAAAATGTGTAGAAAGAATGCCTTTTATTTCAAAAAAACAAAACAAAAAACATTTGTTTGTCAGCCGAACAATCTTGTTGATTCAGAATGCTTCCACTCACTCGACTGTTGTTTTGTGTCAGGATCATAATGAAAAATCCAAGTTTCATCAAATTTGTCACTATTCGATTTTAGAAGTTTTGACCCTGTATTTCAAAACGATCAAAAGTTTATTTGTACAAACCTACTTTTTGCTGTTTTTGTTCTGGAGTCAAATTGTGTGGAATCCGGCGGGCACAGATTGGTGATATTTTCAGGTGATTTTTGACAATATTGTGGATATTCTAACAGCTAATTAATAAAATTTAATTCGCCTCTCTTCATCCAAGGTCTGTGCGGCTGCCACTGTGGTATCATCACCGTCCTCCCCACATTGTACGAAAAAGGACCGGGTTCGAATCCAGTCGATGACGTGAGGAACTTTAATGGGCTTTTTTCACTCCTTGGTTGAGTTAGTCGGTCTCAGGCGTAGATAGCAAAGTTTTTCCCACAGAAACTGGGGTTTTCTTCGTCCAGCAAAACAGGCAAATCGACTAGAAAACACACGCAATTTACAGACAATACATAGACATGTATACATAATCGTTTATGGGCGACCATAATATAATAATAATAAATATCTTCATCCAAGATTTCCTGGGCTTTTGGTATTTGCTCAGGAGGAAGTCTGACCAGGTCTTCGGTCATCTGCAACAGACTCATGAACTTCACTGAATCGCTTGTACCAAAATATTCAATACCGTACGCTTCATTCATCTCTTTTCACTATTTGTGATGCATTTACGCCCCGTCCGAAAGAATAACAAATCATATATCGCTGTTCAATCTGTATATCCGACATGATACTTGCTTCAAACGACCATCAATGACACGCGGCTAAAAAAAAAAAAGACTTAAACGCAACACTAGCTCGACAAGTACTGGTATGCACACCCAGAATCTGCTCAGTAGCGATCAGGGAGAACGCTTCTAGCAGCAGTTGTGGAAAGTTCAAGGGGTACATTTACAGTAGTGCCATTTATTCATAGTGCCACTGTCAATATCACTAAGTCATCTATAAAAAAAAAGTAAAAAAGAAAAAAGGGGGAAATTTTTTTAAGGTATCCCAATGCCACTACTTACCTGTCTTATGCTACCAAATTATGCTATTAAGGTCCACTGTAAATGATTACATCTACCCATATGTTTATTTAGTAAATTGCGTGTGGTCTCCGGTCGATTTGCCTGTTTGCCGGACGAAAAACCCCCAGTTTCTGGCGAAAACCTTGCTATCTATGCCTGGCTTATGCTGCCAGGAGTTTTTCCCACTGCAGGTCTTGCACTACTTAACATTGATCATAATCGATAACTTCTTCCCGTGCGATCACGAACCGATCGCCGCCATGGTATCGTGCAGGTACCTCGGGATGAACGTTCACCAATACAAGCTATAAATACTGTAAGGAGAATGTACAATCCAAAAAACATCAACATTGAAAAATGATACTACCCTTTTTGCACCTTTACCCTTGGAACATACTTGTAGAGCTGAATGTCAATGAGGCTGCCTACTGGCTTTCAAGATGGATAGAATTCACTGCAACGACTGCAGTGTTCAAAAAATGCATCATTAGTTCCCACTCAAAGTTAAGGTGGAATGACCTCCTGACAAAGACCTTTAAGGAGAAACAGGTGGCCCATACCTCCTACAAGAAGTCACCTTCAGAAGACTCATATGCCAAATTTTCCAAAGCAAGGATGGATTTCAAGAGCAAACAAGCAGGAGTTGACAATTTCGTGAATGACCAGCTGGCCGGGGAAAAACGTGTGGTCCACAAGGCATACTTGCACCCTATTGTCTTTAGATGCAGAAGGATGGTGTGAGCATGTGCTAGGTTTTAAGAGGGCACAGTGCTGGTCAGAAGTATATCCTTGGAATAAAGCACTTAATGTTTCGTCACATACCAGAAGTATTGGAATTTCTGAAGAACAGCTAATAAAAATTATAAATTCATACTTGACAAGTCCACCATAGGAATTTACGCAATGCCTTTAGTCACAAAATTGCTTCCTATTTCATTGGAAGAGAGCTCGCTAATCTCAAAAACAAAACACTCAAACAAGCACAGGTACCTTCAAGCTGTTGACTTACAAGGGTGGTGGCAGTTCCAAAAATACCTCATGTGAAATGATCTGTAGATATCAGGCCAATATCAATTGCCTCTCCCTTCCCTGCAATGCCTGATGTGCTTATATAACGATGGGGCACGCGCAATATTTGCGCCTGGGCCAGAACATACTAACTATGCCATGCCAAATAGATGTAAGATCCCAAATCTTAAAAGCATAAATAAAAGGAATAATTTTATATTAATTAGTTAGAAAAAAAATTTATAACAATTTTCTAATTCTTCATTATAGAATCAAAAATAAAGCAAGCTAAGTGCTCTTTCATCTAAATCTGCATAGATATTCATCTGAAGCAGATTGCTATTAGTTATGCCAATGTGAGCAAGTACAGAACAATTGGAAAGTGACAATGGATGGCAAGTTTGATTTCTAAAAATAATGGTTTGGAATGCAGGCAATGGCAGAAAAGATATGTTGGGGAAGCAATAAAATCGCCGTCCCAAATTATCCATTAATCATGGTGTGTGCTTGAGTAGAGTAATGGACTGTGAACCAAGTAATGAAAAATAATTAAAGCTTCAGGTACATACAATGAAACTGAACCTAGAATGCATTTGGGAAACAGAAGGGAGTCTGTTTCTGACTACGAGCGGAACAAACCAGATTAAGAGATAATACAATTAGGGGAAAATTCCAGAAGGAAGTAGCTCCGCAACCTTTGTACTTCAAGGGAAGGTTGCCCAGCCATACAGCACACGGCTGAAACAAAGATTTGAGATGAAGGACAAATTAGGGTATAGATGCTGGAGAAGTGGGTGATTGTGATTCGTTAAGAAGGCGGGAGAATGGAAACAAAAAGCAGGAGCACAAGGAGAAAGGTGTGTTGTACTAGAAAATTTTTGGTTTTGTGAATGGCTGAAAAATAATGTTGTAACGTCATTGTCAAAAAGAATGGTCATGAAGTAGTGCCTATGTTTGATGTAAAGTTTGGAGGGTGAAGATAGTCACTAAAATGAGAAGTGTCTGATGAATGCTCAAGGAGCCCGAGCCTCATCATAATAAGAAAGTAAATGGGTGCAGACCACCGCCCATCGATTCCTCTAAAGGAGAATCTAGGAAAGGAATGCCTGTAGAATTTGTAAGCCAAGCACAAGAAAGATGGCCACAGAGAAAAACCGGAAGTGGAGGATCAATCTGCTGGTGGCTGCGAAATAAAGAAAGGGCAAGGAAAAGTAAGTCCCTAACAATTATAAAGGTTAATTGTTAGAATCTGCTCAGGACTGATAATTGTTAACTTTGTCGACGGATAGCTTGAGGTAGGCCTAGAACACTAATAAATAGAAAGAAACTGGGTTAGGTGAGAAGAGAGAGAGAGAAACTACTATCTATCTCTGATATAATGTCAATTGTGTAGAACACATGCTCAGGATTATGTTGCAGTAGTGCTCTAGGAAGGATATATGTATCCCTAAGTTGTTCGTGAAAGAAAAAAAAACAAAGGGGTAGATATTTGATTGATAATTGGCTAGAGGAGTAGCATTTTGTAAGGGTAAAAGATTGTTTTCAGAGATGTATAGTCTGATATTGTTAGAGGAAATGTGTTGTGTGCACAACAAGATTTGAAAGAAAATTTTAGATTAATTGAAAAAAATGTATGAGGAACATGTATAAAGGAGGTAGAATGAAAACTTGACTGATCCTGTAGTTAAGTTTAATTAAACGTACAATTTGCAGAAGAAAGGTGGCGATTATAAATTTTAACTAGAATGGTATGATTAAAGATATGTAGAAAGAATATGTAAAAAGGAAGTAGAAGGAAAGCTTTTATTGATCATGTAGTTAATTTTAATTAAAAGTACAGTTGTACAATTTTCAGAAGGAAGGTGGTGATAATGTTTCTTAACATTAAAGACGATAAAGATGTGTAAATTTTGTTGATATTGAATTAAACCTTTGTTAATGTTTATAAATTCAAAAAGTGCCTCATTATTCTAAGAGAAGTGTACACTGACCTCAAAAAAATTTCATTCTGTCGTAATCTATTCACGGGAAATAAAGATATCCTCAGTGCCCAGAATATTCTGTGACAGAAAGAATAAATAAAGCAGTAAGATAGCTAGTGAGATTTGAAGGAGTGAGGAGCCAGTTGTGTTTTAACTGAGATAATTCACAACTACCTAAATTGGGTTCCAAAGCGTGGAATGTAACAACACTTAACCAGATAAATAAATAAAATAAATAGTAAGAAACCCCGGATCTCACATATCTCTATTATAAAAACCTGTCTATAGTCCTTGTCACAGAACATATTTCACACCTGGAATAACAATGGAGAATTCCGCACCATTTTTCTGTACATGAAATCTGTTTTCGATTCAATCGAAATTGCACCCCTGCTTGTCTTACTCAAAAGCTTGTACAGGTTATCCAGCAAATACTCAAGTTCCTTAAAAATCTTCTGTCTAGAAGAATGCCTCCAATTCAACTGAATCCAATTCAAAAGAAGATAACCTTAACTGTTTAAAGAGATTCACAAAGTAAACTTAGTCTGATTGGTCAAACTTTGGAAATTATAAATTTCAGCAAACACTGTGACAATTTGAACTTCTGTCGACTGTTCTTGTGTGCAAAGTTTGTATGATTCTTGCTCGCATATAATTTCAAGCTCATTCCACACCATTGAAATCAGAGAAAAAGGACAAAATGTGGTTCTTCTTACTATGCAGCAGAAGGCTGAGCGCCGGCTTTCTGCTGCATGGCATGGTTGGGGGCCCCCGTCCAGGTATGCTTTGGTCAGTTCGGGTAGCAAGCAGGCCCCACCTTCGGTCTCTGTGTGTAGGGATGTGCGGAGGAAAAAATCAGAAATACGCCCTAACTAATGCTCTGTATTGTCTTAAGAGGGAGAAGACTTGTCATCTTGAAGCAGGCGTGTTTGTTTGGAGAAAAGTTTCTATCCACCAGTTGAGTGTTTATTTTCTGTTCCGCTAGTAGTGCTGTTATGCTTTGTCGATCGGAAGTAACCCATAGCTGTAGCGTGCATCGCTAACTGGGAGGGTGGCCTGAACGGATGTGTTTTGTGAAAGTCTTAAAATGATCGACTGCTATCTTCAAATGAGTTTAAAATGAACAGGAGAAATTAAGCTGTCCATTTATGTGTTTTAATCGTTAAACTGTATATGAGAGATACCAATGAATGTCTGATACAGAAGAAAAATAAAGGGTAAGCTCTTAAAATGTTATTAACAGCAAGAGTAGATGGGTTAGGTGCTTAAAATGCTAAGTTACGACTCTGAACTGTGTTATAATTCAAACTTTTCATTTAACTCTACTTTCAGTTTAAAACATGAAATCAAGCTGGTCTAAAAGTGGGAGTTACATCTCATGTTTATGCGTTCAGCCACACATTAAGTGTCTGTTTATTGCCTCTGTCTGCCTAACAGTACAAATGGTTTTTTAAACCATTAAGCAAAAAAAAAAATAAAAGAGATACACTTCTACATATACATCAGTCTAAACAATCAGTCCATTTGCTCGAAGGCTACAGGTAAGTATATTACAAAGTGTTTTTTCCCGATGCGATTTCCTCCTTGAGTACTCAAACTTTAAGAATTACAGTAAGCAAATTCATTATCTTGAGTGGAAGTTACATGTCTGCTTTCAATTCGTTGTTTGTCAAGATGTGAACATGCAATATTGTTTTTTCTATGGTCACATTAAGTGCTTGTTTAGTCTTTAATTTTGAACCACAACTAAACTTGGTTTTAAAAAATAATTTATCCGCTTGTTGTTTTCATTTCGCCACATATCCTGCAATTTTGAACTATTGTTGTTTGCCGTAGTTTGAATTTCTTCAAACTATCAGCATCCTTCAGCAGTCTGCATTCCATACAATCTAATCTTGTGTTGTTAAGAAACACATCGGTTTCAAAATTAGAGAAAAACGAACTTCGAATTTTGACGTTTCAGTTTTGAAAGCTATTTTTTTTAATTACGTTTGCACAGATATTGGCAATCCTCAACTCCTTCCCGACTACAGAGATTAAGAGTCCAAGACCTTTAATCTGCGAATGTGTATTTCTAACTTTTATTCTTGTGGTCAGACCTAAAATGTCTTTAATGCTGGTAATTTCCACTTTAACATCACATCTTGTGATAGCAACTAGAACCATAAAATTAGAGAGAGAACCTGATGGCTTCAACTGCCCACTTTGTTTTTCATCGTAATACGATAATATCACAAAGAATTTCTTTCATAGTAAGAAGAACCACATTTTGTCCTTTTTTCTCTGATTTCAATGGTGTGGATTGAACTTGAAATTATATGCGACCATTAAACCATAGAAACTTTGAACACAAGAACAGTCGACAGAATGTAAGCTCATATTGTCACAGTGTTTTCTGAAATTTAAAATTAACAAAGTTTGACCAATCAGACTAAGGTTTACTTTGCGAATCTCTTTAAACAGTTAAGGTTATCTTCTTTAGCAGTACATTTTTAAAGTTTATTCTGTCAATGCTTCTCCTTAAAAGTAAAGAAACACTGACACAAAATTTACAAAAGCATAGTTTTATCGACTACCTATATACATGTGAAATGGAATTAGATTCGTTGTGTGAACACGAATGCACCGTGCAAACACTCTTTGATAATTATTTCGGAAAAAATGGTCACTGTTCAATTGTTGGTCTTAGTGTCTGCAATGATAACTGTTAGGTTTTGAAATTTATCTGTTGGATTGCAAATTTTGTGTGTTGTTTCACATCTGCATTGGTATTCCTTTTATAGGTGGGTTTTGTTTTTTTTACTTGCTGTTAATTTTCATTAGCATGAGATCTCCGATTCTACCTATTATGGCGATTGAACTGAACTGAACTCGAACCAGCATTGCTGTAAAAGCAATGTTGGTTCAAGTTCAGTATTTCCTCATGAAATGACTCGCTATTGTGAGCGTTAAGTTTAACTATGAAAATCGAGTTGTTTGTGTTCAAATATAAAGTTAATAATGTTTAAGAAGTCATAAGTATTTTGTCTATTCGTTACACAGACTAATCGAACCGTCAGCATTGAAATTTTACTCCTTAAATTTAGAGATTTTTCTTAATTTCCAGATCGATAGCTACAGCATGATAGTAGTTCGGAGTTTCAATAAGAACCAGTTCCAAAGTCACAGCTCCGCGTACTTTTTGGGGGGGGGGGTTGTTGTTGGCGCATCGGCTTCTGTGGCCATAATGCACCTCCAAGGTTTTTGCAGTACTTTGATCCAAGCCCGAGGCGGGATTCGAACCCGCGACCTTTGGGTTGCCAGGCAGGCGCTTTACCCACCCGGCTAGCTCGGTCGGCACTCCGAGTACTAGTTCCGGGAATATGCGAGCGATATGTGGGGTTTAAAAGCTGTATATCTCTATTTGTGTGTTGGAGTTAAGATGTTTATGTGATTAACATCTGTTTCTCAGTAGACTGCAAAGATGTGTGAATAGTTAAAACAGAATCTGGTGTTTGTTTCCAATATAAACGCGCGTGTTTTTTCAATGAAATCTCGGGCGAAAAATAAGAATTTAATCCACTTCGTGTTTTATTTAAGGAAAAATGTCGGTTTTAATTCAAATTATAGAAGAGAAAATGCGTTATTGCGTATAATTTCTGTATACATTGCAAAATATCATTTTTTTATTCAGCTAATATCAGGAAAATGTATTTTTTTCCATATAGACTACATTTCGAGTCTATCAGAAAATCGTAGTCACATGTATTGAAGATAAAAATCGGGTAATTTTGTTGAAACAGATCGGAGAAACGAGCTCGACCGTGTCGGAAACTTCAAACCCACATTCTTCTTGAGCAGATATGAGTCAAACTGGTTGTACAAACGGCGTGTACAAGCGTGTTTTCGCTAGTGATATTCAAGTGAACAAGGGGGGTTTAAAAGTAAACTGCGTTCTGTCTGTCGTTTGAAGTTGTATATGGTTTGTGCTTTCATACTGCTAAGCGGGAAATGTGTTTTCATCTTTCATTAACAATGCATGCACTTGTGTTATTGTTAAGATGAATTAAGTTCATTTACATCATTTGTAGTGTTACCATCCAAAAATGTCTGCTGAAGTTTTCGAACGTGGGCAGAAAATAATGTATGTTCTGCATCAACCGAAGTGTGTATCTCTGGGCAGCTTGAATTTGCGTTCTGCTGTTAATATGTAAATAAACTCATTTACATTCAGTAAACTGAAGAGACTAAAATGGCATAGCCGAGTGGTCAGGCACACAGTGCATAAGTACGCCTTGAGTGACTGGGGTTCAAGCCCGTGGCTGCTGAATACGGTGCTGTTTCTTGTATTCTGTCTGTCTATCTTGTGAACTCCTCTGACCGTTTGGTTGTCCTCGAGTATAAACAGAAAATTTATTTATTTATTATTTAACCAGTAGTAGAATAAATCACTGTGTGGAGAATATGGAATATCGAGTGTAGTTTTGCAAATTTCTTCAACAGGTAAGTGCAAAAAGTGCTGAATGTGAGTAAAGTTAACTTTACTTTTGAAATTTTATCAATCATTGTGATTCCTAAACATAATTACTGTGGATAGAGATAGATGTAAAATAAATTGTTGACGGTAATAACTTAACTTTTTGAAAATGTTATACACACGCACATTCTAAATTTAAGGTTTTTTACCCTATAGAAACTGGTAGTGTCCGCTTTAACAAACATGATGGTGGTCATATCAACAGAGAAATACTGACAACCCTATCAACAAATAAATACTGTTTAAGGTTTTTTTCATCCCACTTACGAACATCACGTCTGCTTCGTGGTTCCCCTTATTAAACTTGTAAATAGTTTGTGTGCTTTTGTTAACTATTCTTTCTGAAAATTCTATAAGCGCCTGTGGTTAGTAAGCCTAAGTACTAGAGCGAAAAATTCATTGTTGACAATAAAAATTATCATCTTAAGACTTCCGGAAAGTTTTAAGTAGACTTTAATGCAAGCACATATTGAACATCGTTGACCCGACAGATAACGTAATTTAATAATTAAAATAAAACAAAATGTAAAGCATAAGGCATAACTACCGTATCCAGGACGCGATTTAGTAACAACAACAATAGTCGTCATGAAAGAAATGCAAGTCGCTTAGTGAGTTAAATGCATGTGGCGACCCCTACGTGATGGACGTGGTAAATAGCCAATTAATTAAAATTAAGCTAACACAAAGAGATGCGGATAGTAAGATGAATAAAAACTAATAGAGTACGTGAACTCCGTGAAGGAGAAAATATAGTAGTACAAATAAGTAATTTCTCCTACATCCTCGGATTATCCTAATAATTTCGGAGGAATAAGAACAAAGAGTGTAGGACAGCTTAAAGACGATGCAAGATATAAGTTGTAGCTCGGGTAAGCAAACCCGTTCCTCTAGTAGGACACTGAGCTGAATTTGAATGTCACCTTAGCGTTAACTTAAGTATATACAGTGTTATTATAAAATAAAATAACATTAAATAAAATAAATGATACACTGTAATTTGCAGGCCGGTGGGTACAAGTTTTCTAAGCCGTAAGTCACTAAGAAAGCAAAGCGTACACTATGTACATAATGTACATGGCTACTAAATACGTAAATTATGGTAATTATATTGCAGCAATGGGTTCAGGAAATCTTTTTTTTTGAAACGTAATTATATTTATCGCTTTCTGAAGTGGTATTTCAGATAAGCGATAGGGAAATTATTTATTTTTTTATCAACTATCACCGTGTGTCCGAAGCATATCCTTGGAACGAAGCGTTTAACGTTTTTTTCACTTTCTAGTAATACAGAAATTTCCGAAGAACAGCTAATAAAAATAAATTCACTACCTGACAAGTCCACCATAGGAATTGACGCAATACCTCTTTTTAGTCTAAAAATTGCTTCTTATTTCATCAGAAAAGAGCTTACTTAACTCTACAACAAAGTACTCAAATTTGCACAGGTGCCTTCAAGCTGGTTATCATACAGAGTCGTGGAAATTCCGAAAAAGCCTCGTGCGAAAAGACCGTGCGAAAAGACCGGCGGACTTCAGGCCAATATCAATTGCCTCTCCCTTCCTGAAATGCCTCGAGAAGTGCATCTATAATGATGTAGCACCCTCAATCTTTGCGCATAGGCCAGAACACACCCATTGAACCCCCGTCCACCCAGAACACACCCATTGAACCCCCGTCCATTCAATTCCTTGAATGGACGGGGGTTCAAGCCCGTGACTACTAAATACGATAAATATTTGTATTGATGATTTATTGTAAACTCTACTGACTTGGTTGTTGTGCCGGAGTATAAACAGAAAATTTATTTTTTATTAATAGATCTACTGTAACCTGCCTACAGTCATTATCACAAAATACTTCAAGCCTGGAATAAACAACGAAGATCTTCACACTATTTTTCTGGACATGAAATCTGCTTTCGACTCAGTCCAAATAACACCCCTTCTTGCCTTACTTGAGAGATTCTACGGCATATCCGAAAATATGCTCGAGATCCTCAATAATTTGCTATCTAGGAGAATACTTCACTTTAAAGGCGATGGCATTACAGTCACTAAAAGGGCAGAAGTAGGGATCCCACAAGGCGGTTCTCTCTCGACCTTGCTATTTGCAGCAATATTCGTTCCACTAATGGATCAAATTCCAGCTTTCCTACTGTATGCTACTTGCCATGTTGGTGATTCACAAGAAAGACAAACCTCCTCTGAATCTGTAAACGGCTACTTACTTACTTGCAACTTACTTCTGTAGTGTACTCTCCTATGCCGTGGAAGTTTGTTCGGCGGCACCACCCACCAACCTCAGGAAACTATGGGGCCTTGAATTCTAGGTGCTGAAGTGGGCCAACTTGTGGTTGCACCAGATCTACACAACATCTAAATCTACTCTCTGCTGCAACCTGCAAAATACGCCCATGGTTCACAGAGCCCATGTGCTAAAAATTAAGTCATTTCTTCATCTGTGCTCAGCTAAGCAGGATCACATCAACATCTGGAACATGGTTGGTTGGCGTTTGCCAGGCAGACATCTCCGTAGTACCCCTCCTTGTGCTCAAGGCTCCAGCGGTTACAGAATTTCAAGACACACTTCCCAAATGTCACTCTGGACACTCTCAACTCGTTCAACATCGACATCGACCTGTGGGCTATAGACAAGGCATATCGCGATGGCATCTTGTCCTATCTTGCTGTTTGCAAAGGACATTTATGTAAGTGACGATCTTAGTTAGCCGATGTCATTTCATGTTCTGCTCAACTTGTAGTCCTTTTTCGCTGTAATTACTACTTCATTTTTACATTTTGATTATCATCTTTGCTTTTATCTATTAATTATTTAGTTATGATTATTATTTTATTTATTTATTTTTCTATTATAAAACAAAATCACTTGTATAAACAACGAATTGTAAGATTCCTCTGGCTTTCTGTGTAAGGAATCACTATTGTATAAAATTTATGTTAATAAAGAATCTTATTATTATTATGTTTGCTGCACAGATTGTATTTTTATTTCAAATAGAAGCAATCCTCAGGCATCGGGAAAAAATGATATTTGCATGCACTGATTTCGATATATTAGATCTCCAGTTTGTAAGGCAAACTACATTGACAGACTATAAGGCAGACTATATTCAGCAAACATTTCACTTTAACAGTTTATTCCCTAGTATCAATCTCAACATTTTTAAAAGATGTTCTTTAAAAGCTATATCTGGAACACAAAAATGCCATAAAGCTTGATTCACCTACTCGGATACTTTAATAAACTTATGTATTTTTAATAATTATGTATATGACGGAATTTCGTTATACTTACATGTCAATAGCACCCGTATGGGAAGTCCAGCATCCTGCATAATTGCAAACCTCTATCTATATTCAACAGAAAAATCATTCCAAGATAACCGACTATGTTCAGATACGTAGATGATCTATGTGTGTTTAATTGTCCACATTTCATTCAGGATTACAGCAGATTATATCCAGATGAACTTTTATTGGAAAAACTAATAGTTCTGATACTATAGCAAATTACCTGGATCTTCACATAATAACATAGATGTAAACGTATATAATAAAAGAGACGCATTTAATTTCGATGTAGTCTGCCTTACAAATTGGAGATCTAATATCGAAATCAGTGCATGCAAATATCATTTTATCCTAATGCCTGAGGATTGCTTCTATTTGCAATAAAAATACAACCTGTGCAGGGAACATAATAGCATTGTACAATAAGTTGATAAATAATAATTTCCCCATCGCTGACCTGAAATACCACTTCAGGAAGGCGATAAATATAATTAAATTTCAAAAAATTATTTCCTGAACCCATTGCTCCAATATAATTACAGTAATTTAGGGATTTAGTAGTCATTTAGTAGTATTTTGTACATAGGATACGCTTTGCTTTATTGGTGACTTACGGCTTAGAAAACTTGTACCTATCAGCCTGCAAATTATAGTGTATAATTTATTTTATTTTATCTTATTTTTTAATAAGACTGTATATACTTAAGTTAACGCTAAGGTGGCTTTCAAATTCAGCTCAGGATCCTACTATAGGAACGGGTTTGCAATCCCGCGCTTAACCGAGCAACAAATTATATCTTGCATCGTCTTTAAGCTGTGCTGCACTTTGTTCTTATTTCTCCGAAATTATTAGGGTAATCCGAGGATGTAGGAGAAACGACTTCTTATTTGTACTACTATATTTTCGCCTTCACGAGTTCAGGTACTATTCCTACTCTATTAGGTTTTATTCACCTTACGATCTTCATGTTTCTCTTTGTGTTAACTTAATTTTAAATAATTTGCTATTTACGACGTCCATCACATAGAGATCACCACAGGCATTAACTCACTAGAGGGAATTGCGTTTCTTTCATGGCGATCACTGTTGTTACTACATCGCGTCCTGGATATGGTAGGTATGCCTAATGCTTTACATTTATTCTTATTTTAATTATTAAATTACGTTCTCTATCGGGTCAACGATGTTCAATATGTGCTTGCATTAATACTTTACATTATCCTTCTTTTGATTCTAAAGTTAACTACCTTTTATTTGTGTAGATTAAAATTACTTAATCTCTAAATTTATTACTATTATTATTTCATATAACTTAGCAGATATTGGTCGTAAAGAAACAGAAAACTCTGTCGTTTTTTTGCCTTTCATGCATTATCTTTATATAATGAGTAATATGGAAAGAAATTTAATAAATTGTAACAAACAGTAACCAATACTTATGGGCCAACGCACTTGCATCAGCAATGATACATTACGACCATAATGTGCATAAAATATATATAAAAAAATAATTATATATATATACAAAGTTAATCATATTGGATATTATAATAATATTACTTATATTTAATGCTAATTTAGTTAGATTTCAATTTTGACTAGATGTTAGCTGCAGGTAATGAAAAATCATCAGCCAATTGTAATGAAGTTTTCCTTACCATAACTTAAATAGCTACATAAATATATGTTTGTAGGCCCTACGGAGTTAAGATAGCCTTTAAGGCTAACCTGATCACCTGAAACATAAGCACTCTAATACTTATAGGCAAACACCATTTACCGAGAGAGAGAGAATATATATTAAAATATATACACTAAACTTATGGCAATTTTCCCACAATCTAGGTGACTTCGTCTGGGGCCAACCACCCAGACTGAACGCAAAAAACGACAAGGAGTTCTCTGTTTCTGTAATGATCAATATTTTCTTACATATACTGGTATATGTAAGAAATTATGGGTGGTCCTAATGTAATAATTTGAATTTGACTCTGGACATGGAACCTGTTCATAGTGTGTTGGGGTAATAAAAAATAAATAAAATAATAATAATGAAACTTGTTTCTCCGAGGAAGTATATGGAGCAATGTCTACAAGAGATTAAACATAATTATATCTCAAGAAATCTTGCTGATCCTAAATTCTAGCATGGGATCCTCCATGGGATTATTTCATATAGCATGAGAAGTCAACCCACCTCTAAATCCTTTAGTCTTTCTTTATTTCTTCTACCTTCTGACTATTGGAGGGCTCCTCTGTTTGATCCTCCTCTCTTCTATTGTTTGTTACCTCTCCAGCTCCAAAACTTCTCTTTTATAGCTTTTTCATTTCATCCTTATTTTTGTTCTCTTGGGTTTGTGCCCTGGGTTAGTCCAGCAGTATCCCGGCTGCCTCCACGTGGTGGGGATAGGGGTGGGACGTGGTGACCAGGTGCTGCTACCTCCCATATGCTTAGAGCCAGATATCGGCAGAAAACATAACACACCATATCAGTATATAAGTTATTTACTGAAAAAATATACTGTAGTGAGATGTATCCACGGTAATAACAAAACAGGGTGAATCTCTGGGCTGGGAGGATTCAATATCACAAATTCTGAACGATCTGTTGTATGCAGATGAACTGAATAATGAGGTACAATTTTCTTCCATCTTAGAAGAAAATAATTTGTATGATAGAGGGGTGCGAGCCTACCTTCTCTCTGGCAGAGCTTGATTTGGCTTTGGAAGCTACTAAGACTGACAAAACTCAGGGTTGGACTCTCTGGACTCAGACATTACAAAGCGTGTGCTCCAGGCGAGTCCTGACGTGCTGCTCGATCTTTACAATACCTGCCTCACAGAGGGAGTATTTTCCTCGGTCTGGAAGAAGGCGGTTTGAGGATGATTCTCAAGAGCCCAGAGAGGCCTTTCGATGAGCCTCGATCTCTCTCTATTGCCTTTATTGAGTAAGCTTTTGGAGAGGTTGATTCTGGCGCGCCTGGTCGAGTACTATGACGCGCGGGGTCTCCCGTCTGCGAATGAATACGGGTTTAAGAAGGGCTCCTCCTTGGAGGATGCCATATATACCTAGACCAATGAGTTTGATGGGCGGTGCGTTCTGGGCTTGTTCGTCGACTTTCAGGGGGCGTTCGATGTGGTGGGGTAGCGTCCTCCGTAGAGTTAGAGCGTCCCTTTGTCCCAGTGTACTTTACTGCCTTTTGCAGGATTATTTTCATCACAGAACGGTTATTGTGAAATCAAATTATGCCCAGACTGAAATATCTGTGGAGAGAGGCTGTCCGCAGGGTTCAGTCCTTGGACCTGCAGTCTGGAACTTCGTTCTGGACGAATACCTTGGTTTTCACGATGGGGAAGGTACCACTACGATAGATTGTGCAGATGATCTTGTCCTTCTTGTGGGTGGGGGAACTTGCAAGCAGCTGGAAGAGCGAGCAGAAGCCTGCCTGACCCGTTTATTATCTTGGGCTTCTCTGCATAAGCTTAGAGTCTCTGAGCATAAATCAAAGGCTGTACTGCCTCAGCTGGTAGTGGCCAACTGACGTTTGTCACTCCGAGGGTTTCTCTCTTCGAGTGGAACAGAAGGTTCTGGGGATTATCCTCGAAGAGCGGCTGACGTTTCTGGCTCATGCCAGTTACTTGCGACAGAAGGTGAAGCGGAAATATGCCAGGCTCCAACGAGTCACCCACGTAGTTTGCAGTATTAAAGGAGAGGCCCTCCACCACCTTTACGACAATACCTTTATCCCGATCTTTACTTACGCGGCTGGGGCGGGAGAGTCGAGAACACTCGTGTCCATTTAATTCTTCTCTCAGCACAGAGGCCTGCTCTTCTGGGAATAACAAGGGCCAGTAGCAACTTACACTTTGTGTTAGCTGGCAAGTTGCCAGCTGACATGCAAGTAGCTAAGACCCACCTAAGATACTGCTTGAGGAGAGGGATTCCTGGACTGGTTTTCAGCATCTGGTCGTGCCCAGTTGGTTGTTGTTATTTGGTTTTTAGGAGCATTAGCAACTAAGGCCATATTGCTCCGGGATATGCGGTGGTCATTCCCTGACCTTGCCGCATCCTCCATATTTGGTGGTCACGGCTTGAACCCCGGTCTAATAAAGAAGCGTGTGCTATGCACTGCTGCTCCTGACCAGTTGGGCTGGCGAATGTGGCCTTTAACTTAACAGTTGAAGGGAGGTGGATTAATGATGAGATAGAGACCATATGGCAGACCCAATTGACTACCTCCGAAAAAGGACGTCATTTGCACTCCTTTATCCCCTCCGTTCATACCGTGAGCCACCATAGGCTTTGGCTCAGGTTTGGACTGGCAGTCTTTTCTGTCCTGACTGGACACGGCCTGAGGTCGAGGCTGCACCAGTTGGGGTTGGTCGCCTCGAATCTCTGCTCTTGTGAAGAGCTGCAGACAGGCCTCCACTTTGTGCTAGATTGCCCTAATTATCAAGACCTTTGGGTGAGGCTTGATGAAGGGACGTTTGCCCTTTCTAGAGTAAACTTAGTTGAACTTACTCAAACGAATGACCTGTTTAACAGATTTTTTAAATTTGTAATCGCTTCTTTTGGATGATGTCTAATTGCTGGATAGAGCAACCTATCTCCTTGTGGTGGGGGCGGAGATGCCATTCCCGCCGCTAGGCCAAATGGTCATTTCTGTTATGTCAGCTGTTATTCGGATATTCGGGCCAAAGCCCGAATGGCAGTCTTGGGATAAAGGTTCTTTCAAAGGACAAATGAAACCATATCACCAAACTTACACATCCAACACACTACATAAAAATGGCCGGTTTTGGCATAGGCGTCTACACAAGATGTACAACGGCGACTAATAGGGGGGCCCTGGGATCCGCCTCAACAACACATGAATATCCCCAGTGACTCTGGATACTCTCAACTCGCTAAACCGATGTTCATTGACCTATGGACTATTGACAAGTCATATCGAGATAACATCTTGACCTATCTTTCTGTATGCAAAGGACAGGTTTCTAAGTGCCAGGCCTAGTGTGCTGACGTCATGTTATGTGCTTCTCAAGTTGTAATCTTGTGTGTCAAAATTGCTATCGGTGTTCGTTTCTGATATTTTTGACTTGTTTTAAGTGGGTATTTATTTGTTTTATGATTTTTATTTTATTTTATTATTATTTTTGTAGCTTAATTTTGTAATGCAGCTGTACTTTGTATTTCTATATTTTGTATCACTTGTTTAGACAAGGCATTGTTAGATTCCTCTGGGTATCTGTTTATGGAATCACGTATGTATATGATTTAGTCAATAAAGAAACTTACGAGGGGTTTCCGAAACGTAAGGTAACATTTTTTTCTCTCGATGTTTAATAATACGAAGTTGAAATTACACACCAAGAAATAAGTGAACATGCACTATTTCTCCACAAAGTCTCCAGTTTTATTGATGCACTTGTCCCAATGATGGATTGTATGAACTCAATCTTACAACTCCAGAAAAATAATAAATTTTTGTATTTTGAAATTTATTATATTTTAAGCACACAGGGTTAGGCAAATTGCTGGTGTTTCCACTGTTGTTTGTTTGAGATAGAGTGTGGATTAACGTTGTCAATGGAGGGGGGGAGGAGCAGTTCAGACTAAAACAGAACAATAGAAGTGTCAGTTGGAGACTGTTCTGTTTACTTGCAAATATACCGGACGCAGCACATTATGCAATGAATAGATGGCCACAAAGATAAGTTAGGAAGGAAAAAAGGCACCGTTCCCCAATTGCTCCTTAAAAACTGTAAGTGCAAGCAAATGCGTAGTACGGTAAAGATGAAGGAAAAATAAGAGTAAAGAATTGACCGCAGAGGGAAACCGCCCCGCCAGAAATTGTCTGTACTTCAGGGGAGAAATCAGCCGTGACTCTAGTAATGGAAGACACTAATTTTCGGTAGATACAAAGTGTTGCAGTTGTAAAGTGACTTTGCGACGCCGTTGAAAATTAAAGGTGGACTAGGTCGGGCAAAAGCGTAGAAAAAAGGATTAAGGGATTATAAGAGAGTAGCCATTTAGTAAAGTAACTGATGGAAGCAGTTCTATAAACAATCCGGGTATTTCTGCGGAAGGATAGCTTGACCATACAGAAGGTTCCCTAGGCAAAGAGGAGAGACTTCAGCGAATAAGAATAAAGATGTAAAAAGAGAAATTAATGGTGACTGGTCAAGGAAAGGGGGAATAGGGATGAACAAAACGAGAAACAAGAGTGTGAGATGTGTGAGACAGGACTTTTGGGAGGCGAGAGAGATTTTTGGAGGTGTGTGGATTTTGGAAGATGGATGGTGGATTTTGGATGACGGAGATTTTTGAAAATGGGAGGGAGAACAAGGTCGGCACAGTTCAGTGGATATTAATAAAAGTAGAGTGAGGGGAAAAGGATAAGAAAGAAAATTATATGAGAAGTTAAGACAGTTGCAGGAAAATCTAAATGAATGGCCAGAGCAGTGTCCCAGAAGCAAAACCTTTGTATTATGGAGAGGACTAACAAACAACGCAGTCCAGAGATGTGCGCCTAGTGAACCAGTAAAAGCCAGACCACGGAAGACGACCGCTTGAAATAAATCAGAAGTCAGGAAACCTATCGAGGCAGTGGGAGGAAAAGAGGAAGGCAGAGAAAGTAAGTCCTGAAATTTTGATTATGTTAAATGGTAGATAGAGAGAAAGTGGAACAGTGGTAGATAGAGAGAAAGTGTGAGAGAGTGAGTCACCTAGCTGATGTAAAAGAATATGTGAAGCAATTTATTAGATGTTATTGTCATTAACAAATAGTGCTCTGAGTGGAGCAACCAGTTTGTTCATAACCCACTGAGAGATCTAAAGGGCCAGAGACGGTTATATGCCCAATTTGAGGTTCATGTGTATCGAGAGAGAGAGGGAATATAATGTCATGATGTACATATATATGTAAATATATGTTTAGATTGGAAACCACATCAGCACAGTGAATCAGAGAATTAAAAAAAAAGGATAAGTTTCCACAATTGGCTTGTTGTGACGCTCTTCTAAGAGATTGATTAAAAAAGGGATAACAAAATACATTTAGTCTTATGCATGTGGAAAAAGGGATAGAAAAAAATATATAAGATAATTATATGTGTATATGAAAGTAGAGTTTATCCATATGTATGACTGTGAAGGAGTATGAATCGAAGATGGTATATGGTAGTTAATTTAGTAATTTTTTATTGTTCGTTCATATGTTTTACATGGTTATAAATGCATGGGAAGGAAAGAGGTATATAAGAGCATTATAATTACGTAGAGTAACAGAAAGCAGTGAGTGATTGTATATTTTTGAATAATTTAGTGTTTGTATTTTCCACATGATTCTAATTGTGCAATAAACTTTGTCATGTTGATAATAAAAATATCTCATAATTCACGATAAATATACACAGCTGTATAGCAAACCACCAGACTTTATCCTGGCTTTGGGGAGAAACTAAAAGAAAATCCTCAATATATGGAATCTTCTGATACTGAAAAAGGTAAATAATATAAAATAGCTGAGCAGCAGGTAGTTTGGAAGTTAGTGAGGATCCCAGTTGCGAATTTAAACTTACAGCAACAGCCCATTGAGGTTCCAAGGTAAGCTGGAGGTATTATAAAGCAATAGAATTAAACATAATTTAGCACTTTTATTATACCTTCCCAACAAGATCAGTTTATCAATATCAGTACTGAAGCAGTCCGTGCCCACACGCAGTAGCCAACATCGCCTGATACGTGGTGATATGCTTTCCTGAAAGGTGTTTTTTTCAAAGGGCAGAACAAATGGAAGTCTGAAGTTGCTAAGTCTGGGCTGTAAGGGGGTGTGACAGTTGTTCAACGATTACAGCGCAACCACTCACGAGTGGTGTGGGCAGTGTGTGAAGTTGCTTGTCGTGCAACAAAATCATACTGCTTGTCAGGAGTCATGGTCGTTTGCGTCGAATGTTGGCTTTCAGTTTTTCCAACGTTACACAGTAAAGCTGTGCATTGATTGTTCTTCCCTTCGGCAAGAAATCCACCAATAGAACGCCTTGACGATCCCAGAACACTGTGCCCATGACTTTTCAGACACTGGGAACAGTTTTGAATTTTTTGCGCACAGGAGATTATGGATGCTTTCAGGTCATGGAGTCTTGTTTGCTCTCTGGGGTAAATTGATGAACCAGCGTTTCGTCTGCTGTGACTATGCGAGCGAGAAAATCCTCTCCGTCGCTATATCGCAACAGGTTTTCCCGACACATCCGCATGCGTTTTGTTTTGTCTTCTGATAACTGTCGGGGCACCCAGCGGCAGCACACCTTTCGAAAGCCAAGGACATCGTGAACAGTCGACTTACTCACGTTCACTATTTGTGCAATTTCACGCAGTTTCATTCGCCTGTTTTCAAGAACGATGCCTTAAATGTGCGAAATGTTATCTTCTGTCTCGCTCGATCGGGCAAGCAGGGCCGATGTTGATTGGGCCTGCCCGCCCGATGTCAATCTTCAATGTCACCACGGCCCGCTTTAAATTCATTGCGCCAAAAACACACCTGCTTCTTTGTCATCACCTTTTCGCCATACACAGCAACCAGTTCACAGTAAATGTCACTTGGTGAAGATCCTTTTGCTTGCAAAAAGCGAATAAATTCACGAACACCTGTTTTGGACCACACTCTCACGGTAGCCGTCATTTTCCAACTGGAATCTGCTGTGAGGCGACAGTACCACAACACTGCACTAGCGGTCTTTTTGAACGTTATTAACGGGTCTATCAGTCCACTGCGTTTCATCTCATTCCCATTCATCATTATTAAGAAAAAAAATGTGTTCCTTGCATCTGAACAGTCAGAACTGAAGTGGGGAGGTGAAAGAAATAGTACAGAATACGCTAAAGAACGACTTAAAGACAGTTAAGATCAAGTTATTGAGAGCAATTAGGAACCGGGGAGTTCTTCTTAAAACCACAACCAAGGAGGATCTGGACAACATCGCAGCTGCCGGCCCATTTCACTCTGCTGGAGTCACTGTGAATCACCCGAAGCGTATACTGGTGAATGATCTTCCCACAAGTGTTACCAAAGATGAGATCCTTGAGGACTTGTTCTACAAAAATCTTGCTGACCATGGCGTCACCCTTGAGGAAATAAAACAGGATACCAACCTCAGGTTCACAATCAAAGCTAATTCCAGTTGTGCAGCTCACCACGTCATCACACCTAGAATCTTCAGAATAATCATGTCACTTGACAGGATCTTTCTTGGGTGTAGTTCTCACAAGTTCCGCCCGTTCACCGTGGTGACTAAATGCTTTTTGTGTCTTGGATATGGACATACATCCCAGCACTGTACGTACTCATCGCCTACGTGTGGACTCTGCGCCCGTAGTGGCCACGTACATGCAGAATATCCAAACAAGGATGAGAATCCTAGCTGTGTGAACTGCAAGAGAAGACGTCGTGAACTTGGGCACTCGGTGCGGGATGCAGCCTCTCTTGAATACCAGCAAGCATTAGAACAAAAAGACTAAGGACCGCCAATGAATAACCCCCAAACTCTTCAACCACAGCCCCTAGCTGTACAGGGCAGTTCCTCTCCTTCCAATCGACACAGTCTCACCAGCAATAGCCATAGTGTCAAACTTAAAGTCATGCAGATCAATGGTCACGGATCCCGCACAGTCGCTGATGAAATCCGACGTGCAGCGGAGGAGCACTCTATAGATATAATATCAACCCAGGAACCCTATGCCTCCAAGATGAAATTTGGTAACTCATTTAAAGTCACGGGATGCTCCATCCACACTCGGGTAATTCAGCCTACCCTCGATGACCCAAAGACCTGTATTGTGATCCTCAACAGCCAGTTGGATGTCCTAGTCATCCACGGCCTTTGCAATAAGTATGCAACCTGTGTTCAAATCACCCATGCCTCATCTATGTTTTATCTAATTTCACTCTACTGTCCCCCTTCCAAGGACATAGAAGAATCTCTCAACTACCTTGAGTTTGCTTTGAACTTATTGGGTTCTAAATCAATACTTATAACCTCGGACATCAATGCAAAATTCCAATTCTGGTACAGCTCTTCCTCAGATCCTCGTGGGCTTCTCCTGGAGGACCTCATTCTCACCCGCAATCGGCAGTCCACAATCAACCCAACCAACTCTCCACATACTGCAGTTCTACTGGACAATCTAACATAGATATTACTATCACCACCAATGATCTGAGGTCCCAGATCACTGACTGGACCACTATCCCTGAGTGGACGCTGAGTGATCATAGGGTCATCCTATTTCATGTTGCTCCTGCCAGTTCCATCCGTCCCTGACATTCCAGAATGCCTGACTTTGTCCGTTTCTCCACAAAATCAGTTGACTGGGCAGCCTTCGATGGATCAATTGAGCATGACTTCCCACTTTCCATGCTGGACCACTTTGACACTGCTTTGGCCACCGAACTATGTGACCTCGTTCAGCAATCCATAACTAAAGCCTCATACATATCAGCCAAGAAGAAGACATTCAGGATCTGCTCTTGGTGGACAGTGGAACTCAGTAAACTTCGTAAAGATGTCCATCACGCCCGTAAACAGTACCAGCGGCATCGTGGATGGCCTCCTCCAGATGTAATAACGACTCTATAATGACTACATCACTAAAAAGAATCAGTACACAAAAGCAATAGCAAACAGGAAAAAAGAAACGTGGACCAACTTTGTTAAGGACTCTGGCAATGCAAATCCCTGGGGGCTCTTCTACAAAATTACAAGGGGGAAGACTTTCACCTCAGACATCTTAGGGTCTGTGGTCGTAGGAACGAATGAATCAACTAATTGGCACGACTCGGTCAATCTCATTCTGGACAATCTTTTCCCAACTGATGACCCCTTGGAAGACCTTCCCGAACATGCTGATCTTAGAGCACAAAATGCTAATTACTGTTCTCAGTCATTAGCTGAACCCTTTACCATGCTGGACCTGGATGCAATACTGAAAAAAATCAATCCCAGGAAATGTCCGGGCATAGACCTTATTGAATATGTCTTCATCCTCAGGTTCTACAAATTAAGACCATCACACCTTTTGCTGCTGTTTAACAAGTGTCTACGAGACAGCCAAAGTGTTGGAAAGAGGCATTGCTCCGGCTCATTAAAAAACCAAATAAGCCTTCAACTGAACCACGGTCCTTCAGGCCTATTGCACTACTGGCTAACCTTGGAAAAATATTAGAGCCACTAATGGCCCACAGAGTTACCACTTTGTTCCTTTCACAGGATTTAATCTCCCCATGGCTTCACACCAGGCTGCTCCTGCGAAGAGGCCCTATTTGATTTGGTCCTGCACCTGGAGAACTCAACCTCCAAATATGAATTAGCTATTTTTGCCGACTTCGAAGGAGGCTTTGACACTGTATGGTGGGAAAGTGCACTTGAACGTCTACGTGCCGCCAGATGCCCTTCCAATTTGTACAAACTGTTCCAGAACTACTTTTCAGAGCGCTCTATAGTAGTAAAATCACAATTTCTTCAGATTACAAGGCCTGTCTACCGGGGTTGTCTTGCGGCCCCTGGTCTGGAACATGGTTCTCCAAAATTGGCTTTGTAACTCCTTTGACAACACAAAAATTGAAGCATTTGCGGACGATCTCACCATCATCGTGTCTGGAAACTCACGCTCTGCTCTGGAAGCTAATGCTCAGCATGTTTTGTCCAATCTCTCCATCTGGACCAGGTTAAACAAGCTCCATATAAATCCAGCTAAATCCAAAATGATGATCATCAAGAACAAACTTGACCTGCGGAGACCCCCGAAAATCAAGATCTCTGGTGTGCAACTGCCTTTAGTTACGCAAGCAAGGGTCTTAGGGGTCACTATAGACCATAAACTCTGCTTCTTCCCACACCTCCAACACCTCAGCACCAAAGTTAAAGGTTTTTCTGCCTCCATCCTCAGAGTCTCTCGAAGTGATTGGGGTTTGTCTAAGAGAACGTTATCGCTATACTACAAAGCAGTATTCCTACCCATTGTAACTTATGCTGCCGGTGTGTGATTCGACTGTGCAATTATTATAAAACTCAGAAACAAACTGAACGCCATTCAAAGAGGAATGATCCTGGCCACCCATCATATATGCAAGACTGTCTCCACGGCAGCTATTCAGGTAATTGCGGGAACATTCCCGCTTGATTTGTTTACGATCTGCCGTGGACTCTGCTTCAGAATCAGAAGGAAAATACCAACCTGTATTTTGGATATTGAGCTTAATCTCACTGCAGATGATAAGTGGGAAAAAACAAGATGTTACAGCGAACTGGTCAACATCAGGAAAACCAGGTGGAATACGTCGCCACAAGGCACAGTAACCAAAAGATTCCTCCCCGAGGTAAAGTTTGCGATGACCAAAACTGCAAGATCCTGGTTCTCTCTCAGACTTGAAACGTCCTTCTTGGTGACCGGCCACGGCTCCTTGAATGAAAAGCTGTACCAACTGGGGCTTCTCGCTACCGACCTATGCTTCTGTGGAGGTAAGGAAAACTGGTACCACCTTCTTTTTGACTGACTTGTACGAGGATCTCAGAGATCAACTTCGGAGAGACATTCTGAACTTCTCCCCAACCAATGTGGATCAACTAATCCAGACTCCAGACAATCTTTCCTCCCTGCAGGCCTTTGCATCTGGCATTTTTACCAGGCGAAAGACCATGTATGCCAATGCCAACCAAAACCAGACAAACAGTTCTACAGCCTAGATTTCACACTTGTGAAGGGGAAGGCTAAATTCTAATTTTTATTTATTTTTATTTTTTTATTTTATTTTTTATTTATTTTTTTTCTCTATATATTTTATTTTTTATTTTAATTTTTATTATTTTTATTTTTATTTTATTTTTATTTCTCATACATAAATATATCACTTTATTATTATAATATATTACAATGTATTACCTTTATTATAATATATTACCTGCACGCACCACTAGCTTTTTTATTATTTTTCATTTTTTATTTATTTTATTTTAATTTAATTTCATTTTTTTTAAATTTTTATTTTTATTATTATTTTTTTTTTCTTTTACAACCTGCACCATGGGTAGTTTTTTTTTTTTTTTTTTCTTTCTCCTCTCTTGCCTCTGGAATGGGCCCCCAGAGGTTCCTGGCCCACCTGCTGACAATGCCAGGTGGGCCAGAGTCTCTTTAGAGATGGTACGTGTTTTATTGGGACTGGCCCACCTTTTACCACAGACCATTCCTTCTAAAATAGCCCACAAACGGTAATCAAGTGGACTGAGATCTGCGCTGGCAGGAAGCCATTCATCATGATTGATGAAATCTGGCACAATCTCAGTCAGCCATGTTTGGGTGATCTTTGCCTTGTAGGCAGGCGCTGAGCCCTGTTGGAAGATTCAGTGCTGACCATTGAAGAGAGTCTGATTGAGGGGTCTCATATGCGGCTCCAGAATATCATTCAGGTACACCCTTGCACTGCTTTTCACCCCCTGAACACAAAAATTCATCGTTGCTACACCTTCGTAGGAGACACCCCACCAAACCATCACTGATGCTGGATGATGACGCCTTTCAACCCTTTTAACGGCCTAACATGCCTCTGCAGAGGTACTGGCATACGCCTTGTCATTTTGACGGTTATAACTCTCCTTAATAGTAAAAATCTTTTCATCTGTGAAGAATATCTGTCGCTGATTACCATTCGCGTACCGACGCTGCAGTGCCTCTGATCTTTTGCGCCTCCGTTCCATCAGAGCTGGAGTTAGGAACTGTCCTGTTCTTCTGCCGTAGGCACTCATCCCTAGATCACTTTTGATTACGCGTGACATCGATCTTGGTGATATTCTCATTTCTCTGGACATAATTTTCTGTTTTCGTAGAGGATGTCTACGAATTCCGTTCTCCGCCGCCTTGATACCTGCAGGGGTCCTCGCAGTTCTTGGGAAGTCGGACCTGGGCCTGTCAAATTCTTGATTCATTGTACCTATCAATTGCCCTGTAGAGTATGTAGACAAATCTTCGGCTTATTCCAAGTGGCTTCAGAAGTTTGAAAATTGTAGGTGTATCATGTACTGCCTTATGAAGACCTATGACAGTAGTACTGTTTTTTTTATCGCCCCATTCCATTTTCAGTGGCTTCCTTTACTAGCTGATGATATCTGCTAAAGAAAACTATACATTAGTACTACACATGATGCAAAACCACAGCTCTGTGATATCATTTTCTATTTTTTAGGGGAGTCTTACTTTTGTGACAGTATTTATGGCAGTACGGTGTACATATATCAGTATTACTTGGATCTTCGTCAGCCTCTGTCTGCTGTGTGTCAGCCATTTTCTCAAGGCAATGATTCATTTCTCTTGGACTTCAGAGAAAAATTCAACCTTCTGCAAGATTTTGCACATAAAGCCGGCACCAGACGTAGACAACTCACCACTAATGCTTCAGTTTCTGGAACTGCTCAATATACCTCCAGGCAGGGTCCGCCCGAGGTATATTGGCACCCCAGTTAGGAGGAATTCCTGCTCCCCCTTCCAGATAGAAGAAATTTAAGGTGTTTTTATTGAGTTAATATTTTTATTTTTGCTATAGAAAAGTTAAAGACAAATGTAAACAAAAAAAGACAACCAGAATATTTACAATGTTTTAATTGTCGTATTAAATAGTTTTCCCCCTTTCACGAAGCATATGCGCCCTCTAAAACCTTCGACATCCCAATGTCATGCGCTCCCAAAACGTCAGCACCCCGGGCGATCGCCCTGGTCGCCCGTATCTCGGACCGGCCCTGCCTTCACGTTGTGACAACACCGTCACTACCATTGTCTTTAACTCAAGTAAAGATCTTCACTACCTTCGACTTGAACAGTTCCTAATCGTACTTGTACAATGCTTAACTATGCTGATCACTGGTTTCCTGTTTTCTGTCTCCTGCCAGCCTTAGGCTGGTCATGAAGCAGGATCGTATGCTGGTACAGTTATCCTGTGTTGAATCTTTACCTCTTTCTTCCCTCTATCTCCTTTTAATTCTTGTCTTTTCCTTTCGTCCGTCTATAAAGTGTCTACTGTTTTTCACTTTTTATTCTTCGTCTTCCTTTTTCTGCTATTCTTTTCTCTATTGTCTTTGTCCTTGCTGACACCAGCCTTTGACTGGTGCTGATTTTTTTTTTTTTTTGGTAGTTTTCTCTCAACTTTCTTTTTTATTTTCTTTTATTGTAACATTTTTATTAATTTATTATTATTTTTACTACTTCATTATACAATTTTTTAAATTTTATTTGCTCATTTTTTGAATGGTTTGGACGTTCAGTATGTGACACTCGAAATTCGCTGCGATTCGCGCTCAGTTGTAGCCCGACTCCTCGTGGCGCAGACGGATACTAGGACGCACCTTCTTGGTACTTGTTGCTTCATGGTACTGAAATGGCCAGAAACAACATAACACACACACACATTTCTAGTTTTTCTGCAGAGTTTCTCTATCATCACAGCGTACCCGGCGGAGTTGAACCTTGGAAGCCGCCCTATACATGTCTACATAGTTCTATGGAAGTAATTTCCAGTAATCATTTTTCTTTTTTTTCTTCAAGAATGTTCATCAAGCACGATGCCGAATCCCAGATGCCTTAGCAATTGGTCTGAATCGGGTTACCTCAGTTGGCTGTGGTTTTGGAACTGACTGAATAACATATTTATTCCAAATAACTCGAAAATAACGCAGTCTCGTCAGTATGGAATTATAAATTTTTATTTCATTTTATTAATAACAAGATACACAACAGGTAACCATAAACAGTGTATCTGAAAGCCGAACAATGAGCAGAGTTGATAACAATAATAAGAAATCCAACAGTAAGATAAGCCATTGACATGAACAGGTTCAAAAATTAAAATCACATGTACAAAAGAAGTATGCATCAAGTCAAGTTACCGGTAAAACAAATAATAAATAAATATATTAAAGAAAAAAAAATAAAATAAATAAACTACATTAATTAAATGAGAGCTAGTCACTTTGCAGTTCAACTTGTGAATGGAGTTCATCAGTGATTGGAAATTGTCAAAAGTCAGTCATTTGCTGATTCTGGTTAGTG
Organism: Mastigoproctus giganteus; assembly: GCF_048544385.1. NCBI lineage: Eukaryota > Metazoa > Arthropoda > Arachnida > Uropygi > Thelyphonidae > Mastigoproctus > Mastigoproctus giganteus. The sequence goes on along the minus strand of NC_143577.1, from coordinate 131,617,466 downwards.
GACTGAACTTCATAAAGTCCGTCGTGGCAGAGTCAAGGCGAAACAGAGTAAGATTCCTGATTTGTCTAAGAGAAGTGTGGAAGTTGATTTTACTAAGGATATCAGATGCTTCACAGGTTCCAGTGATAACTTTGACTAGAAGGGTGATGTCAGCAATAACTCTTCTAGTGTTCAGAGGCCTCAGATGAAAGTATCACACAGCGATTCACAGTATACTGAATGATAAAATATGGATGAGGGTTATCGAATGAAAGGAATCGGACAAAAGGTTTTAGGACTGCTTCAATTTTGTTGAGTAAACTTTTCGGTGTGAGGATTCCAGATGGGTGAGATGAATTCAAGGATTGGCAGAATGATGGTTTTATATAGGATATAGCTATATAATATCGGTGTTTAGATACACCATAGATAACTCTTAATAAACTACAAAGTAGTTGTTGTAGGCATCATTTGCTGTTTCTCATATTGTGCTCTGCCTTCACGACGAGTTGCCATGATATTGCACTACTTCGAATAAGTAACTCTTCACTAATAGAGAAGACTATTGTTACTTATTCTCAGTTGAGTACCACCACCCAGACAGCACTGTTTCACGGCTATTGGCCGATCATCAGTGGGTGGGCAGGTACCCTGGTAATGCAGACATGACGACCCAGTTGTGAAGTTAATCACACAATATGAGAGATGCCAAGAGGTGTAGATGTCAATATTTAAAATAAATAAATGCACAAGGCATAATACTTTAAGAGTTTGGTATCTATATAATATCGGTGTTTAGATACACCATAGATAACTCTTAATAAACTACAAAGTAGTTGTTGTAGGCATCATTTGCTGTTTCTCATATTGTGCTCTGCCTTCACGACGAGTTGCCATGATATTGCACTACTTCGAATAAGTAACTCTTCACTAATAGAGAAGACTATTGTTACTTATTCTCAGTTGAGTACCACCACCCAGACAGCACTGTTTCACGGCTACAACAACTACTTTGTAGTTTATTAAGAGTTATCTATGGTGTATCTAAACACCGATATTATATAGATACCAAACTCTTAAAGTATTATGCCTTGTGCATTTATTTATTTTAAATATTGACATCTACACCTCTTGGCATCTCTCATATTGTGTGATTAACTTCACAACTGGGTCGTCATGTTTGCATTACCAGGGTACCTGCCCACCCACTGATGATCGGCCAATAGCCGTGAAACAGTGCTGTCTGGGTGGTGGTACTCAACTGAGAATAAGTAACAATAGTCTTCTCTATTAGTGAAGAGTTACTTATTCGAAGTAGTGCAATATCATGGCAACTCGTCGTGAAGGCAGAGCACAATATGAGAAACAGCAAATGATGCCTACAACAACTACTTTGTAGTTTATTAAGAGTTATCTATGGTGTATCTAAACACCGATATTATATAGATACCAAACTCTTAAAGTATTATGCCTTGTGCATTTATTTATTTTAAATAGGATATAGCATATCTGTAGTTTTTGACCTTGCAGGTGTGGATCGGTGGCGGGGGAGGATCCACACCTACTTTCTTGCTCGATCCGCCCCTGATATTTCAGGGGTGGATCGAGAGAGAAAGGACAGACATTTAAGGATGAATTACATGATATTATCATGTATGGTAGCACCATTTAGGATTTCTCTAAGCTTAGTAAGATTGGGCTATTATGATTATATCTTATGATGTGACTAAGAAAATGATTTTGTTGGGAAAGTGAACTGACAGGAAAACAACCTATGCGATGGAATTCATAGCCCTCCTCAAGGATTAGGAGAGAGCAAAAGTTTACCAGGAAAGCATCCCGCCACGCTATAACACCTTCTGTTAGCCAGTATTGCGTGTACATAACAGGATAGTTACAGCACGCGTGGTTCCTTTAAAATGTTCGCTTTTCCAATGGTGCTGAAATGAAATACGCAAATCGCTGTAACCATCCTGTAGTATTCCGAGATCAGAGGCTTCCATGAGGGTTACACTTGTTAAGCAACTTCAGACATCGTGCATCTTGTGTCATCACCTACATGTTCGGCCGCAGTTACGTCTGCTCACGGATATTTATCATACATTTTTACATTTCATAAAGAGTTAATGACATAACTGCTGAAAGAGCCCTCTGAGGTCGGGCACAGTCCGCAAGGATAGAACAGTGGTTATAATCATTATCCACCCCCATACCGGGTGGTAAAGACCGGGTTTTCGAATCCCATGAATGATGCGAGGAATTTTAATGGCCTCTTTTCACTCCGTGGCTGAGTTAGATTTTCACTCCGTGGCTGAGCTCGAGCATTGATAGCAAGTGCCCCGCCGCCGAAATAATTACCATATGGATCTACAGTAGTGCTGTAGATCCATACGGTAATTATTTCTTAAACACACAAAAAACAGGTAGTCAGCAATATCCGCATCACCCATTTATTTTTTTATTCTCATTCTTCGACACCAGCAACTATTTAAACATCTAACAGCAAAGTGCAAATAATCCAAATTCAGTCTTTAAATACATTTTGGCGTCACCGATACGAAGGAGAGCTAATGAATTGTTGATTTTTTGTTTTGTTAAAGATGACACAAATTCATATAAACAAAAAGTGAACAGGATTTACTAAGAAATAAATTAAGATGTGCGAAAATCTTTCTGCAAATACAAATATATTGAAATTTATGTACTGCACTTTCGCAGTTACTAAAACTATATATCTAAATTCGCGTCCTGTGATCGACTTACATTTTTAATATACAAATTTTAAGTCAACCATAAGCTGTGCAACTCGTACGCCACAGTCAATTGAATAATTTGGTTCAACAACGTTTTAAAGTGTTGGTATCAACATTTTTGTTCCCTGAATAAATCTGGACTGAGAATTAGATTTCGTCGATTGTGACGGTCAATGCATTTTCTCTTAACCCTATGGATGCTCTTGTGAATCGCTAACACACCTTCACTGCATGTTCCGTCATACGTTAAGTTACCTCACATCATGAATAATTCATAAATGCAAAGCGGGTAGTCGATTATTCTTTTCAGCTAACCCTGTACCGGTGCTTCTCTCGCCGTGTTTCAAAGAAGCTGCATTAACAGGAGTAAAAATATTGTAAATAGAAAGAGAGCAATCTTCAGAGTGTGTCACTATTTCGTAAACTGCTACATAAAAGAGGACAGCCAAAGCTGCTTTATAGACGACACTACATAAAATGTCATAGGTTGAAAGAGCAGAAAAGTACTGAAATTTCAGCAAATATTTAAATTAAATTTGAGTTCCATTTAAAACTTGCTTTAAGGTTCTGTCGACAACGTTCTAGAACAAGCACTCTGAATTAACAGCACCGACAAAGTGCAACCCCGAATTTTTTACGTGTCCTGCGTGGAACTGTAGCATTTAAGTGATCAGGTGTGTATCATATGAGTATATCCTATACCAGGTCGTTATAATTAAAACTGGTCGTGAGTAAAGAAATTGTTTCACCGGTGAGAACGGTAAAAAAAAAGTTTTTAATAATAAACAGTAACTAAAATTAAGTAATTAACAGTAGCTTTCGAGATTTAAGCATCTCTTCGTCAGCTGTGTGAATACAAACATAAAATATGTGTTTTAAGTAAGACTAAATGCAGCTGGGAATAATATTTTAAGAGTTATATTTATCTGAATAATATCGCTGTAAAAACACCATAGACAACCCTTAAAGGAAAACTACGATAGTAGTATAAAAAGGAATCATTTCAACTGTATCATCTCATATTGTGCTCATCCTTCACAACGAGTTGCCCATGTATTGCACTGCCTCGAATAAGTAACGCTTCACTAATAGAGAAGACTATTGTTACTTATTCTCAGTGGGCACCACCACCCAGACGGCACCGTTTGATACATGGTTTGTTTTGTTTGTTTCGGGATTTATTAGGCTCATCGGCAACTACATTGATACATGGTATGGGTTAATGATTTCTGTTATCCTCATACTATCCCTATGAGACTTAGGAAAGCAAAAAAGATGTAGGAAGGTGATAGTAGAAGAAATGCCGTCGAAGGAAAAAAGGGACAGTTACTCCTTCAACTCACACCACTCAAAAACTCCTTGAATAGGCAACGCTTCCCCAGTAGAGAAGATTGTTGTTATCCATTCTCGGAAACTCCGTGGCCATCAGGTTCCAGCCCACATATGGCACCGATTCGAACTTATTGGCTCCTCATCAGTGGGTGGTCAGGCACCCTGGTATTGCAAACATGACAACCCAGTTGTGAAGATAATCCATAATATGAGAGATGCCAAAAGGAGTATGTGATAATGTTCAAGTAAGACTAAATGAGCTAGGCAGAATATTTTTAAGAGTTATATTTATCTAGATAATACCAGCTTAAAAAAACCTAGAGAAAACTCTTAAAGGAAAACTACGATAGTAGTGGCCAACAAGACTTGAAACAGTGCCATCTGGGTGGTGGCGCCCAAGTAACAATATTAGTGATTCGAGGCAATGCAATAGCTTGTAACTCGTTATGAATGATAAGCACAATATGACATACAATTGAAATGATGCCCTTTACACTACTATCGTAGTTTTCCTTTAAGAGTTATCTATGGTGCTTTTACACCGATATTATATAGATAAAATATAAAACGTTACAAATGGAATGTGCAGAGCGTGGTCACGTTGATTAAAAATAGATAACCTTCTCGACGATGTGCGAATGCTAAAGCAACACAGTGTAAAAGTAGGTGATTTTTGTAGTTGAGTGCCAGCGTTTGTCATGAGGTGACACTACAGACTCCATAATTGGGTGTAGCCGCACGCCTCTAGTGCGGTTAAAACTCTACGACAACCAGATATGTTCAGTGATTCAACCACAGTCGTTGATGGTAGTGGTGGGATTGATCAACCACCTCGGTATCACGTCTGGGATTGAGGTCGTGTTGCATCGACCAATAATGCTCTGGAACTGCAGCGTGTGCAGAGTCAGCTAATCGAATGGTCCTTTCATGTTCAGAGAACAAATGGGATGTCTAGTAAGCTTCTACGCTGGATCGTAGGCTAGCTAAAAGCTCTGAGACAGGGCGTTTGTCATAAATACTGTAGTCAGTATTCCTCCGAATGAACCAATACAACAAATAGGATACCTCATGTTTTGATATTGGGTACCCTCCTATTTCTAATTTTCATAAATGATACTGAAAACGGTATCCATGACAGGTATAAAACTTTGCAGATTTTAAGGTAGAAAAGAAAAACCCAGGCCAGGCCAGGCTAGGTCTGGCCTGGGGTTGTTCTTTGTTCTTTGGTTTTTCTTTGAGTTGTTTTCAAAAAACGAACGAATTGCTTGCGTGCATTGGTCCTAAAATGACATTTAGGGAAGATAAATTCTGGTATCAGGCATAAGCCAGGAACTTCGATAGTAAACAAGAATAGAATAAAATACAATAGAAATGAATAGGTGTTACGATGCAATCTGATAAGAAATTATCCTCTAGCATAAATAAACAAGCAGCTAAGATCATAGGCAGATGGTGTCCTGTCAGTATAGTATTTATAGAGTGATAAATACAGGTCTGTGACCGTATTTATATAAGTTATATAAAAGTCTATGACCGCACCTAGAAAAAAAAAATATTCTGAAGAGGGTTCAAAGAAGAGTACAAATTAACATAGTGTGCATAGTGTGCATAGTGTTAGGGTCGGGCGCCACCTGTGGTTTCCCACATCTGCGCCTTATGTACACTGTGAAGAAATACAGAACACTGTAAATGCCAGAAAAAGTGTAGTGTGTTGAATGTGTAGTTTTGTGTTGGGTTCTGTTGTGTGTCCTGGCATTTGGCCGCAGGGCCCCTGGTGGAACCCCACGTGGCCCGCACACACCACTAGGAGGTAGCCAGGCTGCCCATTATTCTCTGGCAGGTCTCCGTCAGGGTCGCCTGAGCTTTCTGAACGGAGACCAATAAAAAAAAATAATAATAATAAAAAATAAATAAATAATAAAAAAATAAATAAAATTTTAAATAAAATAAATAAAATTTAAAATAAAATAAAATAAAATAATAAAAAATAAAATAAAATAATAAAAAATAAAATAATAAATAAATAAATAAAAAAATAAAAATAATAAAATAATAAAAAATAATAAAAATAATAATAAAATAAAATAAATAAAATAAAATAAGTAAATAAATAATAAAAATAAATAAAAAATAAGGTAGAGTGCGGCAATACAGGGTGTATGGAAGAAGATGGGGGATGAAAGTAAGAGTAAGGGGATGTAGGTAAGGGCATCCTGTAAATTGACAGTGGAGCATATGCCCCACCAGGAGAAAAGGGGAGGGGATAACTCCAGAAGGGTAGAAAAACCACTCAGCGAGAGTGCTGAGTGTGACTTATATTTTGCGGTGGAGCCTACCAAAACATATGGAAAGTTAGCAGGTAATCCTACTTTGGATGTTCCAGGGTTAGCAAGTCGATGCTGGTAAAACAGTCAAGTACAGATTTTTTATTTCAAGTTTGAGTAAGTCCTTTACAGGTTTCTATCCCTGGCTTGAGTTGGTTGTAGAGTCCTGCGCCTAGAAAAGAGGTTCTGTGCGTACTCAGTTAATGATTTATAATATTGTTCTTCAGAAATTAGCAGGTGCTCCTGTCCTTGAGGTATGTGTTGTAGCCTGGTGTACAGTGTTCCTCGAAGATCGTTATAAATTGGGCAGTTATAAAGAAGATGGTCCCAATCTTCAATTTCTCCACATGTACAGTAGGGGTTATTGATGATTCCCAAGGTAGTCAACTTATGATTTATAGAACCGTGCCCAGTTATAATATATGTACAGTAGAGACCAGGAGAGAACCAAGGCAGCGACTTTGGATAAACTAGTTTGACATCCGGGATGAATTTCTTAGTTATCAGGCCCTTGTCCGTCTCCTCCCATCTTGTCTGCCAGATTTGTAGTAGCATGGCAGCTAGTTTTTTCTTTTCTTGCTTGCAGTCAGTGCGGGTGTCGATGGTATGTCCAAAGATGGTAGCTGGGATTCCCCGCGACAGGCAGGAGTGCAATCCTCGACGGATAACCTCCAAGTCAAGGGGGAGGACACCTGCAAGAACCTGTAGGGCCGGAGAACTTACTGTGCAACAGGCCCTGGTAATGGCAAGCAGTATACTTCGCTGAATTGTTTCCAGTTTGCATTTATTGCGAACAATTATTGCTCTATGGTACCAAATCCCGGATCCGTATGTAATAACAGGGAGGAATATAGCGTTATACAGGAGTTTGAGTGTTCTCCGGTTCAGATCCCAGTCACACCTGCTTACTCGGACGATTAAGGCTGCATAATTTCTGATTTTTATTTGAAGGTATGAGAGGTGCGGGAAGAAGGAGAGCTTTGAATCCAGGATGATACCCAGATGTTTTAGGGAGGTTACCAGCTTGATGGTTTTTCCTTGTACCTTGATCTGAGGTGGCCTTGATATTTGTAGGGTGCCTTTGAGAAGTATGGATTGTGTCTTCTGTGGAGAAATCCGGAGCTTGTGTAGAGTTGCTCAGTCCTGTAAAATCTGTAGTGCTTGATTTCCACCGGCCTCCAGAGCTGCTCTGGTGTCCGCTGCGATGGAGATGGTAATATCATCTGCGAATGCTTGGATAGTAAAAGGGCTCAGATCCAGACCAAGTAACTCATCAAGGACGATGTTCCAGAGGAACGGGCCGAGGACCGAACCCTGTGGGCAGCCTCTGTAGATAGATTTGGTGAGCTTCTGGTATGGTGAGGAGATGGTGATCTTCCTGTTGGAAAGGTAACTTTCTATACACCTGTATAAGTTGGCTGGTATGCGTGCCAATCTTAGCCTGCGAAGAATGCTTGGCCACCAGAGCATGTCAAAGGCCCCGGCAAAGTCAATGGTTATGAGGAGAAAGTACTTGTAATTAGTGTTGGGTGCAGCTTGGGTTATTTGGTTGAGAGCATCCCCTGTGCAGCGTCCTGGACAAAATCCATACTGTGAATTGGATTGTAGGCCAGCTTCTGTGTAGTGTGTTAGGAGTCTGGTATGGAGGAGGCGTTCAAGAAGTTTGCTCAATGTGGACAAGAGGGCAATGGGTCGGTATGAGTTAGGCTGTTCTGGAGGCTTCGATGGATTTTTCAGTATTAACTTTAATTCAGCTATTTTCCAGCTTTCTGGGAAGGATCCCTGAGTTAGGCATTTATTGAACAGGTTAAGCAGAAATTGGGGATTTACCTGGGCGACCTTTTTTAGTATTTCTGGTTCAATGCGATCTAGTCCTGGGGATTTTTCATCCTTCATTTTGCCAAGGGCTTGCTGCAGTTCTTCGGTGTTAAATTCTTCCTCCACAGAGTCAATGTGGTAATTGTCATTATCTAGACAAATTTGCTGCTGTTGTGTTGTGAGATGATCGGCGTCGCTGATAAAGAGAGTATCCAAGATATTCATCATGGATTGCTCGCATGACGTTGTCATGATTCCTTGTGGTGTTATTGTGGAATGGACTACTTCTCCTCTTGGCAATTTGTTGGTAGTAACTCGGTACACCACTCCCCAAGGGTCCGAGTTACCAGTGGTGGTCACCAGCCGCTCCCATGTAGTTCTTTTTCGCTGCCTGATCATGGAAGTGTATTGGTTCCTGGTCGTCTTGTAGTCTTCACGAGGGGGTTCCACATCAGTAGCTGGCCAAGAGGTGCGAGCTCTCTGAAAAGCTTTCCTCTTGTTATGAACAGTCCAGCGTAGACGTTAGAGTTCCTGAGACCACCATGGTACAGCACTTGGAAGAGGTTTTTTCTTGGGCATCGATTGATTGCAGGAGAGGGTGATGATGTTAGTTACAAGCTTTTGATGCTGCTCGGGATTCAAGGAGAATATTATCAGAAGGGTGATCCATGATTGTTGACTGGAGAGAAGTGGTGAACAGCTCCCAACTGGCTTTGCTAATGGCATAGCTGTTGATATCGTAGTGCGGAGTAGGAGTTGATTCTATATTTCTTGTGAGGCTGTATGTAATTGCTCTATGGTCGGAGGTGATCCAGGCTTCATTTACCTGCCACCCCGACACCTTACTTGAGATTGATCTTGTAGCAATTGTTATGTCTATTGTAGACTCCCACATAGTACTGGAGAATGTTGGGAGGTTATTGGGCCTGTTTATTATATTAACTGGTGAGGTGGCTAGAAAGTATTCCAAAAGCCGCCCCTTATGGCAACCAGGTCGGTCAGCTGTGAGGCTGTGCCAAGCAGGAGAACGGCAGTTAACATCTGCCCCTAGGATGATTTTAGCGTTAGGTAGAGTAGTGGTAACAGTTCTTAGGTAGTCAATAGCTGGGCCGATGTTTTGACTGGGTCTACAATAGAGTGATATTAAATAGAAGGCACCTAAGGGGCCAATTACATGGGCACACACTGCCCAACCTGTGCAGAGAGAAGAGATTTTGGTGACCATTATGTTCGGGTTCCGGATGACTATGGCAACCCAGGGAGTATCTTCATCTGCTTGAATTATTTTATATGTGAGAGGATAGCCTCTAACTTTTTTGGAGTGGGTGTATGGTTCTTGCAGTAGTAAAGATTTATTTATTTATTTATTTATTTAATATATCAATGTTTTCTTCATCTGCCTTTTTTCTTATTTCCGCTGCTACTGCACGTGCTCGCTGAGCATTAAGTTGTATAAATTTAATAACACTGTTATTGAATGGCTTAGGCCTCACTACCATAGTCGGTCTTCAGTTGTTGGTTTCGCTTTGCCTTAATGTAAATAGGACATTTGTTGTCTCTGATTGAATGGGATGCATCCAGTTTTACTGCTTTGCAGTTTGCGCACGTCGGAGCAGATGATTTGTTTGGGCGACTGCTATAATGATGCCCTTTTTGGGAACAATGCCCACAGGTAGGATCCGTCTGTGTGCATGTGTGGGTGGTGTGCCCAAAACGACAGCATCTGAAGCATTTAGAAACAGCCACATGTTCCTTGAAGCGGTGGCTGCTCCAACCAATAAAGATCCTGTCTTGAAGTTTTAGCTGGTTCCATGCTTGTGGAGAGAGATCCACTACTCAATTGCAAAGGTTGGGAGACTTTAACTTGGTGCAGTATTTTGGTTTTATGCGCTCCTTGTCTCTTTTTTCTTGGGTCGAGTCTCGAATGTTCCTATGTAAAATTTCGTCAGCGATGCTGTCTGGAGTAATTTCCCTGTCCAAGTCAAAAATAAGAATTGATGGACCTTTCTTCTTGGGGTATTCTGCTGTTAGACCGAGGGAACTAATTCTAGGATTAGAAATTATTGCCTGGGCCTCTTGTTTTGTTGCAGTCTCAATTATGACACCAGTGTTTCTAGTTTTCCTGATGGATTTTATTTTAGTTGTTTTTAAGTCGTGAGCAAGCTGCTGAACCACAAGAGTTTTAACTGATTCGCTCGAGTCTAGCGATGAGTTGTTTTTAGTTTTCAATAGGACAAGGTGAGGTTCTTTGAGAAGCGTTTTCTTTTGATGATGATCCGTTAGTTTGTTGGTGGTAGTTGTATCCGGTGGATTCGTCCTCAGCGCTTGGGCGTATGTAAGGGGTGCTGTAGTATTTTCATTCACCCTTTTATCTAGGAAGGCGTCAAGTTTCACTTTGGTTCTCTCGTGTTCCACGTTCAAATTTGATAGCACATGCTCCATTTTCGACCACACACGGATAATTTCTCCTCTAACTGCAGCAGTGATTCGATTATCCTTTTGGAGCATGATATCCTCCAGGTCCAGGCGCAATTACAGTACCTGGTCCGTGATGGTTCCGTTTGGTAGTTGGGTAGTAGTTTGGTAGTCATTGTTGGTTGTAATTGTCTCTTCATTTTGGCCCATTCCTGAGTTTTGAACAACTTAAAAGGTATGGGCTGCACTTTGGCAACCAGACATGTAAGATGAGATCTGATTAAAGTATTAAAGGCGCTGAAAGAGTTTAAAAATTGAATGAGGAAAGTGTGTTTCTCCCTCTTAGGTGAAACAAGAACCAAAAGACACAAGTATAAAATCTCAGGAAATAACAGAAAACTGAATCTCATGAATCCCGTTCTCCTATTGGTTAAAATAAATGTTTTTTTTTTTTTTTTTTTTGTCGATTTCTTGTATGCTGGCCGAAAAACCAGTTTCAAGAGAAAGAGCCATGGTACCATCGTCTGAGACAGACTAGTCGGTCACGTTGTGAACAATACACATAGAAATTCCTCCCATTATTGACGAATGTCAATCGAACTCAGGTCTTTTACACCTATGGTGGGAAGGACGGCGATTTTACCAACTATGCAACCCGGGAGAGCATATTACTCAGTACCGTGCATGGGATGAAGATTGAGAAGACAGAAGAAGATAGTTATTGACTTTAGACTTGAATTTCTGCAGATTGTAAATACAAGTGAAGTTTGTTCCAGAAAATGGAAGTTGAAGGGATAAATGAGGAAGAATAGCTGGTTCTATAAGTTTGAACTTCGATCGTAAATGGATGCTGACTGGTCGGGACACGTGCTCGGACGAGTTTGTAAAAGAGAGAGCGGGAGTTATAGAAATCAATTCAGAAGAACAGTGACCACGGAAGTATTTATAGAAAAGGCATGCAGCAGAAACAAAACTTCCGAGACAGAGTGGTAGCCTTTGTTATAGATGTGTCATTAATTAACCTAACTGCCCTCCTTTCTAGAAGCCTGAGAGAGAGAGAGGTTTTAAGGGCACCGCCTCAGATGTGAGAACAATATTCAGTGGTAGTGGGTAGATTTGCAATTTGCACAAAGTGGCAACTGTGTGGAAGAAAGGTAACGCCGAGAATGAAAAATGAAAACCCAGTTCTTTTAGATGCAGAGGAAGCAACATTTGTGATGGTTCCTCTTTTTTTTTACTTTTTATTATGACAAAACAGATTAAAAGTCAATGTAATCCTTAGGAGTTATGTGATCATGTTTACAATACGAGTGTCATCAAAGAAAAACATAGGACCAGGCGAAACCTTTTTGCGAGATATACGACAGGACGGAGTTTTTGAAGGATTGAAATCAACTAACTTATCTTTGCCCCACTGGAGAATTACCTGGAAATCAGCATTTAGGGAATTAATAGTGGATATTCGACAAGTTGAAGTTGTTTGTGCAGGACATGAAACTGGAAGACTGAATGCAATGTGTTGTCATCAGCAAAACTGTGGATAGGATTTTCATTCAATGGGAGAACATCATTAACATACAAGAGAGAAAACAGTGTAAGAAAGAACTGAACCTTGCGGAACATCAACATTAGTGGAGAAGTTAGAAGACAGATCTGGCTACTATCAACCGCAGTCAGATAAGAGACAAAACTGGACACCCAACTGCATAAAACAGTTGGAAAACCAACCAAAACAAAACTATTATATCAGGCCACCCAAGTATTTAAATCATATGCCGTGATGTGTCTTATGTCTGTTAATTGAGTGTGTTCTATAGTCGATTTGTCTGTTTTGCTGGACGAAAAACCCCAGATTCTTGGGGAAAAACCTTACTACCTACGCCTGAGACCGACTAACTCAGCCACGAAGTGAAAAAAGCAGATTGAAGTTCCTCGCATCATCGACGGGATTCGAACTGCGGCCTTTTCTACCCGGTGTGGGGAGGACGGTGACGATACCATTGTGGTAGCCGGGCAGACATAATTGGAAAACCATAAGATGGAAGCTTATTTAGGAGACCATTATGCCAAACACGATAAAAAACATTTGAAATGTTAAAGACAACTGCTTGAGTTTCGCCAAACTTTTCATTGAATTTTTTCATAGATGGGTAAGATAATCCAGTATACCACCAGTGAATCAATACTGATGGAATCCATATTGGCGATCATTGATCAGATGGAAGGTTTCTAGGTAGTTTAGGAGTTGGCGGTTAATAGTTGGCGGCTTCCATTATTTTGGAAAAAGTAGAAGTAATTGGGGCGATAATTGGATGGAAGGGATTTGTCACCCTTTATAGAAAATGGCTTGATATGAGCAAATTTCCGTGCAGAAGGGAAAACACACGTGGAATAAGAAAGTGTAAAAAGGCGACGCAGAATAGGAGTAGCTCAGGATTTAAAAACAAGTGGAAAAATACCATCAGGACCTGGAGCTTTCCTGCTATCAAGACTTCAAATTCTTCTGACATCCTTTGGACGGAAGATCAGGGGAGATATTGAATGACGTGTACTGAAAATGTTAGGCGGGGATTTATATGCTTATTCCAAGAGAGATTAGAAGCGATATTTGTGATATGCTTATTCCAAGAGAGATTAAAAGTCAGGGTAATTCCAAATAGAGATGAGAAATCTGACGAATAGAAATTCGTCCACAGTTGGGTAACATAAGCCAAAATATTACCAGTGGATCGACACTGACGGAATTCATATTGGTGATTATTAATCAGATGGAATATTTCAAGAGAGTTTACAAGTTGGGGATTAATGGATCTCTTCATTACGTTGGAAAGAGTAGAAATCAAATTGGACGGGAGGAGTTTGTCACCCTTTTTTAAGAACTGGCAAAATATGAACAAATTTCCAAACAAAAGGAAGCACATCAGTGGAGTAAGAAAATAGGAAGGGTGACACAGAACAAAAGTAAACTCAGAATCACAGGTTTTGAGAACAAGGAGAGAAATGCCATCAGATCCTGGAGCTTGCTTGGCATCAAGTTCGTTCAAAATTGTTCTGGCTTCCTTTTCACGGAAGACTACAATAGGCATTGAGTGGAGTGAAAAGGGAATGATAGAAAGTTGTTTACGTAGATAGTCAATACAATACATTAGGACAATATACAAAGGGTACTAGGAAAGTTTTGCAATGTGACGCAACAATGAATCACAGGAAGCTGCTTGTTGCTGCATGTTGAGACATGTTCATACGTGCATAGTAGCCGCCGCGCCAAGTCGATGGGCTCAGTTATTCATTAGTAGTGAGAGTGTAAAGTGCTTGCGATGGCAACGTGGTCATGAAATAAGATAAGGACAGTTTTGCGGTATAATTTCGTGCGTGGTTTAACCATAGACCAGTGCTTAGAAGAAATGACTCTTGCACTAGATGATGATTGTCCACATCGTACAACGATATTCAGGTGGTATAGAGAATTCCAAAGGGGAAATTTCACTCTGGAGGATTCTGAGAGGCCGGGAAGGCCACGAACGTCAGTTACGGAGGAAAACGTTACTGCTGTGAGGAAAATGCTTGACGAAAACAGGCGAGTGACTTACCAACAGATAGAGGATACTTTGGGCCTAAATGCACCAGCAATTCGTTCGATTCTGCAAGATCATTTGCACGTGAAGAAACTTTGTTCTCTCTGGGTGCCGCATCAACTGACTGAAGAGCAGATGACACGACGTGTGACTTGGTGCCGGGAGATGTTAAAAAAGTTTGATAAGGGACAATCTCGGTATGTGAACAACATCGTGACAGGTGACGAGACTTGGCTGTACTATTACGATCTGCCGACCAAGGCTCAAAACAAAGTTTGGGTCTTTGATCATGACGACACACCCGTAATTGTCAGAAAATCCCGATCTGTAAAGAAGAAAATGATAGCTGTATTTTTCAAATCGAGTGGAATTGTGGAACGTGTCGTTTTGGACACGCAGAAGACAGTCACAGCTAAGTGGTATACTGAACAATGCCTGCCTAAAGTCATTGGATCTATGAAGAACCTGCGGCCAAAGTCAAGAATGGACACCTGGTACCTCCATCACGATAATGCTCCAGCTCACTGCGCCAAAGCCTGCACCGAATATTTGACCACGACAGGACTGAAACTTCTCGAGCACCCTCCCTACAGTCCAGACCTTGCTCCCTGCGACTTTGCACTGTTCCCGCATGTGAAAATGAAGCTAAAAGGGAGGCGGTTTTCCAGTGATGAGGACCTTCTACGGGCTTGGGACAACGAGTGTGCTTTACTCCCTAGTGAAACTTGGCAGAACTGGTTTAAAGATTGGTTTCGGAGGATGGAGAGGTGTATTGAATGTAGAGGAAATTACTTTGAAAAAAATAAATAAACAAAGCTGTATTGCAAAACTTTCCTAGTACCCTTTGTATTAGAAGAAATACGATACAATTATTTAATATATTAGAAGAAATACGATACAATTAATTAATATATTAAAAGAAATGCGATACAATACATTAGATGAAAAGTAAGATGCTAGTAAGTCAGCTTTATATTTAGCTGAAGAGCCGATAGAACTATGGGGTTTTATAAGAAGAGGAAGTACCCGTGGGCAAAAGTTGCGGCCAACAGCTTTGGCAAGAGACCAGAATGTTCAACTACAGTTTCGACAAGAAGCAACTCATTAATAACTGCTTTACAGTTATTAATGAGTCTAAAGCTTGTTGCAAGCTTTATTATAGGCTTGTATCTATAATATATAGATCAAGTAGAGGTTTCGATACGAACCAACTGCGATAGGCAACATTCTTTTTCTTGAACAGCCTTTAGCACACTTATTGAAAAATCAAGGTTATTTTAAAGCTTAAGGTGGAGTGTTATATAAAGGATTTCATACGTACCAGAATAATTTCACTAACACAATCTGAGCAAAAACACTGACATTAGAAAATTTAAAACTGTAATCCAACCACTGAAACGACGAACAAAAATCGTACAGATCATTGCATTTTGCATTCTTGTAATGCCAAACAACACGAAATAATAGTCACGAGAGAAATGCTCCATTTGAGAAGGGACTATCGCCAAGTTATGATCTGAGGTGACTAGAGGACTACTCACATCTACCGTGTACTTTAAAGGACTGTTAGTGATCAAAAGGATCAAGAGTACTGGATGAGTTGTTAGGATTATCCACTATTCTGGTAGGTATATGAACAATCTGTGCGATATCATTAGTAATTGCATAAGCTTCAGCATCTCGATCAACTGGGTCCGTGTGACTAGAAAACTAAAGCCAGCTGCAGTTGCGAACATTAAAATTGGCAAGGAATATTACCTCGCTCTTCTGAAAGTTGGACTGGAGAAAGTCGAATTTCAAAGAAAGGAAGTCAAAAGTTCGAAGTGATTAGCTGAATTGGAAGAACAATTGTGAGAGCAAGTGAAATTGATAGAATGGTATTGAGAGATTTTAAGACAAAAGAAATAAGCCATACAGTGAATAATTAGGACAACTGAAATGAGCAGTGTTTGAGACACATGATAATTGGTATGCTGTCATAAAAGAGTTATTGGGACTTAGCAGACTGCAAGTTGAAATGGACATCATTGAGATTGGAACCAAGAAAGCATTGGAACCAAGAAAGTCATCCTTCAAACGATCGCGACCTAATTCCCCTTCGAAAGTGTCATTAACGGTCAATGATCCAACTTCTCACCAAGATAGTTCTGTAAATAGATTGGTAGCCCAGGGGCCGGTCCCACTCAAGAAACGTCACCAGCATACCCCAACAAAGCCAAACCAGTCAACCAATCCAACGTATTGGAGAAAATATACAATATAACATCAATCCAAACAAAATCGAAAATCTTCATATCGAGACTTGGACCATCCACAACCGATGCAAATATATCTAAATTCTTTGAGGAACAAATAGGGATCAAGGTGGTTGTGAGACCTGTGAAAACAAGATATCCCTCCTATTCTTCATTCACAGTTACTTGTGAAAAAACAGGATGAACTAAAAGTGCTAGATACCAGCACCTGGCCGCCAGGAACTCTAGTAAAAATGTACAAAGAACGGACATCTTCCGTATCCTACCGCACAAGATCGACAATAACACAGGGATAGCAACCAACGTCAGCCTCATGCCAACCTGTCTCAATAACTCCCTTTAAATGCTTCTACCAAAATGTACGCAGTATCAGCAATAAACTACACCCCCTACAAACCATCATGTTACTAGCTGAATATCAGTTCATCTGCTTGACTGAAATCTGGTTATCTCACGGAAGGCAACTGGATGTCATAGGTCAGCCTCTTGATTAGCTCAGCCTCCATAATTCCAGGGATAGTAGACGCGGTGGAGGTGTTGCGTTACTGTACTCATCCAGTATCAAGCAGTCCAGATTTCAGGTGACCAAATCAGATAAATTCGAAGCCCTATGTGCCACATTAAGAAAGGATGCCATACAACTCCAAATTTGTCTTGTATATCTACCCCCTGACCACACAGAAGATTCACGAAGTGAACTGATAGCATGGATAGCAGCCAAGCTAGCCCCCAATATCCCCTCCTTCATAATAGGCGATTTCAACATGCCTACGCCTAGACATGGGCCACTGAGGATCTCATATCAGCCATTGGCACATTTGGCTTATTTCACCAAACCACACCTACCAGGGGAAACCAGATGCTGGATCTATTATTCCACAATCTCCCACACCTAAGTCTGACCACTGAACACCACAGCTTCCCCTCTGATCACTCTCCCATCACGTTTGAGTTCAACGTCACTGTAAACTCAAACGCTGATAAAGCTCTCAGGAACGAGAAGATTACCAAAACAGTATTCTCCATTAAATATTTAAACCCAGAGATCATCCTTGCACGTCTCACAGAAATAAACTGGAAGGATCTACAGCAAGGATCAATAGACATTGCTATATCTAACCTGGTTAACCAGCTACTTGAAGTTGCCTCCCAAGGGGCTTCCAAACAATTAAAACTCTATTAGATCCAATACATGGTTCAATGCCGAAGTCCAAGTAGCATTCAAGAGGAAGCAAAAAGCATTAAGAATATGGAAAAAGTACCATAACTCAGCTGACTACCAGATGTACAAGAAAGAGCGGGCAAACTTCCTCAAATGTAAACGAAATGCAATCCGGCAGCTGGCACTCCACAGAATAAACCGCTCGAAACATATTACATCCAAATGCAACAAAGATTTCCATATCGATGAGAAGGTATTTCAGGAATGGGTGACTCTGACTTTCAACGAGTTGCCATTAGACCCAAAAACCCCAAACCTAAGTGCATCATGCACTCCAGACAGCCCCTTTCAACTATAACGGTAACAAAACAACACCTTATAAATACCATCAATAGACT
Organism: Mastigoproctus giganteus; assembly: GCF_048544385.1. Lineage (NCBI taxonomy): Eukaryota > Metazoa > Arthropoda > Arachnida > Uropygi > Thelyphonidae > Mastigoproctus > Mastigoproctus giganteus. Next base: position 131,599,455 of record NC_143577.1, on the reverse strand, counting down.
TCCTAATAAATGTACAATTGGTCCTGACGGCTTCCCTCTATTCATGGTTAAAGTGTGTAGTGCCTTCATTGTGGAGCATCTTCTTGTAATCTTTAATCGCATATTGAAGTCCGGATCAATCCCGACAATGTGGAATCACTACAGGGTACAACCCATACCCAAAAGAAGAAACCCAAAGGAACCTAAGGACTTGAGACCGATCTCAGTGAGTTGCTCTCTATTAAAAGTGTTTGAGAAAGCTATCTTATCAGCACTGATGGACCAATGCTTCTCTCATAGACCGAAACATCTGCATACCATGATCCCCAAAAGATCTACATATACAAACCTACTGGATACCCTATTTAAAATTCAAACTGCTCTCAACAGTAAATCTCAGCTGGACGTCATCTTCCTGGATATTTCATTTGCTTATTTGATAAGCTCCCAATTCCCGTTCTCATCTACATTCTGGAAAAGTACTTTGGCATTACTGGAAGCCTGCTAAAAACCATCAACCGCATCCTTACACCAAGACAACTCATCATCAGCTATAAATCCTTCCAACAGGAGTGCATTATAACGAGAGGAGAACCACAGGGAGGTGTCCTGTCCTGTGTACTGTTCGCCGCTGCCCTTGAACCCTTCCTCGCAAGGTATACCGATTTCTCATCGTATGCAGACCACCTCAAATTATACATAACGTCTAAAGAAGGTGAACAAACTCACCTGACTAATCAGCGAGTCTCCGTCCTGATCGACAGCCTTGTAGCATATCTACTGCAAATAGGTCTGGGAATAAATGCATCAAAATCAGCTCAACTTACCTTTACAAAAAAGAGAATAAAAAATGACATCACAGCCTATCACAACGGAGTGCAGATAAGGAAAGTGAAGTCGCAAACCGACCTCGGCTTGACTTGGGACGAGGGCCTCACTTTTCAGAACCATTTCTCGACCATGAAAACTAAGACTTTCTCGGCGATGTGGGCAATTCGACAAGAGCTGAGGGGGTTACTACGCGTCGATGTAGTCGGTGGATACGTCCAACGGTGCCTACAACCTATCGCACTGTATGCATCACCAATCTGGTCTTCTGCCCCGACGTCGTATATAAATAGATTCCTCGCAGTCGAGTACTGGGTAATGCGATGGATGAACAGGGTCACGGGCAATGCTTTCACCATCTCCAGGGCTGTTTTATATACCAACCTAAATATTACTCCCTGGAGAGTTCACATTGCATCCAGGAATATTCTTCTTCTTTCTCAGATGCTTACCGGTGTGACTGACGCCCCAGTCTTCGAGGACGTATCTCTACTCCACGTGCTGGACGCAGTAATGACAGTCCCTATCTACCGTTGCATTCTATACTGTGCAACCTGTGCTGTCTGAAGAATTTCTTCCCAAATAACACAGTGAACCTTTTCAATTCATTGACAATAGACCCTGTGAAATACTCCGAAATAAGCAGTACAGAGGAAGAGCATCTCAGAAGCGCACAGCTTACTCCAACTATAATCTTGACAAAGAGTGAATTTGTAAACAATATTGTAAATATACGCACTTGTGTAAATATTGTACATAATTGTATTCGTGCATTTTTGTACACTCTTCTTATATTGTAAATACTGTAAATAATTGTAATTTTTGCTTTAAGCAAAAACACTTGCTATTTTTAATAAACGGATTTAATAATAATAATAATACCTGTGAAATGAATGAGGAAGTTTTTCGGAGGTTTAGAAACCTCCGAAAAACTTCGCAATTGTTTATTTTGTTAATTTCAATATTCATGATCTATTGGGTGCTAAAGAAAAGGTAGAGGGGAGGACACGTTGTATGTTTTAATGAAATTTTTGGCTACGGCATAGACAGCCGAGTATAACCAGCTCCTTTATATTACCTGGCTTCGATAATGCCACTTCACCCCCCCCCATGTAAACACTACTCGGCGCCTCCGTAGCCAGGAGCAACAGCCCGTAGCACACGCTTCTTGATTAGACCGGGGTTCGAGCCCGTCACCACCAAATACGGAGGATGCGGAAAGGTCAGGGAATGACCACCGCATATCCCCAGAGCAATATGGTCTTAGTTGCTAATGCTCCTAAAAACCAAACAACATTCCTCTAGTCACTATTTTTTGTGACGCATTCCTCCTTTCATCTGGAACTTGTGCACCTCCTTGCGATGCACCTTTAATGACCTAGACATCTTCTTTAAATGATGTGATTTGGTTGTGAACATACACATATGCTTATGTATTGTATTATTTTATCTTATTTTGCTATATTAAATATATTATACACTGAGTAATCACTGAATTTGACCACCCCTATGAAAACTGAATGCAACCCGTTGACCACGTGAGGTACCAGAGTGCGGAGTAAGTTGGCCTACGGAGCATAGATAAGGTGTCAGGTTCAGTAAGTAGTAAAATTCCGAGCGTCATGGGTAAAAGGAAGGATCTGTCGGACTTTGATAAAGGACAGATTGTGGGTGCTCGACGAGCTGGTGCCTCGATTTCCCAAACAGCTGAACTGATAGGGTGTTCGAGAGCCGCCGTAGTTAAAGGGTACCAGGACTGGTGTCAAAATGGTCAAAGAACAACCGACGGCAAAACTGCAAAGGTCAGAGAAAGGTTGATGTTTGAGGTGAGCGCCGGGTCCGACGACTCGTACAGGCAAACAGGCGCAGCACTGTTGAAGAGTTGACTACCCAATACAACATGGGGCAACTCGGAACAATATCTGGCATGACCAGGCGTTGCACGCTCGCACGTGTGGGCAATTCCATACGTACGACTCCTACGGCATCCTCTCCTAACCAAGGTTCATCGGCGTAAAAGACTCGCCTGGTGCAAACAGAATGCAAGTTGGACGTTAGAAGACTGGAAGAAGGTGTGCTGGTCGGATGAGTCACGTTATTTACTCCACACCGTGAATGGTCGTGTACGGATTTGGCGTCAACAACATGAGGCTCTTGATCCATCATGCATGGTATCAAAAGTGCAGGCCGGTGGAAGCGGTTGTATGGTGTGGAGCATGTTTCACTGGCAGGAACTTGGACCCCTGGTGCATGTGGAACAACGTATCACTGGAATCCGCTATCGTCAACTGGTTGCTGACTGTGTACACTCCGCTGTGTTACATTTTTTTTCCCCGAATGGCGATGGTGTCTTCCAAGATGCACCGAGCCGTCGGGCACTTGTTGTGCAGGAATGGTTTGAGGAACACAGTTCTTACTCCCAGCATATCGATTGACCTCTGAACTCCCTCGATATCAATCCCATAGAGTACTATGGAAAAGCATATCAGGCGTCTGGATACACCAATCATTGCATTGCTGACCGCATTACACACAGCTTGGTTAGCCATACCGCCGGAATGCTTCCGAGATCTTGTTGAATCAATGCCACGTCGGGTAGCTGCTGTACTGAGGGCAAAAGAAGGACCTACGAAGTATTGGGTTGGTGACTATAATTCAATGATCACTCAGCGTATAAAGTATTTGTACAGTAAAACTGCTTTATGGGGTTGCTGGAACTTTGCTCCCGCAACCCCCATAACTTTTCCACCCCATTTATTTTCGATCATCAACCCCCGTGTGCAGACTAAACATGGGTTTTGCCACTTCAAGCTTCCAATAAGCACATGGTGGTGTACAAGATATAGCAATTTGAGAATTATACCAAAGGTTACTTAGAGTCACATCACGGTGAAGGTGCATACAGAGGAGTTGGTCTTCACCGAAATTCGGTCCACTTGACTCAAGTGTCATCCTGTATCATTGAGTGGACATAGTGTTGAGGATAAGGCGCCTCCGGTGATTTCCCACAACTGCACCATCAGTACTCTTGTGGAGAAAAGCAGGACTCTGTAAATGGCAAAAGTGCGTGGTTTGTGTAATATAGCGTACTGTTCTGTTGTTTATCTGGCTACTTGGCCGCAGAACCCTTGGTGATATCGTCCATGTTACCCAATTCATCACAACGGGGAAAGTAAGCCAGGCAGTAGAGTGATAAAGTTTTGTGGCAACCTCTGCCGCGGTCGTCTAAACCTCCTGGACAGAGGCCAAAAATAAAATAAAATATTTGAATCGAGAGCAGGGATATAGAGCAAGAAGGGAATAAAACTGGGGGAAAATGTAGCTGTTGTAGAGTTCAGTGTTATAAATGTTAAAAATGTTATAAAAAATTTTAAAAAATGTTATAAAAAATTTTTAAAAATGTTATAAAAAAAAAAAAAAGCCGCCCGAGTTCAGTGGAGCAAAGTTGCTGAACCAAGCGAAAAGAGGTGGGGAAACAAGCCGTAGCAATGGGAGGGAAGTCACACGACTAGGGAGCCTGTGGTGGTCGCCAGAGGCGAAGCGGTGGTCTAAACCCACGGAATTCCTACCCCAAAGCACATCCTACCCCAAAAGAGTTTGCATGCGAGACAGTGTGGTGAGCCGTCGACCTAAAGGGGTAAGTCTGGGTTTCTTGATCAGAGGAGACTTCCAGAAGAGTCGCTGTCGGTGGAGGCATTGTCAGTTTAATTAGATTCCAGAGCGTCACTGAACTGAAAAGCCTAAGAGACAGCTGTATGTGCTGTTGAGAGAAAGACCCTTCTAGCTGCGAAGAGATCTTGTGAAACTTGGTGAACTGCACAAATATTTTCTTCTCTACAAGCTACTTTAAAAGTGGAATATACGAGGATTTATATCGTATATCCTCTTTTCAGGCGGAAAGCTTTGCCGGAAAGAGTCGGGAATTTCTCTATTGATTTGGCCACACCAGTGAATGAGGACAATCTTAGAATAAGATCAGAGTTTCTAAATGACTGGAAAATGGTCTGGTCAACTGCTGAACAAGGTAGAGTAACTAATAAATTTATCCCAAATGTGATGGAGTATACTAAGCGGCAAATTGGTAAATTTGTATAATTTCGACTGAAACTGACTAACTCGGCCACATTGTGAAAATGATCCATAAAACTTCTTCGCATCATTGAAAGGATTCGAACTCAGATCTTTTCAACTCGGCGTGGGGAGGTCGGTGATACACCAACTGTGCTAGATTTAACCCAACTATGAATGCGTTTTTTTTTTTTTACTGAGTGGTCATGGTAGCGTTGGGAAACACTGACTACGCCGGTGTTTCCCAACGTGGGTCCCACGCCCCACATGGGGGAAATTTTATTGTTCAGGGGGGCAATTCAAAAATTGCTCGTCTAGAGTTTAAAACAACCGCCTACTATGATTTAACAAAAGAAGAATTGTTGGTATCTCAATTTGAAATAAGCATTCGTTAAATGTTGTACTTTCTATAGAGCCGCACTTGAAAGTTTGGAGTAATATCAACTACAGTTTGCTCGGAGAGTATTGCTTACTATGCCTAGTGAAGGAATAGTACGTACTGTATTGGACGATTGCTTATGGCATGCACAATGCACAAGCAAAGTGGTTGTCTACTGTAGCCTACCGCAAACTCCGCATGTTATAAAAAAAAATAATAATAAATTTTCTGTTTATACTCCGGAACGACCAAAGGAGTTCACAAGATAGACAGATTACAAGAAACAGCACCGTATTCACGGGATTGAATCCCGGCACTCAAGGCACGTGTACTTATGCACCCGCGCGCCTGACCACTAGGCTACGGCGGCCTTGAAATAGATAATTCCTTTCAGACAAACGCTCGTTTGGGCGTCATGACTGTACATTTGGATAATTTTGGCGATCTCAGATTAAAATAAAAAATTACTGTACTTTGTCTGCGCACAGAATTATTATTAATGAAGAACCGTGATACACAATGGTATGTATTTGTCGTATATGTATATTTCTGTGGTCTCAGTAAATAAGCAAATAAGTCCAAAAACTCGAATTTGCAGGAGAGGAAAAATAAACTTCACACTCTCATATAAACATGCATATATTCGAATATACAAATATTTATTACTCACGCTAAAACTACAATAACGAAGATATCTGCTTGTCACATAATAGTAAATAATAAATACTTTATTATAGTGCACTTATCTCATTTTTGACAAATTATGACTTATCTGCTTGTTCACAGAGACCACAGATTTAATAGCCCGAATTCAGTAATTTGTGTGATTTATTCATTCAAAAAGCATACTAATAATTAATTTTAATGCATAGTTTATTTTTAGGTTTTGATTTATCTTATATTTATTTCTTTCAGTTGCACAGCAAAATGAGTAGTGAAAGTAAAAAAAAAAGTTCGTCAGTATTCAGAGGAATACTTAAAATTTGGTTTCATACCCGCTGTCCACGATCAAAGGTCACCTTTTTGTCTTTTATGCCAACAATGCTTGACCAACGAATCAATGAAGCGAGGTCGTCTTGAGGCGCATTTGAAGGTGAAACATAATGCTCATGTAAATTCAGATTTAAATTACTTTCAAACTTTAAAGAAGAATTTTGAAAAAAGAGCAACATTTAAAGTCTCTGTTTATTGCTCAATTCTGCAACTGTCAATTGAGGCTAGTTATGAAATTTCTTTACTCATTGCTAAATATGGGAAAAACCATAATATAGGAGAGAATTTAATCAAACCATCAATATCAGCATTTCTTAAAACCGGGGGTGGGCAACTTTTTTCGTCAGCGGGCCGAATGAAATTTTCGTATCATGATGCGGGCCGAATGAAAGTTTCGCATCATGATGCGGGCCGGAATAGATTGAACGATTTAATAAAAAAAATCAGAACCTAAAAAATGTTATATTACTTGAATTATCAAATTATTAATGTATTTTTTAAAAAAATATCTGAATGTCCAATTAACATTGAAAATGCGGCATTCGGCATCAATTTTTCTTTTTTTTTTTAATTAGCTCATTTTATGGGCTATAAATTATATTAAATTAAAAATTTTTATAATTAGAAAAGGCATAAAACATAAAATATCTCGCACCAATATTATTTTTTTCAATAAGAAGTCAAACCCAAAGGAACTTCGTTCGATCGATGCTACAATAATAATTAGGAAATAACTCTTTGACGCTGCGTAGAATCACTTGGTTACTGTTGTACTGGCCGCGATTCCCGATTGAACCGAATTAAGCCGAGTGTAGGCGAGTGTAGTCAGGTATGGATTTTGGTGTAGTCAGGTATGGATTAAGGCTGAGTTAAGGCGAGTGTAGTCAGGTATGGATTTTCTATATTTATGCATTTACCGAGGGGGCCGGATTCAACATCGTCACGGGCCGGATTCAACATTGTCGCGGGCCGGCTGTTGCCCACCCCTGCTTAAAACAGTTCTGGAAAAAGATGACAAAGACGTGAAAGCTATGCCACTCAATAACAATACTGTTAGCAGAAGAATAGATGAAATGAGTGAAGATATAGAATACAACTTGTTGGAAAGCTGAAAACAAGAAAATTCTCAGTGCAAATGGATAAATCATAACTGATAACTTATGTAAGATATATTGATAAAGGTAATTTTGCTGAAGAAATGTTATTCTGTAAATCATTAGAGAGCACCACTACGTCCAAAGATATATATAATAAGATAAAAAATTACTTAGATGACAATAATATACCAATGAAAAATATAACATCTTGTGCTGCAGATGGTGCTCCTAATATGATGGGCAAGAAAAATAGCTGCTTAAAATTGATGAAAGATGAGAATCCAGAAATGCTTCTTGTGCATTGTGTTATTCATAGGGAAAACTTGGTAGCTAAAAATATTTCGCCTGTTCTTAATGAAGTACTAAAATCAGTTATAAAGTGTGTCAATGCTATTAAAGCTAATGCCAAGTGTGAGCGTCTCTTCAAGCTTTTTTGTGAAGAACAAAATGCAGACCATGTGAGACTTTTACTTCACACTGAAGTAAGGTGGCTCTCGAAAGGGAACTGCTTGAAAAAATTTGTGGAACTATTTGATACTATTAGTGACTTTTTAAGTGACAAACCTGAAATGAAACATCTGTTAACGCTCGATGGTAAAGCATTTGTGAGTTATTTAGCCGATATCTTTGAAAAACTAATTATATTAAATAAACAACTTCAAGGAAAAAATAAAACTCTTGTCGATGCAAAAGCGAAGATATTTGGTTTCATTACATTTATTGAATTATGTCAAAAATATATTTGTAACAAAAATTTTGAACAGTTTCGTTGGCTGCAAAAATGTGAAGTGACTGATACCGCTGCACTTGTTATTGTTGATCATCTGGAAATTCTGTCCGCTGATTTAAAAGAAAGGTTTTCTGATTAAAAAAAAAAAGGGTTAAAAGAAATTGATTTAAAAGAAAGGTTTTCTGCTATCGCAGATAAAACAAATTAATTTTCCAACCTGAATGATGCAACCAATGTTAGTGGATTTGTCTGATGTATCAATGCAGTACCAAGAAGAACTCTCAGAAATGCAAAATGATGAGTCAGTTAAAACTTTATTCAATATAAAAGGAGCGATGGCATGGCTTTGTGATGAAACAGAAATTAAATACCCAAATTCAACCAACTTTGCAAGAGAGCTATTGTTACCGTTTCCATCTTCATATTTAGCTGAATGTGGATTTAGTGCCATAAATGATTTGTTACTAAAGAAAAAAATCGACTGGATATCACAAAACGGGGAGACTTGAGACTGAAGCTGACTAAATTGGAGCCCAATATAAAATCTCTCTGCGGCAAGCATCAAGCACAAGGGTCTCACTAAATTTAGTGCACTCATCTAGAAGTGACTTCACATGGAATGTTTAAATTATTAAACAATTAAATAATAATTACTAAAAATTAAAATATTATTGAAAAATCTTTCATATAAATTATTTTTGTACTTTAATTTTAGTTGTCTATTGTATGTTTTGAAAATTTACTTACTGTTTTTTTTTCTTAATAATTTCCTAATGATTTCTTCCTAAAACCTAAGTCTTGTGTCCTGAACAAGTTGTAATTAGGCTTCATTTAGGGAATAATTAAATTTTTGAATATAAAAAATATGTATATCGGTGTTTCCCAACATAGGGGGCATCAGAATTTTAGAAAGATTTAGGTGGAGCATGGTAAAAAAAAAGGTTGGGAAACACCGCTGTAAGCTATACAAGTTTGGGTTGGCTGCCACGCTCTTATCTAAATGTGGGGCTCAGGAGACTGTTGTGATTGTTGTCCATTTAATATTTGAATGTTGTATTTAGATTTACTAAATAGCCTCCAGCTCCTCACAAATGTGTACAACGACGATGATTTGCCTCAGTTTCTAAGTTGCAAGGAAAATTTTTATGCTTTTTCAGATTTCGCAGATAAATTGTTTAGACGAAGAAAGCGAATTAGATGCAAATGGTTAACTTGTAGTAAGTAAATTTAATGCTGAATAGTGTTCAGTTTTATGTTTTTCTACATCAAAAGATGTAATAAATGTAAATATGTACAGAAGTCCTTATAATCCAAGGCACTTGTTGAAATTTGCAAGGAAAATTCTTGGAGATTAGAGTTTTTCTGGATTACCTGACAAATTGAGTCAGTATGGGGATTTTTTGAGCTAGTGTTTGTTGCTCAATTGAAACACCATTGGTCTTGTTGAATTGGGCATAAATTATGTTCTTTAAATTATAAAACTGATAAATTGCAGATCTTTATGTTTGTATCTGAGCTGGAGACTGTAGGGTCGAAGGCTCCTAGTGAGACTGTTGCACTGATTATTAGCTGCACCTGGATTGTTTTCCGAAAAAAGAATGGGTTTTATAATCGATGTTGAGATTTTGTTGGTCTATGGAGCTTTTAGCTCATCTGTTAAGTATAACTTGTGGCCTAATATAATAGTTTGTTCTGGTGGTAGGCAAATTATATCAAATGTATGGACGCTTTTAGTTTGTTCAACTGATCGGAAACTGTGTGGAGTAAATGCCCATGTGTATTGGGCTTGCTTGGATTCATACTTCTAGGCTATGTTTTGATCGTGCACCATGTTTTAAGTTAACAACAGTTTGTGTTGTAATTCTTGTGGTCTAAAATTGATGCACCTTAAAACGTCATAGTTTTAAGGCTTTTAGGTGTTTAAAGTTGTGTTAAAATTGATCCACTATGTTTCTTTTCCTATAAACGTTTTCACCCTTCTCGCTTCTTACTCAGGGGATGTCTTTCTTCCGCTTGCTTTCTGTCCACTTTCCTTCTCCTCCATTTCCCATACTATTTCCTCTAAATCTCATTTCCTTTCCTTGAATACCTTGGGGCTCACAGGCTTGCCCGATATCCCCAGTAAGAGTATTTTTTGGTGGTTGATCCTGGCTGCCTCCACGTGGCTTGGGATGGGAGTCAGGGGACAGGGAAACAGGTGTCTTCTGCCCCCCCCCCCCGGCTGCGAAATGCCAGGTGCCGGCACTCAACACAACCCACACTGTACATACCTACACATACACACATTTGTCGGCATTAGCGTTATGTCTTGTCAGATTGCATCAGCGGATTATAGGGTAAAACCTGAAGACCGCCATAAAGTAAAGTAAAGTGCAGCCATTATCAACCCACTGCAGGATGGAAGCCTCCTCAACAATTCATGCTGAAGGAAATGGACCATAATCTGCCACGCTGGTCCAGTGCGGATTGGCAGATCGACCGTATTCAGCAGTCAGGGGCTTGAACCCCGGTCTACTCAAAGAGCGTGTGCTACTGCACTCCCGCTCCTGCCCACTCGGCTACGGAGTGCGCGGTAAGACCGCCATACAATACACAAATACTTTAAAATCGCATATCTTCGTTATCTTGAGGATTTAAAGAGTAATAAATTCATAAAAGACAAAGGAAAGCTATTCAAAATTATGAGGCAAATAAATTAATGTGTTTATCACCAAAATGTCCACTTTGTTCCATTAATTTATGGACCAGTGGATCTGGAAAGATTAACAATACATTTCATATTTAATTATATTTTATATTTAGTACAGTAATTATAAATTTCATATTCATGCAAAAGAGTTGGACTACAAGAAATATTTTAATAGCTACGTGATTACATCGAAAATATAAACTGATGACCTAATTGTTAATATTTGATGACCTGATCGTATAATTAATAGTATAATTGAAACTGACTTACTTTATTCAGTTAATCAAAATCTTATAACTTTGCTAATTTTGTTATAGAATAATACTCAAAAACTCAGTAACCCTCACTTGTAGATAGAAAGAATCTATTTTGTAGGTTGGTGGGTTGGGTTTTTAGGCACATCAACGACTTAGACCATGTTTGCCACATATATTATGTCTCTAAATTGCATGTGTTCTGTGGTTGATTTGCCGGTCGAAAAACCACAGTAACCTCGCCTGAAACCGAATAACTCGGCCACATTGTGAAAATGGCCCATAAAAGTTCTTCGCGTCATTGACAGGATTCGAGCTCAGAACTTTTAAACCCGGCGTGGGGAGGTCGGTGATTACACCAACTGTGTGCTAGCTACGAGGGCCCATCTTGAATGGATGTAATACATTTAAAAGGTGGTGCAAGCAGTTTTACTAATATCCTTAAGGATATCTTAAGGGCAGTGACTGACTGGTCAGGGTGTCAGCTTGCCCGATGGCAAGTGGGCCCCCTTACAATAACATTAGACAATATGTTAATGACCTTTTAGCAGCTTGAAAATATAATAGAATAATGTATGCAACTAAAATTTACGTTGTATTACTATTTTAATAAAAAAAAATTAATAAAATCATTTTTCGAGGATACTTTATATTTAAGAATATAATAAATAACTCTGAAAAAATAATTCTGATTCGGGTTATGTGAGGCCGACGCATACGTTATATAAGTTCGGATCTTTACTATTGCGACTGCGCAATGAAGCTTAGCTGGGAATCCCAGCCTGGGATCGTGACGTGCAACCGGAGTCAACTTTGTATCAAGCTATTGCATACATTGCAAAGACAGCAAATATTTTTCATTGCGTCGGCCTCATTTTGAGTGATCTTCGTCAGCTCTTCGCCTCGTGCTTGCTGTGTTTTATAAAAGGAATGTATTTAATTAATATTTTTTATATACTGTGGCCCTATGCCCTTTAATTTAAATGTAATGTATTTTCTTTCATTGTATAAAATGAGTATAAAAATACTAGGTAGTATTTAACCTGCAGTCTCAAATAATAATATATACGCATAATGCAAGTTCAATAAATAATGATACCTTTAATTTACTCTACAGTTAAAATTGTTAATAATAGATGCATCTACAAAACATATTTCCATTGATGTGTTCTTGCGGCGAGGACCATTATGTATTTCTAGCAGAAATACATAATTGAGCTCGCCGTACTGTACATCGCTACCGTACTGTACAAATTTTCTACAATACGCTACGAATGCAGCAGTAACCACACTGCGAGAATGGACGGAAAGGCATCGACTCACCATATCGGCCACCAAGACCAAATCCATCTTACTTAAGGGCAACCTAACCCCAACTAGACCGCCGCAAATAAGAATCAACAATAGAACAATTCAGCTAGCCACAGAACTAAAGTATCTGGGTGTTATCCTGGACCGTAATCTGTCTTTCACTCCACACCTAAAATATATACAGGCTAAGATGAAAAAATATGCTGGCATGCCTACGAGAGTCACACGTCGCGACTGGAGCCTAAAAAGGCGCACCCTTGTGGACATGTGGACATGCGTTTTTGTAAAGGGCGGCTCCTAGAACGTGAGTTCAACTCCGCCTCGTATCTCTGTGAAGAACAGTATCACTACAAATGGGCCAGATGTGTGTGACGTCGGTTTATGTGTATTGTGTGTGTGTTCTGTTGTTCTGTTCTGGCCGCTTGGCTACCCAGAAGCATCAGTCACCTGGACAGATGATTCTGGGTACTCGTCCACACCACGGGAAGGTGGGCCAGTCCCAATGGAGCACGTACTGTCTCGATGCGAGACTCGGAACCACCTGATGTTGCCAAAAGGTGGGCCAGATTTCTCTGGGGGCCCACTCCAGAGAGGGGAAAAAAAATAAATAAATAAAATAAAAAATAATAAATAAAAATTAAATAAAAACAAAATATATTTCCCGTGGTGCAAAATAAAAAAAAAAAATAAATAAAATAAAATAATAATAATAAACAAATAAATAATTATAATAATTCCCCATGGTGAAAAAGAAAATATATTAAATAAATAAATAAATAAAAAATAATGATAAAAAAAATAATAAAATAAGAAAAATAAAATAAAATAAATTCCCTGTGATGAAAAAAAAAAAGGGAAAGCTGTCTGGCACCAATGATAGTCCGCATCCCAGGTGTCAGAACAGAGTGCGAGTAAAAAAAAAAAAAAAAAAAATGAAGCTAAGTAAATGAAAAAAAAAAATAAATAAATAAAATAATAATAATAATAATAATAATAATAATAATAATAATAATAATTACAGAATAATTAAATAATTTTAATCCCACAGTGAAGAGGAAGATGTAAGTCGGGGTGCCAAAAGAGAGAGAGTAAAAAAAAAAAAAAAATGTGAGAGTGGTTATCTATAATGCACAGAGGGAGAAAGAAGAAAAGGTGAGCCAAGGCTGCTCCTAGTTCCAGGACCCGGAACCAGTGCAGAACGCAGGTTAGAGGGGAAAAAAAAAAAAAAAAAAAATGAAGCTAAGTAAATGAAAAAAATAATAATAAAATAATAAAAAAAATAAATAAATAAAATAATAAATAAAATAAAAATAAAATAAAAAAATAATAATAATAATAATAATATAAAATAAAATAAATAAATAAAAAATAAAAATAATTAAAGAATAAATAAGTAATTTTAATCCCACACCCTGGCTACAGTGAAGAGAAAGATGTAAATCTGGTGCCAGCAGAGAGAGAATGAAAAAAAAAAAAAAAAAAAAAATGTGAGAGTGGTTATCTATCCTGCACAGAGTGAGAAAGAAGAAAAGATGAGCCAAAGCTGCTCCTAGTTCCAGGGCAGGACCCGGAAACAATGCAGAACGGAGGTTAGGAAAAAAAAAAAAAAAAAAAAAATAGTCAGTAGAAGGGGTGACTTTCAGTTGGCAGTGGAATTGTTAATGATCGGCATTTCCACGTCGGTGATTGGCGATCAGTGTCCTCCTCCAGGCAAATACCTCAGCTGCAAAGGTCTGGAAGGCTTCGAGGTTGTTTTGGGTACATATCAGTTGATGCAGATCTGCTGGTGGGAAGTTCTGGATCTTATTCTGGAGACGGTTTCTGATGTCGTTGTAATGTACACACTCCAGAAGCAAGTGTTTCCAACTTTCACTTTGTCCGCAAAAGCAGTAGGGAGTGTCGATGAGTCCCAGTATATGCAGTTTCTCATTTAGAGAACCGTGTCCGGTAATGAGAAAGGAAGATTCGAGGCTGAGGGAGAACCATCGGACGTTATTTTTAGTGGTTGCAAAGGTTACCTCCGGAAGAAAACTCCGAGTTACAACCCCTACAGTAGAAGAATCCCATCTGGTCTGCCATACATTGAAGAGTTTATTGAGACATCGAGATTTCTCCTGCTTTATATCCGTAGTTAGTGAGAGTTCTATATCCAGGATCGTTGCCGGAATACCTTTTTTAATTCGATAGCAGAGCCCCTTGTAGATTGTGTAAAGGTCGAGAGGGAGGGTGCCTGCTATAACTTGGAGAGCTGCTGTAGAGACTGTACGGCAGATTCGATGGGTCGCCAGTAACATAGCTCTTTGTATAGAGTTTAGCTTTTCTTTCATCTTAATGATGGGAACTCTGTGAAACCAGACCCCGGCAGCATAGGTTACTATTGGGAGAAAGACAGCCTTATAATAAAGAAGAAGGGTTCGTTTTGATAGTCCCCACTCACTTCTTGAAATCCGTATAATTGCGGCGGAGAACCTTTTGGTCTTGGAACTCAGATGCTGTAGATGGGGGAAGAAAGACAGGCGGTTGTCTATTACTACTCCCAGGACTTTTGTCTGTTCTACGAAGGTTAGCTGGGTTCCGTTGATTTTGACCTGAGGAGGCCTTCGTAAGTCGAGTCGGTTTTTAAACACCATCATCTTAGTTTTGGCAGGGTTGATTTGCAATTTGTTGATTGTTGTCCAGGTAGAGAGATGGTTGAGTACTCGCTGTGCTGTGGATTCGAGGGCTGCTCTGGAATGACCAGCGACCACGATGGTGAGGTCGTCGGTGAATGCTATGATTTTTGTTTTTTCAAAACTGTTACTGAGCCAGCTCTGAAGCACCATATTCCACACCAAGGGCCCCAGGACAGAGCCCTGGGGACACCCACGGTGGATGGATTTAAGGACTTGGCGATATTTTGACTTAACTACTATTGTACGTTGTGAGAAGTAGCTTCTGAACAGCCAGTAAAGATTGTTTGGACATTCTGCTGTGCGAAGACGTTCCAGTGCACTTTCCCACCATACATTATCGAAGGCCCCCTCGAAGTCAATAAACAGAGCGAGTTCATATTTGGATTGCGAAGTTTCCAGATGCAGGATCAAATCAGAGAGGGCATCTTCACATGATCTGCCCTGGGTGAATCCATATTGGGCTGGTGAAATCATACCTTTGGAGAGAAAGAGATTCGTGATTCGGATGGCCATTAGTCTTTCCAAGGTCTTGCCCAGGTTTGCGAGCAGGGCAATTGGTCTGTATGAACGAGGATTTGTTATTGGTTTATTTGGTTTTGGTATTAGGCTGAGAAGTGCAACCTTCCAGGGCTGGGGGAACTTTGATTTTTGGAGGCATTTATTGTACAATAATAGAAGATGTTCTGGCTTTAATTTGTGAAATCTAATGATGAAGGCATATTCAATTAAATCCAGTCCCGGGCACTTTTTCGTATTTACTTTTTTGAGGACCTGATTCAATTCCAGATCGGTGAAGGGTTCAGCTTGGGTCTGTGTTATATATTCGGCATTCTTCTTCCGGATACTTTTGCGTTCCGGCAAGTCATTCTGAGGGTTGTCGTCCGGGAAGAGCTTATTTATGATGGCACTGACAGAGTCAGTCCAGTTGGTGGTTTCATTTTGATCAGCCTGGACAGTGCCAGAGATATCTGTTGTGAAGGTTTTCCCCCGTGTGATTTTATACAGTAACCCCCAGGGGTTTGAATTTCCAGATTCTAGGACGAATGTAGCCCAGGTTTCTCGCTTTCTAGTTGCTATTGCCTTGGTGTATGTATTCTTTTTATTCAAGTATTCCCTGTGTAGCCTTTCGACGTCTGCTGCTGGCCAGTTTCGTCGGTTCTGATACTGCTTTCGTGCGCGGTGGACTTCCCTCCTTAGTGTCATAAGTTCCGTGTTCCACCATGCACAAGGTCTGTTGCATGGGATTTTCTTCCTTGTTGCTCTATACGAAGCTCTGGTAATTGCTGTTTGTATTACTTCACTGTATTCTTCTGGTGTTGCTTCTTCATATTAGAGAGGGTCACGTGTTGGAAAGTCTCTATTGATGGAGAAGTCGAAGGCATCCCAGTCGACTGTTCTTAGGGAAAACCTTACTAATTCTGTCACTCTTTCCTTAGTAGTTGTTGGCAGGAGCCTGGTCCCGATGTGAAAATAGATGACCCGATGGTCACTTATCGTCCAGTCCGGTATTGTGACCCAATCCCAGACGCATGTCCGTAAGTCATTGGTGGTTAGTGTGACATCGATATTAGATTGTCCAGTGGTGCTACAATATGTCGGAAGATTGTTGGGTAGGTTATGGATGGTTAAATTTCTGTTCAGAATTAATTCCTCTAGAAGTCGCCCACGTGCATCCAAAGGAAGTTGAGAACCACAATGGGGATTTGGCATTAACATCTGCTGTTATTAGTATACTGTTAGAGTTAAGAAGGTCAATGGCAAACTCAATATATCTTAGGAAGTCATCTATATCCCTGGAAGGTGGACAGTAGAGGGAGATGATATATAGTGTGATTGAAAAGAACCTAACCTGGATGCAAGTAGCAAACTTTGTGCAGAGCCCGTGAATTATAAGGACGTCAATTTGCTTATTGAGTACAACTATGCAGGTCTTAGGGTCAGTGCTAGCTGGCTGCATGAGTCTTGTCTGCATTGAATAGCCCACTATCTTGTGTGTGTTTTCTGCTGGGACTTTGATGGTGTATGGCTCCTGTATTGCAGTTATGTCGATTTGGTGAGTCTCGGCTGCCTGTCTTATTTCATCTGCAACTGTGCGGGAATGGTGAGCGTTTATCTGCATGATGCGTAATTTAATTTGGCTGGAGTTCTGACTATTACTGGCTGCTGAGGATGATGCTGCCGGGGCAGGTCTGGTGAGCTGTTGTTGAGAAATTAGGTTCTTATCCATTAGTGGTCCTTTGCCGTGCAGTTTCTAGAGCTCGTTGATACTCTGGGCAATTTACCTCTCTAACTGAGTGTTGATGGTCTTTCTTTCTCCGTTTGCAGTTGATGCAGCTTGGAAGTTCGTCTCGGTACGGACATTCAGCATGAACGTGTCCGCTTCGGGCACAGTGTCCGCACGTTGGAGAAGTGTGGGTGCAGTGGACAGAAGTGTGCCCATAGCCCAGACAAAGGAAGCACTTGGTTACCACAGTGAATGGCCTGAACTTGTGGGAACTACAGCCCAGAAAAATTCTG